>NW_024365493.1:166017-344075 GCF_014805655.1 Passer montanus
TGCCACGCCAGCGCCCGCAGCCCGCCGGGGCCCGGCCGCGGCCGCACCCGCAGGGGACGCGCTCCGGCCGCCGCCCGTCCCCGGAGGCACCAGGTAACGCGAGGGGAGTCGCGCCCGGCACATCTGCATTGCACCGCGGTACCGGCCCAGGGGACGGGGCGGGGGGTGCGGGGCGGCCCGGCCGGTGCCGAACGCCCCGGTCAGCACGACCCCGCGGCGCGGCGGGGCCGCCGGGACGACGCCCTTCCCGGGAGGGCGGCGGCCGCGGGCGCTGGCGCTGCGGCGCTGCCCGGGCGGGCGGAGGCGCCGCTGTTCGCGGAGCCATCCCGGGGCGCTCCCGGGGGGGCTCGGGGGTGCGGGGCTCTGCCGGAGGGCGCAGGAACCCCCGGCTCCCCCCGGCCCGTCCCACCGCCCCTGGCCGCCACTCGCACCCCGCTCTCCCCGCCGCTCTCTCCCTGGGGCCGCCGCGGTCCCCCGCGTCCCGGGATGCGGCTGCGCCCCACTCTCCTCCGTCCCCTGCGCCCCCTCCGTGGCGAGCACCGCTGTGTGCGGGAGAAGAAATGTAGGACAGAATGGCCCTTCCCCGCCATCGGGAAGGTTCCCGTTGGGGAGATGGCAGAGCAGCGGCGGAGGAGCGGCGGAGCCTCGCAGCCATGTTGGTGTCGGAGCATCAGCCCTCGCGGCTGCCGTGCGGGAGCGGGCATGGCTGGGCCAGGTGCACTGGGGAAGCCTCTCCCGGGCTGGCCCTTCCCAGCATGGACTGGGGAACACTGGATCTGCGGTTCCTCTGCATCCTGGGACAGCAGCTCTTCCCTTCCTCCCTTCCAGTCTGTTGCATCTCCGGGGCACTCGTTATGTTGTGTGTGTGGAACAGAGGCATGTGTTGGTCCCAGCTGTGGTCGTGAACTCGGCCTCAGCAGTCCTGGAGACCAGGGTGGGACAGCAGGTGCCCCCAGCCAAGCCAGCCCCGTGTGGCCTTTGGCTGCGTGCCGTGGAATGGCCAGGCTGGGTGTCCCTGCCCTTGGCCATCGTGCTGGCGTGCTGGTGATGCTCCCCACCCACGCTTCCATTTCGCATGTTCCTGTGTGACACGTGGTGTCAGCTTGTTCCTTCTGAGCATCCTCGGGCGAGCGCTGCGTGTCCAGGGCTGCTCGGGCCGGCACAGCCAGCCCGCTGGCGAGGCGAGATGGATCCATCCTGGAATTGAAGCCGGTTTGGTTCCAGCCGTGCCTCTGCAGATGGAGGGGTCTGGGCTGGCCCTGGCAGCAGTGATCCTGGCCGTGGCTGTGTCCAGGGGCGTGGGGCAGTGCTGCCCAGATGGACTGTGTGTGCTGGCTCTGGTGTGTCCTGGTGTGGCAGGACTGCATCCCAGCTGCCTGGAGCTGGGTGCTCGGGGCTGTGTGTGCTGCCACAAGGACTCCAAGTGGGCACCCTGGTCCTGTGTACAGGCCACGCCTCGGAGCTGGCCCATGGGCTCTGTGGTATTCCAGAGTTGGTCGGTCCTGGCAGAGGTGTGCCAGGCCTGGCAATTCCACTGCTGGTCTGGGAGTCAGGTTTGGTTTTGCACAAGCAGCCGTAGCAGAAACTGAGTGTTCTCAGTGCCCAACACCTTCCCAATCCATGTTGCTAAATATATACTGCACTCAAGGGATTATGCATTTGTTTAAATGCATAATAAATGTGTTTAAATGCGTAAGGCTGGATCATAATGCACACCAGAGTTTGCCAGTTTGGCCTCTAGTTACAAGCCTCTCTAAGATACATCTCCAGGCATATTACCTCATCTTTCTGCTTTCAGAAAGAGCAGTTCTTGGTCTTATCATGGCAGGGCAGTCAGTGGAAGCGAATCCTGGATATGTCAGGTACCCAGCACAAGTTAAAGCTGAACTAGTTCTCCTGTTCAGCAAACACTTCCCAGTGCTGGAGGGGACTTGAGATTGACCCATTCCACCAAAGACATGCAGCTGCACAAGTGGCCTCCAGATTGTCCTATCCCAGTGAGAGCCGGTGGGCTGAGTGCTCCTGTCATCCTTACAGCCAAGAGAAGCTCCACTCAGCTGCTCAGGAGGGTGCCTCAGGGGCTTGGTTTGAATTTTTCATGCAGTTCTGTTGTCTGGAGAGGGTCCTGTTGGCCATCAAAGGTGTGAGTGGGGCCAGGGGGAGGAGGCTGAGAGGTGGCTACCCAGCCCAGGATCTGGCTGCCCAGCTGGATGGGAATGTGGGAAACCCAAGAAGAGATGTGGCTGAGCAGCATGGCAAGGAAAAAACAGATCTTCCTCATATTTTTGAGAAAGATTAGAGGGGATGTGAAGGCGGGTGCATCGGGAAGGATGGCCTTGGCACACTGGGTGCCTGCCTTGGGTAGGTGGAGCATCCCGAGGTGCCTGGAGGGCTTGTCCCTCTGCTGGGGCACGGGTAGTTCAGAGGCTGGAGAGCTAATGGCTTTCCACTGCTGATCGATACTGCCTGTGCTTTCAGATGTGGTGGCGGGCTGGGTTTTATGGAGCAATCTTTGCATATTCCCTGCACAAGCAGCTGGGCCCGAGCGCTGCTCTAATGGCCTCGCTATTAGCGGGCTCAGAACCTGAGCCAGGCTGAAAAGGCTGTGTAAGTGCTGCTCAAGCGTTTTGGGCCAGGCATATTCCATGCATTAGGGAAGATTTGTACTCTTTGGACCAGACATCACTGAGTGTTGTCTATTTATACACATCTAAATATATCCTCTGCAGTCTTCAGACTTTTCTAGCTAGTAGTAAAATTACTTTTCAATATCATGCTATTAAACCATGCTTGCTGACACTATCTGATGAAGTTTGTGCTAGGAGAGGCTTATGTGTGTGTGTTTGTTTTAAATAAAAACTGTTCTTGAGGTAATTACCTAAAATGCTTTGGAAACAAAAGCTTGTTGTCTGTGTGGCTGGGTAGCAGGGAGAAATGTGGTCGAACAGGAGCAGCTCTGGAGACATGCTCAAGGCTGGGAAACCAAATCCAAACCTTATCCAAAGTATAAGGTTTTGTTGCTGAAGAGTGAACCATTCTTTCTAGAAAGTTTTTACCAAATAATCATGCACTTTGCAGCAAAATAGAAACATTTGCTTCAAATTAGTCAGATACACCTTCTGGTACTCTGGAGTTTGAGATGTCGTTCTGAAAACAAAATGACAAATCTTGAAGTAACGTAGGTTATGGAATTCCTCTGCAGTGCCCAGATCCAGGCTGTGGAGGTGCAGGGCTGGGTCTGTGTCCCTGTGTGCAGCTCTCTGGAGCTGCTGTGGGTCTCAGTGGGGCTCCTGAGGAGGGCTGGAGACTCAGCTACACCCCCGACAGCCCATGGGCTTGTGGCTGGGTGGTGGTGGCAGAGATGGCTGGCTGATGCCTGCAGCCCAACATGGAACAGTGATGGCCATTGTTTTGTTTTCTGTAGCAGCTCTTGCTGTCGGTTCTTGGAGAGCTAAGAGGCTGCAGAGGAGGGGAAAAGGGGCTGGTATTCACAGGGGAGCAGAAATGAGGAGAGGAGGACAGGGCTCTTGGAGAAGGCCCTGGCCCAGAGCCCCTCGAGCCAAAGACAGGTGCTGATCCCCAGGCGCCCCAGGTCCCTTGGCTGGGGCTCTGGGCTCCACGAGGTCTGTGGCGTGGTGACATGGTGTGGTGCCAGGAGCCGTGTCCTGCCCCGTGGGCTCAGGTGCGTGTGAGGGTGACTGAGGTGTCCGAGGGCTCCCTGCCTGTGTGCCCCATCCCTCCTGGCTCGCTGGGCACCGAGCTGCAGGCCGGGCACACCGTGCCCTGAGCTGGGCAGCACCTTCTGTGTGTCCATGGGATAAATGGCTGTACAGTCGTGTTTGTTTGGAGCAGGCTGGATGATGTAGAAGGTGGTTTGTCAGATGGCTAACTGAGGCAGTAATGGGAGCCTTGGTGGGTGCCTCTAATTGTGTAGCACGTGGCCATGGGACCTCAGAGTATTTGAGCCAGTTCCCAATGCTGCAGAGCTCGTGTCCAATGCTGTGGTTTTGAGTCTGCTCTTGTAGATGAAGCTTCTCCCCAGGAACTGTCTCATGGCAAAACATTTCCATGAAAACATATGATTAGGTAGCTTTGCTTTAAAGTGGAGTATCTTTTTTCCCTTGAAGTTTTTATTTAGGCTTCTCTGTCAAGATCATGTTGGAATTCTTTTGGATTGCAGACAGATAAAACTCTTCAGTTTTTGTTGCCTCAGCATTGTCTCTTTGCCAGAGAGCTGATATTCCCTGCGTATTTATTTCCAATTATTTATACTTCCTGGTCTCTGTAGTTGGCCATGGGGGATGGAGCAGCAGGAGCCCACCACAGTGAGCTGTGACAGCTCTGTGAGTCCTGCAGCAGGTCTCACCAGCTGTGTACAAGGAAAGCACAAACAATGAGGAAAAGGCATGGTGGAGAAAATCACACTGAGAGGAATCCCCAGGATGGGTTCTCAGTCCCCTGGTGCTGCTGGTGCTGGGATGGGATGGGTTTGCCTCAGCACCACTGGGGAGTCCTGCAGAGACGTTCTGCTGACATGGGTGAGCTGCTAGCTCTCCGTGCTTAAGCCAGGCTTAGGAGTGCCTGGGGTGTGAGGTGTCTGCCCCAGCACAGGGAGGCAGTGCCACGGGCACAGGAAGGCAGTGCCACGGGCACAGGAAGGCAGTGCCACGGGCACAGGAAGGCAGTGCCACGGGCACAGGAAGGCAGTGCCACGGGCACAGGAAGGCAGTGCCACGGGCACAGGGAGGCAGTGCCACGGGCACAGTGAGGCAGTGCCACTGGCACAGGGAGGCAGTGCCATGGGCACAGGGAGGCAGTGCCATGGGCACAGGCAGGCAGAGCCATGGGCACAGGGAGGCAGTGCCACGGGCACAGGGAGGCAGTGCCATGGGTACAGGGAAGCAGAGCCATGGGCACAGGGAGGCAGTGCCACGGGCACAGGGAGGCAGTGCCATGGGCACAGGGAGGCAGTGCCATGGGCACAGGGAGGCAGTGCCACGGGCACAGGGAGGCAGTGCCATGGGCACAGGGAGGCAGTGCCACGGGCACAGGGAGGCAGTGCCATGGGCACAGGCAGGCAGTGCCACGGGCACAGTGAGGCAGTGCGACTGGCACAGGCAGGCAGTGCCGCTGGGCTCTGGCAGTGCCAGCAGAGCTCTGGAGCTGCGTCGTTCCTGTTTTCTCCAACGCGCTCTTGCAAGCCCTGATGTAACGCTCCCCGATGGGGCTCGTGGGAGCGGGTCTGAGTAAGGGAGCGGGATTTGTCGCCTTGTCAGCCGTGAGTCAGTGTGCTGCCGGGTACGTGCTGTTTCACAGGAGCCTGTGCTGCCGGCTGCACCGCATCCAGCCGGTGCTGCTGCGCCCGGGCGCTGTGGGCAGGCTGGGTGGTGCCGTGGGCAGGTTTGGTGTCGCGGTGCCGTGGGCAGGTTTGGTGTCGCTGTGCCGTGGGCAGGTTTGCTGTGCTCGTGGCTCCTCCTGACACGTCAGCCTTGTGTCTCATCTCTGCCGGCGCCCAGCTGCAGTGACGCTGCTCTTGGGGACCGGGCTCCAAACTGCACTTGCAAGAAGTGACTGCTGCTTTCTGCGTCTGAGCCTCAGCGTTGGCCGTGGCTGCCTTTGGGGACAGTCTGCCGTGTCACAGGCGGGCAGGAAGGGCTCTGCACACCAACAGTACCCTGGGCAGGAGAGCACTGTGGCCCTGAATGCCTCAGCTGAGCCTGGGCAAGCTGACATAGGCAACTGAGCACCTTTCAGCCTCGGAGTAAAGAACCGGGATAACAGCACGAACCCCATCGAGGCTCCAGTGCTGCCCAGCAGCAGGGTGTCCCAGCAGGCCCTGAGCAGGGGTCCTTGGCGTGGCCTGTGGTGGGTTGGAGATGTGCTGCAGGTGCCTCCAGGTGACCACCTGTCCTCACAGTGTGGGTCTGGTAACGTTCAGGCCCCATAGGCTGTGCTGAGGACCAGGGACGGGGATGAACATGGACACAATCAGCCACCCTGGTGACATGTGGCCTCAGAGGCTCAGCCAGCAGAGCACCTGCATGGGGACTCCTTTGTGGGCTATTCATCACTTGCTGCCCTGGAGTGTTGGGCCACTGAAAACAGATATGTCCTTGTCCCAAGTACATGGCAAGGATTGCATTTAGGGACTGGGGGGTGCAGCCTGCCTTCTAGTGCTCCATGTGCCTTGCACAGAGCCCCCAGCCCACCTGCAGCTGGATCCTGCAGGTGTCCCACATGCACCCCCTCTCTCTGCATTCCCCCTTCGGTGAGCAGTGAGGATCCCTCCACTGGGGTCTGGTGTCCTGAGGTGGCTGAAATGAGAGGTTGCCTCCCAAGGGCTGGCATTCCTGTTGTGTTCATTATTGCCCTGAGTTGGAGACACCTAGCATGTGTTATTTAAGAGGCAGTCTGCAAACATGCATCTCCTGTGGATTGAAGCAATCCTTTGTCCTTCCCTGCCCTAGAAGGAAAACATGATAAACGCTGTGGAAAAAGGCGCGGGAGGTCAGGATGGGTGGTGGCAGCTGCTGTTAGTGCCAGATGAGGACTGTGCTAATTTCTAAGGGAACAGATGAGGACAGTAGTGTTTAAATGAGCATTGTGCTGTGTATCCAGGTGGGTGCCAGCTGAGCTGCCCTGGGGTTGTGGCAGTGTGTGCCCCAGCGCTCCGTTCAGCCCCACCACGCTCCACCAGCTCTGCCAGGGCCTCCCGTGGTGTCTCCAACAGGCACAAAGGGCTCAGCTGAGTGAGCTTCATTTCTTCTAAGGAGCATTAAAGAAGCCAATCAATGTACAGAGTATGTGACTGCACTTAAATTCCATCTGGAAAGTTATAACAGTAAATAAAGAACAATAAGGAGGAGTGAAATTGTGTGGCCAGAAGGATGTGAGACTTGGAATGCTGGGGAGAGGCTGGACTTGCTCCTTGCCATCTGGAATTTGGGTTTAGGTGTTAATAAGGTATCCAAATGGTTCCCCAATGGTCAGTAATGTGTCCCTGGTTTGTACTGGGGTGTGAGGAGATGTGAAGGCTAAAGAGGAGAGTGAAGGACAGCAGTATTACAGCTGCCACACATGGATCAGAGGAACCACTCGTACTCCAGGGGCACACACAGTGTTTCAGTGATGCCAGGCACAGAAAGTCTAACCCAAGCATCTGGGGAGCAGCACACACATCTGCGGGTGTCCCTACAGGGACAGTGTGGAGCACGTGGGTCCCAGCTGCACTCCCGTGCCCCATGCTCTGTGCCCTCCCTGCTGTTGGTGTGCCCAGCCGTGCTGTGTGCTCTGTGCCCAGCTTGTGTCTGTGCCCTGTTCCATCCTTGCCCTCAGCATGGCCAGCAGTGCAAGCTGGAGCAGCAGTGCTGGTGGTTCAGGTGCTGAAGTGGATTTTGTACAGCAGAGGCTTGCTCCTGAGCCCAGGTGTGTGTGCATGAGGCTCATGGAGCAGATACCTGCCTCCTGCAGAGCGAGGTTTCCCTCTGCCAAGGCTTTTGAAGAGTGACGAATTTCACAGAGATAGTTTTGGTGTACATCTGCAGTAGCAAGTTGTGTGAGGCAGCAGAAGGAGATTTCTAGGCTGGAGGATGGACGAGGAGGACCCGCGTCCCCTGTGTGTCTGGGAGTCAGGTGGGACTGTGTTGGCAAGGCCCGGTGAATGGGGAGTGGATGGGGGCTGGAGGCACTGGTGGGGCTGCAGTGCTCCCTGCCCACCATGCTGTGCCTGGAAGGGGCTCTGGTGGGGGTCACCCTGCAGACCAGGGTGGGCAGCAGCCCGGGAGGAGGGGGCTGCAGGGCTGGGGGCTGCAGGGACAGGGTCTGAGTGCCAGCTGCTGCTGTGGTAGTGGTGGCAGCTCCTCAGCCTCGGGAGCAGCGCTGGGAGGGCTGTGCTGGGTGTGCTGGTGGTGTGGAGCAGGGCAGAGAGCTGGCTCAGCTCCCTTTCAGCTCAGCCCAGAGCCGACTGCTGGCATATGACACTCGTTATCTCTGCAGCTCAGAAACGCAGTGCTCAGGGCATCCTGATGGATTTGTGACACTTCCCATGGGACTCTGTGCTCATAAACCAATTAAAGGATTACATCCTTGTAATGTGGAGAGTATTCTTTGTTTATTAAGTAATGCAGGTATAATTCAATTAGTGGCAGACTGACCTGCTGATGTCAAATGTGGATGCCAGTCAGGTTGGCCTCAAGTTCTGTCCCCCCAGATGGGAGCAGCAGGAGCTGAGGGGAGCAGCTGCCCCTCCCATAGCTCCCTGTGCACAACGTGGAACTGGGGGAGGTTTCTTGTGGCTTTTACTGACGTGTTTCCTTTACAGAGTCACAGAATCCCAGAATCATTTGGGTTGGAAAGGACCTTATGCCTTATTCCACCCCCTGCCGTTGCAGGGACACCTTCCACCATTCCAGGCTGTTCCAAGGCCACTGCAGCCTGGCCTGGGACACTGCCAGGGATCCAGGGGCAGCCACAGCTGCTCTGGGCACCCTGTGCCAGGGCCTGCCCACCCTCACAGGGAGGAAGTTCTTCCGTAGAAATGAAATGGTTTATTACTATGAGGTGTTTTCAGGCTGGGCTGAGTGTTTCCTGTTTGTTGTGGCTCAGAAAGCCCTGTGTCACCAAACAGTGTCCAGGGCACAGCCTGTGCCCCCGTGCCCCCCTCTGGGTGACTGTGGGTAGCTGCAGTCCCCTCCCTGTGCCCAGCTCAGGCTCTGCCACGTGCTGCTCCATGTTCCTGCAGCAGTCTGGGCTGCACGAGTGCCACGGGGTGCAGGGGTGAAGCTGCTCCTTTGGTGAGGTCCTGAGTGCTGGGAGTCCTGTCCCAGGGAGACCCCTCTGCTCTGGGCCTTGGCACAGCCCAGGGCAGGCAGGGGGCTGCAGGTGTTCTTCCCTCTGGAAAGGGGAGCAGGGGCTGGTGGGTGACTCGTGGTGCCTTGGCACCTGAGCAAAGCGCTGGCTGGGCACCTGCCTGCCAGGAAGGGTGGGGAGAAAGAGACGTGTAAAATGCCCTGTACAGCAGTGAGGCTGTGCAGGAGTGACTCTGGAGCACAACAGGACTGATTCAGCAGATTTGGAGAATAAATTAAAGTTCAAATCTCAGTAAGGGGTAATTTGCTCCTAGGTGAGAGACAATGGAACTCAGCACACCACCAGTGTGTGACTGGGAACAACTGGGTGCAAAAGGTGTTTCCAGACTGCCAGACCTTTCCAGAAAGATCAGTATGTTTCAGTGTCCTGAATAATAAATGCTGGTCAGAAGCCTGCTCTGGTTTTCCATGCAATCTAATGACAGAATTGCACTTAGTTTGCAGCACAGATTAAGCAAAACTTTTAGTATTTAATGCAAATATAATGTGGAAAAGGAGGATCTGCACATGTGTGGGGTAATAGAGGCACAAAAGCAGCTCGTGTAGCCTGGCATTGCTGGAGGAACATAAGCATCTGACAGCAGAATTATCTCTGAGGACCACAGACTGACTTGTAAACTGTGGAATAAATTGCTCTTATTTTGTAGCATTTATGTGCTCAGCTGCACTTCACAGGGTTTTGCTTGTCTGGCAATTCCTGTTTGTCAGGTGGAAGCCTTGGACTGCTGGGGGCTGGCAGCTGGTGAGCTCTGAGCTGGGCAGAGGGCACAGCCTGGCAGTGAACTCCTTCCCTGACAGAAAAATACCAGGTAGAGGAGCCAGGAGGGTGATCTTGGCAGCAGGGCAGAGAGGCTGAGGATGCTGCAGAGGGGGAGCTGTCCTGGCCCCCTCTGCCCTCTCCCCTGCAGGGCAGTGCAAGCCCCAGCCCTCAGCAGAGCGTTGCTGCCCTCGTGGGCAGTGGCACGGGCACTGAAGTGGCACAGGCACTGAAGTGGCACAGGCTGCCCAAAGCACGGTGCTGCTGCATCGTCCTCGTGCTCCTGGGGCTGCTGCCTGCCACAGCCTGTCTGTGATTCTGTGAAACCTCTCAGGTGCTGCTTCTGTCACTGCAGCTTCAGCAGCTGCTTCGAATCCTTCCAGAATGACAAGGTTTGAGTTGCTTTTCCTGGGGACAGGAGTGGGAGCTCAGGATCTCCGTGCCCAGTCCCAGGCTGGCAGCTCTGCTGCCATGCTCAGGCTGGCAGTGATCCGCTCTCCTGACGTGTTTCCTGTTCCTGCCCTGGTGCCATGCAGTGCCAGGCTGTTCACCTTGCCCTGCTCTGCTCCCAGGGATGGCATTCCAGCCTCAGGGCTGTGTGCTGTGGCACAGTTGAGTTGTGTGGGATTCAGTTTTGGTCCTTCAGAGCGTCAGTTTGTGTCGAAGCACAGATGCTGTTCCCCATGGGTTCAGTTGCAGGTACAGCACTTCTGGGCACGCAGGAGCAGCAGTCCTGCCATGTTCCCTGCTCCTGAGGTCAGGATCACAGAGTAGGACGGAGTTCATGGAGGGGCTGGAGCTGGGAGGGGACTGATTGCTGCTTAGTGAAGGGGAAGGGAGACACTAGAGGGATGTCCACTCCCAGCACACGAGGACAGTGTTGGAAACAGCAACCTGCCCACGTCTCTGGTGGCTTAGAGCTGATGCAGATCCGTGCAGATGTTGGCTTCCTCTCTGCACTGTTTGTGGTCACCTGTGCTCCTGGGGCTGAGGCAGGACAGGGCTGAGTGGCAGGTTCAGGATGATCTGGGCGTGTGCTGATGCATGGTGCAGGCTCCCAGCAAACGGGGAGGAGGAGGAAGAGGAAGAGGAGGAGGAGGAGGCATTCCTGGGCTGCAGCACACGTGCAGTGGTGCTGGGCTGCCTGCAGAGCAGTGGTGCTGGGGCTGTGGGCAGCAGGAGGGCTGCAGTGCTGGGTGGGCACAGTGCTGGGGACAATGTGCTCCTGTGTCCCTCTCCTGCCCATGCTGGGCATGGAATGAGTCCTGCAGGAAACCCCTGTTTGTCGGACTGGTGCCAGGAAGATGGTTTGCCTTTTTTTTCTGTACCTTTTCTATAGCTTTGATGTATCCTTAGTATTCTTAGCATGCATCCTTGTAATTCCTTAAGTCGGATAACTCAGCATAGTCCTAATATTCTGTTAGGTCAGGAGACCAAACATCCTAAAGGCCTCATAACAGGAGACCATAAAACCTTACACTGTCTTGGGAAACCAGGGTCCCCTCTGGAACACATCCTGTCAGCTGGAGATTTGGCTCATCCTGGGGGGAGTTCCAGGGATGGGGGAATATCACACCATTCATCCAGGCCTCCCATCAGGGCGTCCTTGTTAGCTGTGCTAATTTGTAAGGTCTGTAAGTGGCATATGTGATCTGTTTGTGTGTATTGCGGCACGTTCCACCTTGGAGAAGTGGTGCACCAGTAAGGATCCTTATTAAAATACCGAGGTTAAACCCCCTTATCCCTTAGCTGTATGTGGCTCTCAAATTTTCAAAACCAGGGGGAGGCATCAGGACCTCCTTGCTGCGGCAGAGGTGTCCGTGCCTGTGTCACACAGAGGGTTTGTCACATGCTCTCTGTGTGTTCCCAGGTGTTGTCACAGGGCACAGAGCTGATGGCTGGAGCCTCTGCTCGGGGTGTGGGCCGGGCTGCTGTCTGTCAGCCTTGGTTATGGGACACCAGGCTTCCAAACAGGACCACTTTGCTTTGCAAAAAGTCTGTCTCAGTATAATTCCAGCTGTGCCCTTGTGGGTGCCCGTGTGGAGTGCCCGTGTGTGGTAAGGCAATTGCAAAAGTGGCTCTTGCACTGGGAGGATGCTGTGGGGACAGCTGTGTCTCATTCAGGTGATGTGGGGGAAAGGCTGGCTGGGCTGCTGTTTGTCAGCCTTGGTTATGGGACACCAGGCTTCCAAACAGGACCACTTTGCTTTGCAAAAAGTCTGTCTCAGTATAATTCCAGCTGTGCCCTTGTGGGTGCCCGTGTGGAGTGCCCGTGTGTGGTAAGGCAATTGCAAAAGTGGCTCTTGCACTGGGAGGATGCTGTGGGGACAGCTGTGTCTCATTCAGGTGATGTGGGGGAAAGGCTGCCTGGGAGTCAGGAGATGCTGCTGCAGGAGATCCTTCCCTAGGAGACCCTGCTATGGGAGATCTGGGGATTTGTTTGTCTCCTTCTGTGTGAGTTTAACTGATGGCACATAGCAAAGTAGCACATTCCCTAATTAACACGAGTTAGAGACAGAGTGAGGCATTGCCCTGTCCGTTTCAGTGGTGGGAGCTGTCCTGTGCTGTGGACAGAGCTGCTGATAGGAACCCCTTGTCCCCATGTCATTCCTCAGTGCCAGAGCCAGCAGAGGAGCTGTTCTTGTGCCTGGTACTGTCCCAGTCCCCCAGAGCTGAAGGTGGCTTCCTTCCTCTCCCTCAGTGCAGAGCAGGATTCCATGTCTTAGGGCTCTCCTGAGACCAGGCTCTGTGTTTTCTGGCACTGCTCCTGGAGCTCTCCTGTGCTGCCTCTGTTGGTGGCTGTGTTCCTCCCAGCAGCTCCTGGGTGGTCTCGGTGGGTTTTGGCAGCCATGGGCCTGATGGTGACGCTTCCTCTGGTCACAGCCATTTGAGAGTGGCAGCCTCTGCCAGGATGTTTTACTTTGGCAAATTTACTCTTGCCCCAGCAGCCTGATCCAGGGGAAAGGGGCTCTGCCCATGCCAGGGGGTGGAACTGGGTGGTCTCCAAGGTCCCTCCCAACTCACACCACTCTGGGATTCTGTGCTCCTTCAGAAGATCCTCAGGTCCTGTTCGTGGGAGCTGTGTAAGGTCCCTGTGCCCACAGAACCAGCACTGCTGGAGCTGCTGGCTGCTGAAAGGCCTTGGAAACGAGTCAGTGCTGTGAGCAGGATTGGAAGTGCTGCCCTGGGCATCATTCTGCTCTGCTCTGTCCCCTTGCTGGGACACTGAAGTAATTTAGTTGTCTCCAGCTCCCCCACCTCATTCTTAATTACAAAAGTGAACAAGAGGACCAGACAGCAGAAGAGATAGGCAAGGGAGAGCTTAGACAGCAAAGCTGAGAATGAAAAAAAAAGTTATGGATTCCTTAAAGTAATTTTTTTTTCCAGTGAAAGTCTTTCTTATTAAAAGAGATTCAATTGGCATTGGGTCTTTGCAGCAGAAATTAAGTGCATGCAAAAGAATTTGTGTATCTCAAGAATCTCCAGTACAGCAGGAAGGGCATGACACCTTTGGTTTTCTTTAATATAAGAAAACTTGTATTTAAAAAATGGTGAAAAACTTAAAAAAACCAATCCACAACAACACATCTGTTGAAATGTTGGCAAATGGCTGTGGTACTTGTCTGATTTTCTTTAATATAAGAAAACTTGAATTTAAAAAATGGTGAAAAACTTAAAACCAATCCACAACAACACATCTGTTGAAATGTTGGCAAATGGCTGTGGTATTTGTCTGGCACTGGGATCTGCTGTGATGTCCCCTCACACTGTACCTGCCCCCTGTCCCCTCTGCTGTCACCTGTCCTCCTCCCTGGGGCCACTGGATCCATTTCAGCTCAAGCCTGTGGGTGCTTCCTGAGCTGTAACCAAGGAGCAGCTGCTCCTGTGTCAGGGAATAACCAGGAAATTGTCAAGGCAAGCTTCTCTGCTGAAAAATGACATTTTTTGGAATACAAAGTGCTCTTCTCGAAGTGTTTCCCATCGGATGGCTTTTCCCTGTATTTGGGCCAGGTTTTGGCGTGGCCTGCCCGGGGTGGGGCTCTGTGTGCCCCGGGGTGTGTGGTGCTGGGCCAGGCACCCCGAGCCTGGGGTTCCCTTGTGCCACAGGCACTGCAGGCACTGCTGGTGGCACTGAGCCCTGGCAGCTTGGGGATTTGGGCTCTCCAGAAATAATTGTGAGGAAGAAGATGGATTCTTGCTCTGTTCAGAGTGAAACAAAAGTTAAAAAACTCCCAGTGGCGTTCCCGGTCATCATCTCTGTGTTTGTCTCTCACTTTCTCTCATCTCCTTGTGCAAACCCGGGAGTGTCTGAGCAGCAGCAGTGCCAGGGAGTGGCTGGGGATGGTGTTTGGGTCTTGCTTGTGGCACCTGGGACCCTGTTCTGCCCTTTGAAGCTTGGAGCTCTCCCTCTGTCCCCTCTTGCCGGGGTGTGACAGGGACACGTCACACAGACACGTTCCTGTGCCATGGAGCTGGGAGATGACTGCTGGAATCTGAAATGCAGGGAGCTCCCAGAGCTTTGGGCCTCTGAGCCAAAGCTCAGAATTAAACCCAGGATTTGATCTGAACCCTTGGAAAAGGCTCCCAAACTGAGGTGCCAGAAGGAAGAATGTGGATTTAGAATTTAAAGCAGAGACACGTTGAGCTGAGGAAAGTTTAGAGTTCTAGAGTTTTAAATATAAAAGTAAAAGTAGTTCCAGAGGTGAACAAGGAGTTTAGGATGCAGCACTGTGGGTTTGTGTGCCATAACATGAGTGGCTAAGGAAGCTCACACTGTAGCATGGCTCCATAAGATGAAATATTTAAGGATTGGGTCAAAAACATAAATATCCTTGTTGGCAGTGTTTTATTGGTCAATAACTCCTTAAAAAGTCTTGTAACTGAGGGTCTTGTGACCTTCTGAGGTATGCAGTGAAGATGTGAGCTGAACTCACCCTTCTGCCTGTGTAGAAGATAAGAAATTAAATCACATCATCAAAAACAACTAAGAGGTCCCGTCTCTAACTTACTCAAAACTCCCCACAAGTGAATTATCACAGATGAAGAGCAATGATGTATTTTTAAAGAGGACATCGTGTGGAGGGCAAAGTGTCTCTCCCTCTCTGCTTTGATTTCTGGGCATAATTTGAAGATAACTCAGTTAGCTGCAGTAAAGTAATGCTGATTTACTCGAGGTAAGAGTTTGAGGTTCCTTGTTTTGTTCCTACAAGCATTTCCCTGCACAATGCTTCTCTGCCTCCTCTTGTGAGAGGGAAACTGTGTAATTTTCCTGATATTAATTAAGATAAGAGACAATTATGCCAAAATGTATTAAAAGGGAAATAAATAAGTGTAAAACATGCCCAAACTCCAGATCACAGTCCCTGGCCTGGCTGCTGGCACCCCAGGCAGGGGTCTCTGTGGGGAGCAGCTGTGGGGGCTGAGGGGGGGTCCGGCTGTGCTGCCACTTGGGATCCACCTGGACTTGGTTTGCCTTTGAAAATCTTGCTGTTTGGGGAAGGCTCACACAGGGAGGGCTGTGCTGTGTGAGCTGAGGTGTGTCTGTGCCTGCCCAGGTGTGGCACCACGTGGGACACATCTCCTCGTGCCCGGAGTGCTGTGTGTGAGGAGATGCTGTGTGCTGGAGATGCTGTGTGCTGATGCTGGGTGCTGTGTCTGGAGCTGTGTGACAGAGCTGTGTGCTGTGACAGAGCTGTGTGACAGAGCTGTGTGCTGGAGATGCTGTGTGCTGATCCTGTGTTCTGGAGCTGTGTGCTGATCCTGTGCTGTCTCTGGAGCTGTGTGCTGACCCTGTGCCATCTCTGGAGCTCTGTGCTGTCTCTGGAGCTGTGTGGTGTGCTGATCCTGTGCCGTCTCTGGAGCTCTGTGTTGTCTCTGGAGCTGTGTGCTGTATGACAGAGCTGTGTGCTGATCCTGTGTGCTGGAGATGCTGTGTGCTGATCCTGTGTTCTGGAGCTGTGTGCTGACCCTGTGCTGTCTCTGGAGCTGTGTGACAGAGCTGTGTGCTGATCCTGTGTTCTGGAGCTCTGTGCTGACCCTGTGCTGTCTCTGGAGCTCTGTGCTGACCCTGTGCTGTCTCTGGAGCTGTGTCAGTGCTCTGTGCCACTGATGCTCCAGATCAGGGCTCCCACTGCTGCCTTGCCATGCTGGTGCTGGGCAGGGAAGCACAGGGGCAGGGTGAAGGTGCTGACCCTGCCAGCTCCACTCCAAGCTCCATTCCAGACCTGGAAGGGCTGGAGGAGGCGGTGCTGGAGCTGGCAGTGCCCGAGGGTGAGCTCTGATGCTAGTTCCCTTTTGCTGAAGGGTGAAGGATTCTGTTGTTCCACATGGGCACACTGCAGGTGCTGTGCAGCCCCAGCCAGTGCTGCTTACGGCTGGTGGGACTCAGGAGCTGCCCCTTGAATTGGTTCAGAGCACAGTGCTGCTCCTGTGAGCCATGGGGAGGTGCTTTGGGAGTGGCAGTGTGGGAAAGGGTCGTCAGGATCTCCAAGATCTCTGCCTTCTCCAGCCATGGCTGGATGCAAGATGCAGACTCCTACAGCAGGGCTGCAGGCATGTGGTGCAATGGGCAGAGCCTGGCGTGGTCCTCAGCAGCTGCTGTGCAGCTCCTGCACAGCTGGCCACAGCTGTACTGGGGTGTGAACAGAGTGGCTGCAGGTGTGCAGCCCTTGTGAGGCATTGCTGCAGCCCCGGGGCAGGATCAGCCCCAGCTGTACAGCTGGAGCTGGGGAGTGGGTGGCCATCTGTTGGCATCCGTTTCTTGAGTTCTGTGGGAATCTTGCCATAGCAGCACGATTGATCAAATTTTGAAGCAGCAATTAAACTCTAAATTTCTTTGCCAAAGCCTTAAGTATGTCTCTTATCTGAAACGCTCAGACTCTTTGCTGAGTGAAGAACATTAGGACCAAGAGACCCATTAAATTTTCTGGCACAGACAAAGGAGATAAATCCTGCAAACTGATGGGATTGCATGTGGCAGATCTGATGGTATCTGCTTCATGCACTGAGATGTAGAGGAGGAAAATTACCTTTCAGAATAATTTCTCTAGGCTAGAAGTTCTGGAAGTGGCTGTCTTTTCTTTCTCCAGAAATCAGTGTAAAGTGGTTGTGATCTTGTCCAGCTGAAGGGAAACCTGTTTTATTTGCTACTATTACTTTTTCTGTCCTACAAGGTGTTTGATGCATCTTTTGGAAGCAGAGGAAAGGACACAGTGCTATTCTGTCAGCCCTGGCCTGAGCAGTTCACACCACCTCTGGTCAGCATGTTCACAGACTTTTCAGAACTGTCATTCTGATGTAGGTGAGGTCACAAACAGTCGTGCTTCAACTTCTGGTGTCAGTGATGCTGTCCTCCACTAATCCATAGTCTGCAAGTCCGGGAGCTGTGGTTCATTAATGTCAGTAGCTCAGCTCTGAGCTGTGCTCTCTGGCCACAGCTTCCATCCTAACAACGGCAGACACCAGGGCCAGCATTACCCCAGTGGCCCTGACAGCAGGGCTTAGTAATGTGAGGTGACAGGGGGTGGAGAAGTGGCTAATTAACAGATGAAATAATGAGGCACTTGCTCATTAGTGTCCTGGTGGCACCTTGTTTAAAGCTGTGGGTAGGAAGCACCTGCTGGGAGCCAGCAGCACTGGGCTGAGGGGGCAGGGGGGCTGCAGGGGCCGAGATTTCTGCTGCAGCTGCCCTTTCACCACCCCCTCACAGCCCATGCTCCTGCCAGAGCACTGAATTACACAGCCATCAGGGCTGCAGGAGCTTGCCAAGAGCCTCGAGTCCCACCCTGTCCCCAGCCCAGAGCTCTGAGTGCCACCTCAGGAATTCCTGGGACATCTCCAGGGATGGGTACTCCCTTTTCGGGAAGAAATTCTTCCTATGCCTAAGGGGTTTAATTCTTTGCTCCACTGCACAAAAATGCATCTGCACACTGAGGGTCTTTTTTGTGCCAAAATATCTGTCTTCTGAGATTGGTGGAAGTTTTCTAATTAACACGTTCAGTGTCCTTGGGTCAGGTGCCAGGTGCAGGAGGAGGACTACACCTGAGATATACACATAAGCCTGTTACAGGGCTGGACCTCACAAGGCAAAGTGGGACATGCACTGGGGTGATACAGAAGTTTTCTGTGATTATTTCTGTTTGCCATTTGCAAAGGAGTAGCGAAATGCAAACTCATGGCAGCTGTTTTCTACTGCTACAGGAGCTAAGAAAAAGGTTAAAAAGTGACAGTTTAAGTAAGGCACTTTAACAGTGGCAGAGCTGGATAACTGGTACCCAGGAGTATTAAAATAATTGGCCGAGGAGCTCCCTGAGACAGTAATGGTTTATTTTTAACAAATCCTGAAATGCTGAAGATGAACCAGAGGCATGGGAAAAGGCTAATGAAAATTGATAGAAAAATTAAATATGATTTGGTCCAGGGGGAATTGTGCCATATGCTCCTCCTGGGCTGGATCCCTCTCCCACTGGCTCTGCTCTCCTCCCACTCCCCTCCCTCATCGTTGCCACCACAGGCTCTTCCTGCAGACCTGGGCAATAAAGCAGTGAGACCTCCTGTCCTTCCTGCTGCTGTTGGATGTGTTGCTGGGACAGCAGGGCCATGCTCAGCCTCTCTCCCCGCCTGTCCTGGCATGTTTGGTGGCTGATGCCGTCAGAGGCTGTGTGACAGATGCTGCTCCTGGACACTGGTTCCGTGGCAGTCCCACAACACACAGCCTCTGCCACCTGCACCAGCCTCTGGTGTCCCCAGCCTGGGAGGTGCCAGCTGCACAGCTGTGGGATGTGCCCATGTGATGGGTGCTGACCCAGCAAATGACCAGTCCCTGTCCCTGATCATGCTGCTGATCTTGACTCACCAACTCTCCTTCCAGGGCCAGGCTGTGCATTTCACAGGCTCCTGAGGGTCTCCTGTCTCCATCCTGCCCAACAGCTTTCCTTACCTGTTTCCCTGTGCATGGAGGCCTCTCCAGAGCAGATCCTTAAGCCCTTTGGTGTGATGGCTCTGCTGCCTCTCAGCAGTCAGGTGGCAGTTCTGGAGAGAGCTGAGGTGAGCCCAGGGCACAGGCTGTCATCTCCTGACTGTGCAACAGAGATGTGTGTTACCTTGTGCTCCCAAATGTGCTTTTCCCTCTTTCTGAGAGGGCCAGCTCCCTGAGCGTGGAGCCCAGTGGAGATGCAGTGAGTTGTGGTGTGCCTCACCTGAGGCAGCTGAGCCCCACCTGAGCCGGGCTGCTGCACAGGGCTGTGCTGGGGATCCCCACAAACCCTGAGCACCCCTGCAACTGAGCGTCTTGTGCCCAAACATCCCTGCATCCCTGTGCTGGAGCATCCCGGTGTCTGGGCACATCCATGTGTGTGCAGCTGAGCAGCCCTGTGCCTGAGCCTGTCTGTCCTTGGCCAGCATCCCTGGGGCAGTCTCTGGGCTCCACTGCCACCTCCCTTTACTCCTGTCCTCCCCCGACTCCGCCGCTGATCCCAGTTTGCTGTCTGTCCTGCTGCCAGGCTCTGTAACATTTCCTGCAGCTTATCATTACTTTCTTCTGTTCTTATTCCCTATATCAGGAAACCATAAATATGTATTTTAGAGCCGTCAGATTTTTCAAGTGTGTGGAGTGCTGCCTCCTGAAAAATCCCAGCAGCAGATTTTGAGCCAAAGGGAAGATTGCAAAAATAGTTTCTCCCTTATGGCACATTGAAAGTTTCCCTTTTAGGCGAAATTGCCCAACCCTGACAGATGTATCTGAAGTTTTGAAAAATATGAGTCCCAGTATTTCACTTAAACTGTCATTCTTGGTAAAGGAAAATATTCCTTTGGTATGCCCATTGATTTCCTTTGGATCTAAATAGGGACTGAGGTCTGTCGGGTTCCTGCTGCAGCTCTGTGGTCACTGAGCTCCGTGCATGTGCTGAGCAGCTGTTCCAGGCTGGCTCTGTGGTCAGATTCTGCCCTGAGTTGCTGTGGCAGCTGGGGGGACTGCCCAGAGCCCTGTGCCTGCCTGTGCTGGGGTCTGAGCCCCTTCAGCACAGACATGCAGAACGTGCAAGGAGAGGGAGGGGGTTCTGCTCCGTGCTGGCTCTTTGCTGGGGACTGACCCCTGTTTCTGTCACAGCCTCCAGCCGAGAGGAGGCAGTGACTGCTCCTGCCTCCCCTCCAGTGTCCCCAGAGTGCCACAGAGCAGGGTGCTGGGGCAGGGCTCCTCCTGCCCTGTCTGCATTGCCAGCCCCTGGGAACAGGCTGGGCTAGGGATGGCACTGCCCTGGCCCTGCCCTTGCCCTGCTCCTGGTGCTCTTGGTGCTGGACACAAGCTGTGGGTGGTGGTGGAAGTGCTTGGAATGTACTCCGGGTTGGGTGAGAGCCTCTGGCAGGGGCTCACCTCCTGGGGCAGTGTCACCTCATGTCACCCCTTGGGCTCACCCTGCTGGGCACACAGTGCTCTGCTCACCTTGGGGAGCTCCCTGCTGGGCGCACAGTGCTCTGGTCACCCTTGGGGAGCTCTCTGCTGGGCACACAGTGCTCTGCTCACCTTGGGGAGCTCCCTGCTGGGCACACAGTGCTCTGCTCACCTTGGGGAGCTCCCTGCTGGGCACACAGTGCTCTGGTCACCTTGGTGAGCGGCCTGCTGGGCACACGGTGCTCTGGTCACTCTTTGGGGAGCTCCCTGCTGGGCACACAGTGCTCTGGTCACCCTTGGGGAGCTCCCTGCTGGGCACACAGTGCTCTGCTCACCTTGGGGAGCTCCCTGCTGGGCACACAGTGCTCTGCTCACCCCTGGGGAGCTCCCTGCTGGGCACACAGTGCTCTGGTCCCCTTGGGGAGCTCCCTGCTGGGCACACAGTGCTCTGGTCACCCTTGGGGAGCTCCCTGCTGGGCACACAGTGCTCTGGTCACCTTGGGGAGCTCTCTGCTGGGCACACAGTGCTCTGCTCACCCCTGGGGAGCTCCCTGCTGGGCACACAGTGCTCTGGTCACCTTGGGGAGCTCCCTGCTGGGCACACGATGCTCTGGTCACTCTTTGGGGTGCTCTCTGCTGGGCACACAGTGCTCTGGCTGTGGCACTGCCCTGCTGGACACTGGGGGCTGCAGCAGCAGCTTTAGGTGCCCGGTCCCAGGGCAGTGGGTTCAGCTGGGCTCCTTCTCTGGGCTGGTCTCAGCTTTGGCCTTTTAATGTTTCACAGCATGCCTGGGCCACACAGTCAGTGCCTGTCCTGCCAGGCTGGATTGCCTGGCTTTCCAGACGAGATAACACGCTGGATTAATTAGATAGTGAAGTGCTAATAGCAATTGAAAAGAGATGTGCTTGCTGTGTGCCCCAAGTTTGGATTTATTACTACTACTTTCTGTATGGCCTATTAATTTTTGATGACTTTAGATAAATTGCATTCAGCCTGAAATAAATTAAAATAAGTGCATATAAATCATGTTCTATTCTTGGCTTCTGCAAAACAAATTTCCATTTCATCTCTTGTTGTCCTTCCTTTATTACATGTATCCTGCCGGCGCGTGTCACCCGTTATTGTGATGGAAATGTTTTATCTCCTTGAGATTCCCTGGGTTTGCCTTTGAAGTGTCAGGGCTGCTGTAGACATGGCACATCTTAGATCATCTCAGTAGCTAATTTGGCCACATCTGTTTGATTTACCAGTTAACAAGGCAGACCTAAATACTAAATAGGTGTTCTTCCATGAGAGCGATCTGCGGTTTGTACCCAGTACTCCTTGACATTAAATTAAACTTTAGAACTCAAAATCCAGCTTGTTTTATGACTCACGTCCTCAAGTGATGTTCAGGCAAGTGTAGAGACAACCCTAATAAATGCCGGGTTTTAGATTGTTTAATTTACTATATGTTTATGTAAGAGTACAGCGAATAAGAAAAGAATTGGCCTCAGTTAATGCTGTGACGATTGCAAGATATTGTTACGCAGATAATAAATGTCCATCTGGAGTAAATCGTTGTTAGTTTACTTTTCATTTAATTTGGTGGGCTGTGCAGAAGCAAGGCCATGGAAGAAATAAGTTATTTTTACAGTGCTTGATAAAACCTGCAGACTATTCAGACTTGGAAATCATCTTATGGTTAATCCCCCATTTTCCCTGGTGTGTCATGCTGACAGTGTCACCCTTCACAGTGCTGGTTCCTCTGCTTCTGATTCCCCCAGTTAAAGTGTGTGTGTTTGGTGGGCATGCTTCTGATTCCCCCAGTTAAAGTGTGTGTGTTTGGTGAGCATGCTTCTGATTCCCCCAGTTAAAGTGTGTGTGTTTGGTGGGCATGCTGGGTTTGGCCACAGTGCCCTGGCCAGTACCTGGCTCCCCCTTCACCCTCATCCCTTGCCCAGTGCCCATTGGGGAATGAGAGTGTTTGTGCTTTAAAATGGTGGCATTTGTTGGCAAAGGAAACCTTAAGAATAATTTTATTCATAAACTCATGGAATCCCAGAATGGTTTGGTTGGCAAGGGGCCCTTAAAGTCCATCTTGTTCCATGCATCTGGCATGGGCAAGGACACTTTCCACTGGACTAGGTTGCTCCAAGTCCTGCCCAATCTCGCCTTGAACATTTCTGGGGATGTGGCATCAATAACCTCATTTTTCCATTATTACATATTTATCACAGCAGCAAGTTAGAAGTGGCCAGTGCTGGGTATCCTGTGCTGCTGTAGAGTGGAGTCAGGGATGGAGAGTCCCAGGGAGTTTGGGGTGTGTGGGAGGTTGTGTGTCCACCTGTGTGTCCTGGAGCCTGTCTGCTCACCATTTCTGGAGTCCCTCTCCTGTGCCCCCCTTGGTCCCCTCAGCACCTCTGGCAGCCGCACACAGCTGTGTGGTGTGGTCAGCACCTGGAGGGAAGGGATGGCATCCCAGGGACTGGAGCAGGCTGGGGAGCTGGGGATGGGTGAAGCTCAGCACCACTCAGCCTCGCGGTGCTGAGGCCTCGAGCACTGGTCACTGCTCCATGAGGATGGAGGGTCACAGCCGGGGAATGGCTTGGCTGTGTGGACCCTGGAGCACCTGCTGCCCTTCCCACCCTCCTGGTGGTGCCTTCCATGGGCAGCCCTGGCAGCCGGCACTCGCCAGGCACCAGTGGGTATTTCACAATAAGATGAGAATCCCAGATTTCCTTGTTGTAAGGCTTGCCTGCATGTGGAGTGCTGCTGTCGAGGTGCTTGGGCAGGAGGGGCTGCAGGGACAGTGTGCAGGACAGTGTGCAGGTGACAGTGTGAAGTGACAGTGTGCAGGACACTGTGCAGGGAGAGCAGCCTGCGCCAGGACAGGAGTGGGTGATGGGCTGGTGTGACTGGCACAGCTGGCACTGCTGGTGTCTGGCAGCAGTCAGCAGCAGTTCGGGTGTGCACCCTGAGCTTGGTGCACCCTCTGCTCGTGGCAGGACATGGTTGGTGCCCTGCCACCCCGTGCCCTGGGAGCCTCTGCTGGGGCAGCCTGCAGAGTGCCAGGGACTGCACCGGGGTGGTGCTGATCCTGAGGAGCCTCTTTACCCACACCAGTGCTCTCCACGTGTCCCTCTGAGCGAGACCTGTGGCTGGAGGGTTTGGGTTGGGGCATGCAGGGCCACCATGGCTACCTCACCTTCCCATAGCACCTGGGAATGTATGGCTGTGGAACAGAGGGGTAGAGGAGTGGCAGAGAAAATCCCTTCTCCTCCCTTCCTTTGTGTTGTGTTTTGATGTCGCAAAAACAGTTTTTAAAATGCCACAATACCCCAATTCAATACAAATGTTTGGGTAAGTTAAAAGCTGCCTTGCTTAAACAATTATTCATGGAAGCTGCATGGCTGATGCTGATGTTGGTGTCAGTGCTTGGCATATCTGTGTAATATTTGGTACAGAAACTCTTCAGGAGCTGGAAAGCTTTGTATAGAGTCATGGAATGGCTTGGGTGGGTTGGAGGGTCCTTAAATGTCCTGGTGTTCTGACCTTAAAACACAGTGTGTGTGTACCACTACACCGAAAAGCATCGGTGACATCCCCCTGTGCAGAGCTCTGGCCCTGACTCCTGCACTGCACGCAGGCTGTGGGGTGCAGGGCTGGTGGGCTCAGGGGATGAGGTTGGAAGCTGTCTCTGGCACTGGCAGCCCTAGGCTGGGGTTTGGGAGGGGGCTGCAGCCGGGCTGGGAGCTCTTGGGTGCAGGCAGTGGGGCTGTGCTGCTTTCCCTGTGTTCCATACCACTGCAGGCATGATTCCTGGGGGCTGGAAGAAAGGAAGAGGATGGAATTCCTGATGCAGATTTTATAGAGGGGGCCAGGGAAGTGGAGCAGCCTGTCCGTCTGTCTGACCTGTGGTGTCCACAGAGCCTGGCTGGCTGGCACATGGACCAGTGGCCCTGGGTGCTGGTGGCCATCAGGGCACAAGGACAGTCCTGAGTGGTGACAGACGGTGCCAGCAGTATGTGGTGCTTGTACAGGGGCCAGAGGTGCCTTGGGAGGCTGGTGCTCACTGCTGCTGGGCTAGGAGATGCACTGCTGAGACCTTCGGCCCCAAGGAGCAGGGGATGCCATGGAAAGAGCCCAGCTGGGCTCCTGGCTGTGCCTGCAAAGCTCCTGGTGATTTCACAGCTCCATCAGCTCACTGGGCGTGACAGTGGGCGAGATGGGAGTGCTGAGCTGTCCCTCAGGAATGGGAGGTGATCTCTCCATGTGTCCTTTATCACAGGAGGTTTCTCAGGTGCTGCTGTGTGTTGTGCTTGGCTCAGTGTTTGGTTCAGTGCTTGGCCCAATGCTTGGCTCAGGCCCTCTCCCCATCCACGGAGCAGCAGCAGGAGGTGCCCCCAGCCCGGGCCGTGGCATCCTCCGGTGTCTCCTCACGGCACAGCTATTAATACCTCACCGAGCTGCAGTCGTGCTCTGCTGCTTGACTCATCCCGTGGATCACTCTGGGCTCTCGTCTGTGCTGCCACAGCCTTGGTGAGCTGCCTGCAGTGCAGCCCCGCGCTGTGGGAGCGCCTGTGCTCTGCTCCCTCGGCCTTGGGTGTGGGCAGGAGCCCTCACGGGCGGCTGTGGGCCCGGGGCCGTGCCTGCAGCGGGTGAGCAGGAGGGCTGAGGGGCAGGAGGAGCAGGGGCAGGAGGAGTGCTGGAAGGGGCAGGAGGCACACTGGAAGGGGCAGCAGGCACACTGTCAGGGGCAGGAGGAGTGATGGAAGGGGGCAGGAGGCACACTGGAAGGGGCAGGAGGCACACTGGCAGGGGCAGGAGGCACATTGGGAGCATGCTGGAAGGGTGCACCCCAAGGGCCCCTTGTCTGCCACTGTCAGACAGCAGTGCTGGGAGTGCTGTGTGCTCAGAGCCGCTCACTGGCACACCTGTGGGGCATGGCCGGGAGCAGAATGAGAAGGGAGAGGAGTGAAATCCCTGGGAATGCCATGGCTGTGCTGCCCTGGCTGTGCTGGCCCCAGGTCTCTGTCCCAGGGCAGCTGCCAGCAGCCAGCAGCAAGCAGTGCTGGAGGCCAGGGCAGGCCCAGGGCCGTGTTGGGCACTGACTCCCTGAGTGCAGCATCCTGCCCCTGCCCGTGCCTCCTGGGGAGGCTCCAGCATCCCTGTGGACATGCAGGACAGGGGTGCTGTGTCAGCAGCAGGGAAGGGACGATGCCTACAATGTGCCCATGTCCCTGCTTCTGCTGGAAGCACTCCAGCTGTGACATGTGCACTGCTGCAGGAACCCCGTGGGGTTTTTACCTTTCCGAGCACTTGGCATTGTTAGTGCTGTCTGCTGCAGACAATGTGGAGCAATTCTAAAATAAAGTGCTTTTTAAAAAAGGATATTCTCTTTTTCCTCCCCGATTTCTGAACTTTATAGACATGTTTTTAAGCTGTGTATTGCAAGGGCAAGTGCTGAAGCTGTTTATTGTGTAGAAGACAGGGGAAACCCAGTAAAAATCCAGAAATTGAGCTTTTGAGGAAGGAACATATGTTATGTCAGGAGAGGCATTATCCCTATATCAGGTGGCAGCCCTGCCCCTGGCCTTCACTTTGGGCCCCTTGCTCCTGCTTCTGAGATTCCCAGAGCTCTGAGGGGTTCATGGCTGTTTGAAGCCCTTTAACTGGGACCAGGGTACAGATTTCCCAGTCTCATGGCTCCCCATGTGGATTCACCTGTCAGTCCTACAGCAAATGCCAAACGTGGTTGCGTTGTGGTCCTGGCTGGTGCTCCTGGATGGTGATCCTGGCCAGCTCAGCACTGGGGGGCTAGCACAGCCCCCAGAGCAAACCTCTGGGTCAGGTACTTTGATTCAAATGTTTTTTTTCTCAGGTACTTTGTTTCCAATTCATCAAAACCCTCTGACCTGTTTACAAACCGCTGACCTTTGTGAAACAGAATCTCCTTGTTCTCCAATTCACTGGTCCCAGCAGCTGGAACGCCGCAGATCCCAGAATCTCCTTTTGCACACCAAATTCTGGCTACGGGGTGCCTGTGGTGGCTGGTTCTGTGATTTCCCTTCCTCCATCCCCAGCAGATGAACATCATCAACTTCCAGACTATTTTTTCCTCCATCATGAAGCTGAATTTGCAAAGACTCTGAGAATCCTGGGTGGATTCCTTCCCAGCAATCCTGGATGGGTGGGAAGGGCAGCCAGTAGCTCTGTCACGGCCTCAGCAGTGACAGATGATGTCTGAGGCAGGCCCTGAGCTGGCAGCCGGCTCCAGCAGCTCCGTGTGCACGCTGGGCATCCCTGCCAGGCTGGCCATCCAAACAGGAACTGGATGTAGTGGAAGTTGTTTGCTAATTAATGGCTGTCTTATGGATTCTTCTGCTCCCACGTGTTGTTTGATCCACAATATGTAAATGACCCTTTGGAGCACTGGGCACACTGGCAGATGCTGCTCTTCATATCCCAAAAAGGAGGAGGCAAACCCCCAGCATGCAGTGTGTTGGGCGCAAGGAGCCATCACATTACGTGGCTTTTCAGTCCTGGGTTCCTTGGATCCATTCCAGGCAGGAATTTCAAATTCATTAGCCCTTCCCCTGACCTCTGTCTGCTGCTACAACAGGTGGGTAGTTATTCCCACGGGCTGCAGCTGACTGGGTGCCAGGCTGTGCCTGCTGCTGGCCCTGGCAGTGCTGGCAGGGACTCAGAACAGCTGTGCCCACCGGGCTGGGCTTACTCTGGCCATTCCCAGCACCTGTCACAGGGTTGGGGTGGGAGTCTGCCCTGAGGAGGTGCTGGCCAGAGGGTCTGGGTGTGCCCCAGGGTGCACCAGGGGCTGTTGGGGCTGTCACCCAGGAGCAGGTGGCTCCTCTGGAAGTGGGGAAATCCTCTAGTGGGTCTCACAGAGCCACATGTGGTGCTGGAGCTGGGGAGTGCCCCGACTGTCCCTACACCCTGCTCGTGTGTGGGCTGGGTCCCATGCCAGCCCAGGGCTCCTCCTCTGTGCAGGGATGGCTGTTCTGCAGCTGGCAGGGCTGGGGCCAGAGCGTGTCTGGCTGTGAGAGGGCATGCTCCATGGGGAGGGAGCTGGGCTGGGCTGCAATGGAGTCTGTGTTCCACAGATGGGCTGGGCTGGAATGGAGGTCTGTGTTCCAGAGATGGGCTGGAATGGAGGTGTGTGTTCCAGAGCTGGAATGGAGGTCTGTGTTCCAGAGATGGGCTGGAATGGAGGTGTGTGTTCCAGAACTGGAATGGTGGTCTGTGTTCCAGAGATGGGCTGGAATGGAGGTGTGTGTTCCAGAGCTGGGCTGGAATGGAGGTGTGTGTTCCAGAGCTGGAATGGAGGTGTGTGTTCCAGAGCAGGAATGGAGGTGTGTGTTCCAGAGCTGGAATGGAGGTGTGTGTTCCAGAGCTGGAATGGAGGTGTGTGTTCCAGAGCTGGAATGGAGTTCTGTGTTCCAGAGCTGGGCTGGAGGTGGTGTGAAGGCCAGAAGACCTGTGGGAAACAGCTGGCAGGGGAAGGACCATGGGAGTGTCACCCACTGTGTGGGGACATCCCACCTGAGAGTGGCCAGGGGAAGGTGGGCAGGGGTGACAGTGCTGGAGGGATCCCTGCCTCCATGAGCCCTGGCCCTGCCCAACCACTGTCAGGCCTGCTCCATACCTGAAAAATGGGGGCAGGAAAAGTCTTCCTCTGCTCAGAGACAGGAACAGTGGTCTGGGCACTCCAGTCCGTCCCCTCCAGCCGAGGGGGGAACAGTGGGGGGCTCCCAGCCCCCCAGTGTGCTGGGGCTCACAGGTTCCCACTCTGTGTGACCATAAGCCATGCAGCCCACAGCAACTCGAACTTAGGTTTTATAGACAGATGAATAACTCAAAGTGATCAAATGTAGCAACAGAATGGATGTAAAGAGCAGTATATGTGAGAGGCTTTTTTTGTGAATCACAAATGTCACATGAAGAGCTGACTACCCTTGTCCTATTGCAGGCACCGAGCAGTAAATGAGCAGTGCCCACCTTCCCAGGAAGCTGGCATTTGTTTTATATATGAATGCAGTTTCCTTTCTGTTTTGTTGTTCAAGCAAATAATGAGAGTAACATATTGCTTTCATTAGTCAAAAAGGTGTTTTCTGCAATGACTCTAAGCCGTGTCAGCGCTGCTATCTCTGCAAATTATCTGTGTGGGGGATGAGGTATGCTGGGAGAGGAGGGGACACATGTCCAGGCTGACTTTCAGCAGGTGTGGTTTTTGATGGCTGTCCTCCTAAGCCGCCAGCTCCTGCAGTTGGTGGTGCTGTGTAGAATGTCTCAGTGGTGGGGCACAGCCAGAAGGCTGCTGCACCGAGCACTCTGGGAGGAAATGCTCTGTGTTTTTTCAGCAAAGAGGTGAAATGTTTCCCTGCAGCAAGGGATGATGCCCAGGCTGGGAAGGATGGGCTGTCTTCATCCCTGCACAGCCTGGGGCACCAGCTTCCTCATGTAGACCCAGGCGTGGCTTTGCTGTTTCCATCAGCTGAGGCATCCAGATGCCAAATCCTCACTGGTCTTCATTGCAGTCAGGGCTGGTGGGTGCTCAGCACTCTGATCACCAGGACCTCTCTTTAAGCACCCCGTGCTCTGAGGGCACAGTCCCTCCTCCTAGTTCAGTGTCAGTGGCTGATGCATGTGGGGTGCACTTAGCTCCCTGCCTAGGTCACTGGGAGACACAGGAGAGGACTGTCCCTAAACCCAAGTCATGGGGCACAGTGCTGGCGACTGGCCTTGCCAGGGGGGCAGGTCTTGCCCCATTTACTGCAGCCCCTTGAGCTTGATGTTCACTGATGGTGTTGCATCCAGCTCTGGCCATATGCTGGGCATTCGACCTGAGACAATATCTAAAACTCTCCTAACATCCAAAAAAACCACCTCTGCTGGTAGGTAACTTTGTGGTGACCTTGTCGTTCCAGCTGTTGCTTAAGTCATTTCATCTTGTAATAGCATTTCCAAACTCATGAACTTGCTGATTTGGGCACAAACTTGTGTTAGTCCTGGGTAGCTGTAGCAATGGACTAGGCTGGATCCAGGCACGTGACTTTAATCAGAGCCATGAATCTAAACTGGCAGCCTTAAGTCAGCAAATTTAAATGAGCGTGGTGTTCCCAGCCAAGGCTGTCCAGGGACCCCAGTGGCTGTGCTGCAGGTGCCCTGAGCTGCTGAGCCCACTCCAGTCTAGTCCTTACCAGATGTACATTAAAGGAGCAAAGTCCCACCTGGAAAGGACAGGTGACATGGCCATGAAGTGCAGCTGCTGGTTTGGGAGGTGGCTGGTGGGTGACACCAGTGGGGTCTGGGGGCTGCAGCAGGCAGTTTCCTTCACTGCTTGGCATTGCCATTCTCCTCCAGGTCCTTGTCACCTGCAGGGCCACCCTGATTTGCAGTGCAGTCATGAAAGTGAGTCCACAGAGCATACCTGAATACTGCCATGGCACTTTGCTTTCTGCCACAAGTCATGGCAGCAGGAATGGCGCTGGTTATGCTGGTTGTGGGAGCAGCTCCCAGCACTGCCCACAGCAGCAGGCTGTGCTTTGGACTGCAGTAGCAGGCTTTTATTTTTCTAGTGGGAACTCAAAAGTTGGAGTAGTCCTGAATACTTAGCAGTCCCCAGAAGTATCAGGAGAAAGTACATTGATTCTGCTGAAAAGCAGGGTTTAGGGCTGGTATTTTCACTAATCATTTTTCTGCCTCTGTTTGCACGGCACCACAGATTTGGTTTGGTTTACGGATGGATTGGATGACAGGAGCAATAATTGTTGTTCTGACGTTAAATGTCTTTAAATATCAATGACGATTCAAGAGTTCTGTTCTGGCTAGCTGTGAAACTGTATTTTAGCTGAGCTTTGTTAATGCATCTCTGGGGTGGTAATGGGTCTGAGTAATCTGATCTGAACACGTATAATTGTGCCGGTCCCAAAGGGAGAGGAGTGCTTCAGTCTCAGTGTGGAGCCCCTCTGAGCACCACTGCTCACACTGGCACAGGTTCCCTCAGACACGTGGGTGCTTCTCCACGGACCGTGCTCCCACCTGTTCCAGGGAGGAGCACCCCAGCCCTCCCCCTGCCTGTGCCGGGAAGCCTTCGGCGCAGTCCCTGAGGGTGATCTCGCTGAGCTGCGTGGGCACTGCTGCTGGCGGCCCTGCTCCCACTTGCCACGAGGAGCGGGCCTGGCAGCGTAAGCGATAAAGCTGATTGAACCGCTGGGCTTTCCAGGGGGAGCCGGAAAGCTGTGATCAGCTAAAATTAGCCCAAGATCCATTTTTATTTAGATCTCTGTTGTGGGGGCTTTTCTTGGGTTTTTGTTTTGTTTTGTTTTGAATTTTTTTGTTTCATTTTGTTTTATTTGCATTTTTGGGGTTTGAATGACATAAATTTAGCTCCTTCTGAGTTTATTCTGAAAATAGCATTAAGAGCTTAAATGTTCAGTGGAGATGGCTGTAAACCCATTGAGCTGCTGTGATTTCAAGGCCACTGAGAGTTTCAGCTTAGCTAGTGAAGCACACATGAACCACTCTTCATTTTCTGTACCTGAACATTTGTCACTATGGCCAACAGCCTGGGAGGTCGTGGGCTCTGCTGGGATGTGGAGGTGTGCTGGGCAGCAGGATGGGCTCTAGCAGGAGGGCCCGAGGGACGGCTTCCCAATCACTTTGTCATTTGCATGCAGTGTGTATTCATGGAGCTGCAAACATCCCTGACTCTCAGCAGTACTCCTGGCAGGCACTCTTGTGTCAGGGTGGGGGGATGGAGAGGAGCCAGGTAACACAGGGAGGGTTACTCGCTGCTACCTGAACTTTGGTTCCATGTTCCATGGTTTAACCACAGACTATCTGTCTTGGCTTTTTTTATTATGTCCATCTTATCTCACAGAGACTAACCGTTGTTTGCTCTCCCTTGCAGGCTCTTGAATCTGTTCTACAATGGAAAAATTGCTTTTGTTTCTGCTGTTCATTGGCGTAGCGGTGCGAGCTCAGATCTGCCCCAAGCGCTGTGTCTGTCAGATCTTGTCTCCGAACCTCGCCACCCTCTGTGCCAAGAAAGGGCTCTTGTTTGTTCCTCCCAACATTGACAGGAGGACCGTGGAGCTGCGCCTGGCAGACAACTTTGTTACAAACATTAAAAGGAAAGACTTTGCCAACATGACCAGCCTGGTGGACCTGACGCTGTCCCGGAATACAATCAGTTTTATCACACCTCACGCGTTTGCCGACCTGCGCAATTTGCGGGCTCTGCATTTGAACAGCAACCGATTGACTAAGATCACTAATGACATGTTCAGTGGGCTCTCCAATCTCCACCACTTGATACTGAACAACAATCAACTGACTTTAATTTCTTCCACAGCTTTCGATGATGTTTTAGCTCTCGAGGAATTGGATTTGTCTTACAACAATCTGGAAACCATCCCCTGGGATGCCGTGGAGAAAATGGTCAGTTTGCACACTCTCAGTCTTGACCACAACATGATTGACCATATTCCTAAGGGGACCTTCTCCCACCTCCACAAGATGACCAGGCTGGACGTCACATCCAACAAACTGCAGAAGCTACCGCCTGATCCGCTCTTCCAGCGCGCTCAGGTGCTGGCAACCTCAGGAATTATCAGCCCCTCAACATTTGCGCTGAGCTTTGGTGGGAACCCTTTGCATTGCAACTGCGAGCTTTTGTGGCTGAGGCGCCTTTCCAGGGAGGATGACCTGGAGACCTGTGCCTCTCCTACCCTGCTGTCTGGCCGGTACTTCTGGTCGATCCCTGAGGAGGAGTTCCTGTGCGAGCCCCCGCTCATCACCCGGCACACCCACGAGCTGCGGGTGCTGGAGGGGCAGCGGGCAGCCCTGCGCTGCAAGGCCCGGGGCGACCCCGAGCCAGCAATCCATTGGATTTCACCCGAGGGCAAACTGATTTCCAACGCGACCAGGTCCACGGTGTACGACAACGGGACGCTCGACATCCTTATCACCACGGTGAAGGACACGGGCTCCTTCACCTGCATTGCTTCCAACCCAGCGGGGGAGGCCACGCAGACGGTGGACCTGCACATCATCAAACTCCCCCACTTGCTGAACAGCACAAACCACATCCACGAGCCTGACCCAGGCTCCTCGGATATCTCCACATCCACCAAGTCGGGCTCCAATGCGAGCAGTAGCAACGGGGATACTAAAGTCAGCCAGGATAAGAAGGTGGTCGTCGCGGAAGCGACGTCCTCCACGGCTCTGCTGAAATTCAATTTTCAGAGGAATATACCTGGGATACGTATGTTTCAAATCCAGTACAATGGTACTTACGATGACTCCCTTGTTTACAGGTAAGGCAGCCCCAGCCTGCCCGTGTGGGGCCGTGCTGGGTGCTTGGTGCTGGCGTGTGGCCCTGGCCTGGGCAGCCCCTCTGCTGGAGTTCCTGTACCGTGCCAGCTGAGCAGAGCCCAACCCCGGCAGCTCATGGTGGGAGCCTCAGGAAGGACTCGTGCCATTTCTACTCACAAATGGGAAAATTACTTATAACAGTGTTATTTTTAGATAATCCAAGTGGGCCTCTAATCCTCTGAACTGATCTGAGAAGGTTGTGAAGGTAGATGGATTAAATGGTTCCTAATGTGCTCAGCTTTGTGAAAGCACAGGGAGGACAATGTCTGTGACCATGTTCCTCACAGCACTTTCTGGTGATGCCCATGCTGGGGAAGTACAGGGGGCCTCTGTGCTGCCAGATGTGGCTGTTGTACCCTTCAGCACTGGCTTTGCTTGGTCATTTCTTCTGTGAATTTCTTTATCCATTACTAGCACAAGGGGTGCTAGCTTTAAAGTGAAAGAGGGTAGATGCAGATCAGGTAACTGAAAAAAATTCTTCCCTGTGAGGACAGTGAGACCCTGGCACAGGTTCCTCAGAGAAGTTGTGGCTGCCCCATCCATGGAAGTGTCCAAGGCCAATCTGGAGAGGGCCTGGAACAACCTTGTCTGTTGGAAGGTGTCCCTGCCCATGTCAGGAGGGTGACCAACCTTTAACTGTTGCTTCCAACCCAGGCCATTCTGTGATCCTGTGGTTCCACATTTTTGGTGTGGTGGTTCTAATGGGAGGCTCTGCCATGCTGAGCTGTGCCAGGGGCCTTGGCAGTGACTGCTGCTACATGGAAGGACAGGGAGGAGCTGCTGGGGGATGGAGATCAGCCCCACGGGGACAGTGGACAGACAAGCCGTGGTGGTGGCCAGCATGGCCTGGGCTGCCCCACAGGGTGGGAAGGTGCCGGTGTGTCCGCCAGGTTCATTCACACTGGTTTCCTTCTCTCCCAGAATGATACCTCCCACGAGCAAAACCTTTCTGGTCAACAACCTGGCTGCGGGGACGATGTACGACCTGTGCGTGCTGGCCATCTACGATGACGGGATCACCTCGCTGACGGCCACCAGAGTTGTGGGCTGCACACAGTTCACCACCGAGCAGGATTATGTGCGCTGCCACTTCATGCAGTCCCAGTTCCTGGGTGGGACCATGATTATCATCATTGGTGGGATCATTGTGGCGTCCGTGCTCGTGTTCATCATCATCCTCATGATCCGCTACAAGGTGTGTAACAACAACGGGCAGCAGAAGGCCACCAAAGTCAGCAACGTGTACTCGCAGACGAACGGGGCTCAGATCCAGGGCTGCAGCGGGGTGCTGTCGCAGTCCCTGTCCAAGCAGGCTCTCGGGCACGAGGAGGGCATCCAGTGCTGCAAGGCTGCCAGCGATGGTGTGACACAGTCACCGGACGCCGGCTCCAGCCAGGACTCAGCCACCACTACCTCCGCTTTGCCTCCCGCCTGGACTTCCAGCACTTCCCTGTCGCAGAAGCAGAAGCGAAAGTCGGGGCCAAAGCCCGGCAGCGAGCCGCAGGGCGAGGCTGGCGGCAGCACCGAGCCCCAGAACTCGAACAGGAATAACTCCACGGCCCTGCAGCTAGCCAGCCGCCCCCCCGAGGCGGCCCCCACGTACAAAAGAGCACAATCAAAGCCAAGTAAGTTCCTCACGCTGCCGGCCGACGCGTCCCGAGCCAAGCGCCGGCGGTCGCTGGGCGGCGAGCTGCTGGAGCCCCGCGGCGCCGGCGCCGGCGGCCTGCGCTCCAAACGGAGCCTGTCCATGAACGGGATGCTAGTCCAGGCAGACTGCGCCGGGGCCGATAGCGGAAAAGCAACTTTCTCCAGTTCTGAGTGGATATTGGAAAGCACTGTGTGACCTGCTTTTTTTTTTTCTTTTTTCTTTTTTTTTTTTTTTAATTTTTATTTTAACTAAAACCACCAAACATTGTGTGAAACTCCCTTTCCCAGGGAATTGGATTTGGATGTCCACTGCTGTCTCGCTGATTAATGGCTTGTTCATGCGGGGTTCTGTATAAGCCACCCAGTGCACACGGGGGTTTATTTAGTTTTCGTTTGGTTTTATTTAATATCAAAACCGAAGGCAACATTCAGAGATGATTAAAAAAAAAAAAAAAAAGGAAAAAAAGATTAAGGGGCGAAAAAAAGCACGAAACAGCACCAGTGCCTTCCCTGCTCTAGGACTGGCTTCCTGGTTCTGCAGTAGCAGAAAACAAAAGAGAGAGTTTTCACAGAAAAAGCCTTTTATAAAGGAAATGCAATTTCCTCCAAGCTAACAAATAACCACTTCTGGATCAATCAGTAAAATGATATTTTTTAAACCGGTCAGACTGTACATTTCTTTTCCGTGACAATGGTGTTGCCTTTGTTTTTAGGCAGATGCTGTACAGGAGCAACAACGCTGTGTTGTTATGTTGTGTAAAATAAAATATTCACTCGGTACGCCAGCCAGCCTCGCGGTGACTGCCCTGCCGGAGCCGGGCCGGGCCTTGGTGCTGCAGAGCTCCCACGGTGGGGCAGGGAGGAGCACGAGGAGCACCAGGCTGTGGGGCCGTTCCCTAGTGCCGGCTCTGGCTGGCCGGGGCTGCTGGAGCAGTGGGGTCCCACAGTGGCTCCCCCTGAGAGGTGCCTGACCCCGTCCCAGAGCACCCAGATCCCGCCGTGCAGGCAGAGCCCTGACCTGCAGCCCTGGGGAGGGAGCGGGGCTGGCACCTCGGGGTGCTGGGCACAGCTGAGCAGAGCCCTGAGCGGGGCCAGCAGGCGGCCAGGTGGGCAGGCAGGAGGGCAGGAGGGCAGGCAGGTAGGCAGGAAGGTGGGTGGGCAGGTGGGCAGGCAGGAGGGCAAGCGGGTGGGCAGGCAGGTGGGCAGGAAGGTGGGCAGGCAGGAGGGCAGGCAGATGGGCAGGAAGCTGGGCAGGCAGGTAGGCAGGAAGGTGGGTGGGCAGGTGGGCAGGCAGGAGGGCAAGCGGGTGGGAAGGCAGGTGGGCAGGCAGGAGGGCAGGTGGGCAGGAAGGTGGGTGGGCAGGAGGGCAGGCAGGTGGGAAGCTGGGCAGGCAGGGCTGCAGCTGGCAGGGTCACAGCCATTCAGCACGTCGGCTGGTCAGGTGATGATGGCCATCTCCCGCTGTCCTAGACTCCTGGGCCATATTTCCTCAGAACTTTATGGTTTGGTCCAGTTCTTTTCAGTCCCTGGGTGCACTGAGGGCCTGGAAATGATGGTCTCACCTTTAAGCTGCTCCTAATTGCTGTGCCTGTGGGATAGAGTGATTTTGGGCCACTCTGTAGGCACAGAACCCCACAGCAGCAGGGGACAGCAGGCGCAAATTTCGTTGTGTGAATGGCAGCTGCTCTGCTCACTGTAAAGAGAAGCCTGCAGTTAATATTAATTAAACTCATATGGTCATCATATTCCAATTAGAGACAGCTTAACTCTGAATATTTGAGCATTGTGCATTCTCAGATGCCAAATAACAGGTTCAAGATGGGCTTTGTGGCCATAAAAGTGAGAGATTAGTTAAATTGCATACCCTGTATGCTTGTTCTTGGGGGCACAGTAACTTGGGCAGGTGCCTGAGGCCAGCCTGGCTCCACCCAGGGCAGTTGTGGGGGAACATCTCACAGTGGGGAACAGTCCCTGGCACCCCATCTCTGTCCCCGGACTCTGCAGTGAGGGGCTGGTGCTGTTGGCCAGTGTGGGTTGCTCTGAGTGATTTTATTGCCTGTCACAGAAGAACAAAGTCAACGAGGTGGTGTAAAGGACCTAAAAGGAAGAGGCTGCTTCTTTTTTAGAAACGCTTTTTGCTTCCCTCAGGAAATGCAGAGACCAAATAGGAAACAAAGTCTCAAAATGAGAAAACCTGCTTCCTGCCGGAAAAGTTAAAAAAAATTACAATAAATTCCTCCTTGGATTGCTCTGGGAACCCATGAGCACTGCAGGAACAGAAGGGAGCTGTTAAATAACAAGCTGTGGGGACAGGGCTGGTCTGTGCAGGGTCTGGCAGTCTAATGAGAAGGTCTGAGCCCCAGTGGGGGACTGTGCTGGCAGAGGCACCTTCCCCCCACCCTGGGGTACAGGGAGAGTGTCAGAGGTTTGCTGTGGAGTGGTTTGGTTTAATCATGCATTTTAAACACATCAAATGACAATGCTTTTATATGTTGTCTAAAACTGGACCTAAATCTGTGTGGTGTTTTGTGAAAGTGCTAAAATACTAATGGTGTCTTGTGGTTTAAGGGAGTTTATTTTTATATTTGTAACTTTTCACTCAAAGGAATAATTTTCTAAGCACTGCAGCTGATGTTCTGTCCATGGTGCCTCTGTGTCAAGCAGTGTTCAGGGACCAGATGGCCCTGTGTTTGGTTTATTCTCTGCTGATAGTGCGGGAAGGGGGATCTGGGCAGCCAGGGGTTCCTCTCGTGCCAGCTTCTCTCCCTGGCTGACAGGATCATTCATCCCTTGGGAATGCCCTGGGCATGGAATCATCTGTGCCCACTGGAATAACTGTGCAGTGGGACATTGGTTTTATCCAGGCTTGATTCAAAGGGTGAGAAGCCTCTGTGTCTGTTTGTCGGTTCTGGGCAGGAGCTGGCTGTTGTGCCATGTCTGTGTGTCTGTGTGTCTGTACAGGGTGGGAGCTGGCTGTTGTGCCGTGTCTGTGTGTCTGGGCAGGAGCTGGCTGTTGTGCTGTGTCTGTGTGTCTGTGTGTCTGTGTGTCTGTGTGTCTGTGCTGGGCAGGAGCTGGCTGTTGTGCTGTGTCTGTGTGTCTGGCTGGGCAGGAGCTGGCTGTTGTTCTGTCTGTGTCTCTGCTGCCTTCCTGCCGTGTCCAGGCGTGTCCTTGCCCTGGGTGCGTGCTGCTGCTCCTCTCTGCTGCCAGCGTGGCTCTGTTCCTGCAGCGTGTCCCCGTGCCAGCCCTGCCCTGTGCCCGCTGGCTCTGTGGCCATGCAGAGGGATCTGCAGAGCACAGCGTGTGTGCTGTGCAGGGGAGGGGACACAGCTCGGGGCACCCTGCACGGCCGGGACATGCTGCCTGCCTGAGAGCTGCTGGCATGAGGTGCTCTCAGCCCTGCTGCTGGAGCCTGGGTGCCAGCAGCGTGGGGGCTCCTGCCTGCCAGGGACCACGGGCCCTGCTGGGCATTGCTCTGGGAGCATCCCAGACTGGAGGAGTGGCACAGAACCCTGGTGGGTGCACAGGCCTGGGCAGAGTGTGTGCCCTCTGTATGCCACGGCCAGAGCGTGCCCGAAGCCATGGTGGGCACCCAGCTGAGAGGGGGCACGCTGCTTCCTTGGGAATGGCTTCAAACCAGGAGTAATGCCCACAGCTGCCACCAGGATCACTTCTCTGCCCATCAGCCAAGGGGGAGCAGAGCCTCAGCGACACTGCAGCTTTGGGGGCACTGGAGCCTGAGCAGTGCCACTTGCAGCATGGCCACACCTGTCAGCACTGTGGTCACTTGGGAACATCCACCTCCCTGCTCCAGGTGCTGCTGCCCAAAAGCTGCACTGGCAGCAGCCACGGAGTTGCACGGTGTCTTCTCCTGGCAGTAATGTTAATGTTGGTCAGAGCTCTGGTTTGAAAGCAGCAAACTGGCCAGTCTGTGGGTCCTGCTTACAAATAACATGGTTCTCCTGTTTCTCCTTTGCAAATGAGTCCCTGTATGCCTGGCTGTATGTTGGGTGCTGAGCTGGGGCAAAGCCTGTGCTGCCAGACCACACCGTGCTGGATTGTCAGCCACCAAGGCTGTCACCCACCGTGACCCCTCAGCACAGCTGGGGCTCCCCGCAGGCCAAGCACCAATCCTTGGCCACTGTTCTGTGGTGCTGCAGCCCCTGTGAGTGTGGAATTGTCCCTGGGGACATCAGGCACTGCAGAGGGGTCTGGCTGTGCCAGCCCAGCTGCTCAGCGGCAGCTTGTCCACCCTTCAGTGCCAGGTGTGGGGTGGCAGCGGGCATGGAGTGCCAGGAAAAGCAGCTCTGTGGGCAGGAGCAGCTGTGTCCTGTCCCTGGGCAGTGGCGGTCCCCTGGGCAGTGGCTGTGCTCTGGCCCTGGGCAGTGGCTGGGCTCTGGGCAGTGGCTGGGCTCTGGGCAGTGGCTGGGCTCTGGGCAGTGGCTGGGCTCTGGGCAGTGGCTGGGCTCTGGGCAGTGGCTGGGCTCTGGGCAGTGGCTGGGCTCTGGGCAGTGGCTGGGCTCTGGGCAGTGGCTGGGCTCTGGGCAGTGGCTGGGCTCTGGGCAGTGGCTGGGCTCTGGGCAGTGGCTGGGCTCTGGGCAGTGGCTGGGCTCTGGGCAGTGGCTGGGCTCTGGGCAGTGGCTGGGCTCTGGGCAGTGGCTGGGCTCTGGGCAGTGGCTGGGCTCTGGGCAGTGGCTGGGCTCTGGGCAGTGGCTGGGCTCTGGGCAGTGGCTGGGCTCTGGGCAGTGGCTGGGCTCTGGGCAGTGGCTGGGCTCTGGGCAGTGGCTGGGCTCTGGGCAGTGGCTGGGCTCTGGGCAGTGGCTGGGCTCTGGGCAGTGGCTGGGCTCTGGGCAGTGGCTGGGCTCTGGGCAGTGGCTGGGCTCTGGGCAGTGGCTGGGCTCTGGGCAGTGGCTGGGCTCTGGGCAGTGGCTGGGCTCTGGGCAGTGGCTGGGCTCTGGGCAGTGGCTGGGCTCTGGGCAGTGGCTGGGCTCTGGGCAGTGGCTGGGCTCTGGGCAGTGGCTGGGCTCTGGGCAGTGGCTGGGCTCTGGGCAGTGGCTGGGCTCTGGGCAGTGGCTGGGCTCTGGGCAGTGGCTGGGCTCTGGGCAGTGGCTGGGCTCTGGGCAGTGGCTGGGCTCTGGGCAGTGGCTGGGCTCTGGGCAGTGGCTGGGCTCTGGGCAGTGGCTGGGCTCTGGGCAGTGGCTGGGCTCTGGGCAGTGGCTGGGCTCTGGGCAGTGGCTGGGCTCTGGGCAGTGGCTGGGCTCTGGGCAGTGGCTGGGCTCTGGGCAGTGGCTGGGCTCTGGGCAGTGGCTGGGCTCTGGGCAGTGGCTGGGCTCTGGGCAGTGGCTGGGCTCTGGGCAGTGGCTGGGCTCTGGGCAGTGGCTGGGCTCTGGGCAGTGGCTGGGCTCTGGGCAGTGGCTGGGCTCTGGGCAGTGGCTGGGCTCTGGGCAGTGGCTGGGCTCTGGGCAGTGGCTGGGCTCTGGGCAGTGGCTGTGCTCTGGGCAGTGGCTGGGCCCTGGGCAGTGGCTCTGTCCCTGGGCAGTGGCTGTGCCCTGGGCAGTGGCTGTGCTCTGGGCAGTGGCTGTGCTCTGGCTGTCACAGAGGCACAGACCCCACGGAACAGGCCTGTGCCAGGCGTGGAGCAGCAGCAGTGCCCAGCCCAGCACCCACAGCCCCAGCAGTGACACCAGCCCAGCAAAAGGTGCATGCACTGGGTTTGCTGGCTGTGCACTTCAGTGCCGTAGGTGTGCACAGTAGTGCTGTGCCTGCACTCCCTGATGGTGACAAGACTTGTGGCGGAGGTCTGGGTGGGGACATTGGGTACTGTTAGTCCTGATTCTTGTTAGCCCAGTCGCACCAGTCTCCTGCCAGCCCAGTCTCCTGCCAGCCCAGTCTCCTGTTATCCCAGTCTCCTGTTATCCTTGTTTCTTGTTAGCCCAGTCTCCTGCCAGCCCAGTCTCCTGCCAGCCCTGTCTCCTGTTAGCTGCCATGCTTTGCTGCCCCAGTCCCTGCAGGCACACAGCACCAAGACAGTGTGTGCCAGGGCCAAGGGCAGGGTCTGCTGCTGCTTCCTGCCCGGGCTGGCTCTGTGACAGTTCTGGGACCCTTGGTGCAGTGCCCAGCTGCCCAGTGCAGCAGTTCTGGGACTGTCAGTGGGTGCTGTGCCCAGGCTGGCCCCACGGCAGCTCCTGCTGTGGTCCCACACCAGCGTGGCCTTGCCCATGGGAAGGGCTGATGCTGCTCCTCGTCCCCTCACTGTCTCTGTTCTGTCTCTTTGTGCAGAAGCCGGGGCCTCTCCGCAGGACACCAGCCCTTCTGCACTCCCCGAAAAGGCTGCCACCGATGCTGTTACTCGGCAGAAAACAATCCGGTTCCACCTCTCCGAGGACTGACGTTTGGCTCCGCACTCTCCCTCCGAAACCTTTACTTGAAGCTGCGGCCGAGGCCGCGGGGCCGTCAGGGTCGGCCGCCTCGATAAACTGTCTTCCCCCTCACAGGTCTCCCACCTCCCATCTGCCACCTCAACTCTGAAATACCTGTTTTTTCTGGTGTCCAAGTTTTTTATAGATAAAAATTATGACGGAAAGTCTGGTGGCAACAGCTGCAGTCCCAGTCATGTTCCATGTCACCAGTGGTGAGGTCACGAGCTGTAAACACGGTAGCTTCAATCACCTGAACAAATAAATGTTTTACTACAACGGCATGGGCATGTTGGTTGATCCACGGGGTTGTGCCTGGCAGGTTGGTTGATCCAGAGAGACTCCATGGTGTCTGGGGTCTGTGCCCACAGGGAGCCCATGGTGCCCAGGGTCTGTGCCCACACAGGAACCCCATAGTGCCCGGCTCCAGGTGCCCAGCTGAGCTGTGTGGGGTCGGGCTGGGCCCTGCAGAGTGATGTGGGTGATTCCTGTGTCTCTGGGCAGTGAGCTGTGCTGGCTGCAGCCCCAGCTCCCATCCCTTGGTGCTGCTGGCCCGGTGTGACCAGCTGGGTCAGGCAGCTGTGCCACCAGGGAGCTGCCTGGCTTTGCCCCTTGGTGCCAGGCAGTGGCACGGGCTTTGGGCAGAGGGAGCCCCGTGTGCCCCTGGGGACAGCCCTGGGGCTTTCCCCCAGAGCCCTCTCCCTGTGCCAGGAGGGCAGCCTGGGCTGTGGGGTGACAGCACTGCAGGCTGCTCCAGCACTGTGTGCCAGGAGTGCCATGGGGCAGGCAAAGCACAGAGCACAGCGTGCCAGGGACTCTGGGGCAGTGTCAGCCCTAGCAGGATGGCCTGGGGTGGGGGACAGCTGGGGACTGGCCTGGGACTCTCATGCTGCCCCAGTCCCTCCATCCACACAGCCTTGCCTTGTTCCTCTAACAAGACCAAAGGGGGTTTTGGGATTTTTTTCTTTTCTCCCTTGTCAGCATTCCATCTGGCTCACAGATATAATTAGAGCTTTCTCAGTGAATCAGCCAGCCTTAACATAACTTCAGGAGAGCAGATCACAGCTCTGGTGAGTGTGTCATCAGCAGGACTGGGGCTGCCCAGATGGGGCTGTCCTGGTGCCACTGCTCCTTGTGGAGGCTGCTCCACTGCTGGCCCCTGTCCTGCTGGACCTCAGCTGGGGCAGCTGGCTCAGTGACTTGCCCATGGCTTGTCTGTGGCAGCAGAGACATCAACACCTCCCCAGGACACAACAGTCCACGGAGAAGAGGCTGAGCTGAGCCAGGACCTCACCCATCAGGTCCCCTCCTGTGCTTCCTCCTCTGATGCCACAGAGACAGGATTCACCCCATGGCAATGCAAGGAGACCCCTAGCTTGGCACCCAAGGCTTGTGCCTGTGTAAAAATCCAGTGCTGGTGTGGCCCCACAGACCCTGGGGCAGATGCTCCATGACTCATCCAGTGCAGGGAATGCCATGCTGAGTGGGCACTTCAGGGGGAAAAAACAAGGCTTTGATCAGGATTGGATCATTGCTCTTTTCCTCAGGAAGCCTGAGCAGTGATGCTTCTGGCGCTGCACACAGCCTGGGTTTCTTGTGGATCATAGTAACAGCAGGTATTGCTCTTCCCTTTCCTTGCTGTGCGGAGCAAATGGGGTTTAAATTCTGGAAGAGGCTGAGCTCCAGATAAACTACCGTTCAATAAAATGCTCAGTGGGTGTTGATCCACAGAGCCATCCCCTCTCAGTGACTCCCCAGTGAAGCTCAGGACAAGTGACCTTTCCTGGAGCAAGCAGGTGGCACTGGGGTCTGCAAAGCAGCTGGCAGAGCACACCTGGCCCAGGTCTGGGGGTGCAGGGACAGCAGAGGCTGCTGCTTCCTTCTGGCATCCTGCACTCAGCTGTGCAGCTGCCCCAGCCCTTGTGACACCCACGTGCTCCAGGTTCCAGCTGCACAGACACGTCCATGCCTGGAATCTCATCCCACATTACTGTCATGTTATGCCCCTCATTCAGCAGCTCTAATTTCAGGCTTCCATGCACAGAGCAGAGCTACTTTCCCCTTGCTGATTCCTTTCTGTATGCTTTTAATTAATTGTCAGGATAAGTTCCATGTGTCTTTTTGATGTTAACTGGAAATTTGGTTTTCATGGGGCAAAATGCACTGCAGTTCTGAGTCAGATTTGGGTAAAAACCCCTGGGAATCTGCGCAGTGGAGTGTGCTTGCATGTATGGTGCCCAGGACGGGCACAGGCACAGGCAAGGGAGCACCCCCAGGTGTCCCCTGGCACAGACACGTGAGGAGTTTTGAGGCCAGTGGAAAAAAGTGTTTGGTGGTGGGTCACCCTTTAAAGGAGCACAGTTTTCTGTAATTTTTTTCCATAAACTCTGTGTGTGCACAGGACTGGAGCAGGGCTGGCTGGGCATTGGAACACGACATAGGATGACATTGTCAGTCTCCTAAAAGAGACTTTCCCTGGCTACCAGTCAGGAAAAGCTGGGTGAGATAAGGAGGATGCCACCACACTGCTGCCTGCCTAAAGGCACAGCAGTCCTTTTCCCAGTTGCACTGGAAATAGCACAGTCCTGCAGAATGATTTCAGGTTGCAATATGCACCACTGCATCTGAGCTCCTGCTGCTGAGGGGCAGTAATTGCAGTGCTCAGAAACACTCATTCATTCAAAGTGGCCTCATATTCATCTTCATCATTTAGGAGTGCTCATCCCTGAAAAATGTTCTGACTCTTAAAGACCTACAACCCTACTGAAATTTGAAATGGATGGGATCTAATCTGTATCTGGGCTGATGTCCTGCCACTGTCTCAGAGGGACAATGTAATTGACGGGTAATTCACTGTTGGGCTGGAACCTTCCCTGAACATTAGGGAGATGAACGATTTTTTGTGCCTCAGCATTTTGTGCCAGGGCTGCTGAAGAGGCAGGGCAGAGGCAGGACCCTGGTCCTGCTGCCTCTCCAGCTGCTGGCCAAGCGGCTCAGGCTGGATGTTGGGAGAAGCCTCACCCTCGGCAGGGAGGGCAGCGTGTGGCACCTCTATCCATGGAGGTCTGTGGGAGCCAAGGGGGTAGAGCCCTGAGTGACGTGGCCTGAGCCCAGGGCTGGCCCTGCTCCGAGCAGGGACCAGGGCAGGGACCCCTGGGGTCCCTCCCAGGCAGTTCATGATTCTGGGATTCAGCGTGGAGCGAGGCAAGGGGGGTTCACCCAAACCCTGCAGAGGAGGGGATGGCACTGCCTTGGGGAGCTGGCAGTGCCAGGGCGAGCTCAGGGGGCACTGGAGTTACCTGCCAGTGCCAAACAGCCTCTCCTTTCTCTCCAAGTGTTCCATGCTGCTGTGCCCTGCCCAGGGCCATGGAGCAGGGCAGGTGAGGGTGCTGGAACCAGCCAGAGCAGCCCAGCAGCCCAGGCTGCCCAGCTGGGCTGGGCAGGGCTGGGGAAGCAGGGAGGGAGCGGGGGCTGCTCCTGGAGTTTGAGGTGAAGCTGCTCCGGGTGTGGCAGCAGGGTGAGCCCACACCAGTGACAGGCAGTGCTTGCCTGCTTTGCTGGGATGAAAGGGCAGCTGAGAGAAGAGAAAGTTGCCGTGCTAGAGCCTGGCCAGGATGGCCTCTCCTTCGGGGCAGGGGCTGAGGACAATCAATTGTCTTGTTTGTTGTGCATTGAAACCAGAGAAAACTTAAAGTCAAGTATATCTGCCAAGTGTTTTTGTAGAGTTGAAACCCCTTGCAGGAGGTGAGATGGTGGAAAGCAAACCCTTAGAGAACATTTATTTAGTAGTTACAATAAAAGCCATTTGTGAAAGAAAAGAGTCAGTTGTAGCTTTTCCAGGAGGCTTCTTACTGTAACCCATCCAAATCTGGGCTCGGGCTGACCTGAAGGTCGGGGCTCAGCAGGTCACCAAATAATTCACAGGAGCAGAGGAGGGGGGCAGCTGGGGAGCTGTGGCTCTTGGGGTGGTGACATTCCCCATGGGATGCTGCACGGGGCTGGGCCAGCAGAGTGCTGGGGGGTTTTGAACTCCTCACACAGTGACTGTACCTGACACTGCAATAAGAGGTGTCAGGTGGAAAATGGTGCTGCAGAAGCATAGGGGGAACACTGCTATTTGAGAACATGCTGCATGGTTACTTGTGCTGGATAAACTTCTCTCTGGAGCTGTGTGCAGTCTCAGTACTGCTTCTTGAACAGGGTTGAGATCTGTCTGTGTATTTTTGCTGATGTAGTAGATAAATGTGGTGCACAAGTGTCCTTTCTGTCCCCATTACTCCCTCACATTAACTGAACAAATAACTGGTTGAGCTTGGCTGAGAGGCTGCTGGTTGTGCTTTGGAGTGATGCAGCAGGGTACAAATTGCAAAGAGCATCTTGACAGGTTGCAATAAACTGAGCTTAAAAAAATTCCTGCAGTATAGGAGAGCTGGGATTCTGTTTCTCATTTGGACACAGAGGAAGGTTATTAATCGTGCACTGACATTGCCAGAGGCACACGGTGTGCCTGGTCTGTGGTGATGGAAGTACCTGCCCTGTATCCAAATTCCTAGCAGCCTTGAGACTTGCTCCCCTCTCCCTAAGGCAAAGGCTGTCCTGAGCAGTGCAGGGAGGAGAGGGCTGGGGTTCAGAGGGGACCTCCTGGTTCACCATTGATTGCAGCTGATGGCAAAGCTTGTGTTCATGGAATCACAGAAGGGTTTGGGTTGGAAGGGACCTTAGAGCTCATCTCATCCCACCCCTGCCATGGCAGGGACACCTCCCACTACCCCAGGCTGCTCCAAGCCCTGTCCAGCCTGGCCTTGGGCACTGCCAGGGATGGGGAGCCCAAAGCCTCTCTGGGCACCCTGTGCCAGGGCATGTCCACCTTCATTGTAAAAAACTTACTTATCTCTAATTCCTGTTGCTGTAGTTAATGGTAAATCGTATGGTTTTTTCCAGCCTTTATTGATCAGAGATCTGAATGTAGATGCTCAAATAAGACCTAGTGACTATGTCAGTGGAGAGAGGAAGCTCTGCTCCTGCAGTCAGGGTGTGCCAGGTCCGGGATGCTGCCCTGGAAGTGCTGGGCAGGATGGATGCAGGGTGGATGCAGGGTGGGTGCAGGATGGATGCAGGATATGCTGGGCAGGGAGGGTGCAGGAGTGTGGGGCTGGGCAGGGTGGGTGGGTGCAGGGTGGATGCAGGGTGGATGATGCAGGATGGGTGCAGGGTGGATGCAGGGCGGGTGCAGGGCGGATGCAGGGTGGGTGCAGGGTGGGTGCAGGGTGGGTGCAGGATGGATGCAGCAGTGCGGGGCTGGGCAGCGGGTGCGGGAGTGCCGGCGTTCCCTGTCTCGCCGCGGGGCAGCTGTGGATGCAGGATGGATGCAGCAGTGCGGGGCCGGGCAGCGGGTGCGGGAGTGCCGGCGTTCCCTGTCTCGCCGCGGGGCAGCCCCCTGGCCCCGGCAGGCTCCTGCCCGTCGGACGGAGCACAGGCTGCTCCCGTGCCGCCGGGGCTCTGCTGCCGCTGGGTCCCGGCTGGGTGGTGACAGGAGGGCGACAGTGTCCCGCCCCCGAGCTCCGCTAAATCCCAGCTACCAGTGACGGCACAGCATGAAACAAAACAGCATTATTAACTTTATTGGATGGCAAAACTTCCCCTCTTCTGGGATCCAGGACACCGAACTGAGGGCAGACAATGACTTGTGTATGGGGCCAGGGCTCAGGGGAGGATACCATGTTCAACTAATCAGGAGAACCAGGGGTGAGAAACAAGGTGGGGAATACAATGTGTTAACCAATGAACAATATTCACATTAAATATAAGCCAGAAATAAGATTCCGGGAGGGAGTGGTACCAAACCTGCTGGCAGCCTCAGATGTGTTTTGAAGAAGAAGGTGTGTACATGAGGTATGATCACAGAGCACAGGAACCATCGGTGTCTCTGAAGGATGGGGAGGCACACGCAGGGTTTGCAGAGCCCGTGGCCTGGGGGAGAGCCTGGGAGCTGCCGGCGTGGGGCTGGGCTGCTCACTCCCAGGGCCTGTTGTGTATCTGGGAAAGTTCTCTCAGGGCAGACTGCTGAGAATGGCACATAACGTTTTTAGGTGAGGGGCTCCAAGGACATTTCCTGAGATTCTGTGGTAAGACAAAGTGCTTCTGTGGGGTGTGACCACAGAGCACCGGAGCCATCGGCCTGGTGCCTGTGGTGGATGGGGAGGCACACGCAGGGTTTGCAGAGCCCGTGGCCTGGGGGAGAGCCTGGGAGCTGCCGGCGTGGGGCTGGGCTGCTCACTCCCAGGGCCTGTTGTGTACCTGGGAAAGTTCTCTCGGGGCAGACTGCTGGGAATGGCACAGAACGTTTTTAGGTGAGGGGCTCCAAGGACATTTCCTGAGATTCTGTGGTAAGACAAAGTGCTTCTCTCTAAATAGACGTCTTCTGATTTTGGAAGGAAACCAAATGAGCTGGAGGGCTCTCACTCACATTTGTAGCCCATTGCACTCACCTTTGCTCCTTCCAATCACCCTTTTTGCCAGCACACAGAAGAAGGACAAGTTGGTGGATGAAGCCTCTTGTCCCACTCTGTCATCTGCAAAGCTTCCTTGAGGGGCATCTGGGGGAAAAGAGTCCTAAATCACACTGGCAAGCCCTTTTGTGGAATTGTGTGGAAGAGGGAAGTTCAGCTGCTCAAGGAACAGGAGTTTTCTCTGTGTAAGTCAGATGTGCACAGACAAACATTTATGGAACAGTAAAACAAGTCCCCTTTGCCCAGGTGTTCCCAGAGGTCTCCAGCCCAAACTATTCCATGATTCTGTGCACCAGGCACACACTGCCCTCTTTGCATTTCATTCTTTCAGTTGCAATATGTCACCTTGGGCTGGTTTAGAAGATGCCAGTAGTGACTACAAGCATAAGGAAACCCTACAAGGGCTGGATGTGGGTGCTGGAGCCTCTTTTATAACACAATTAGGCCTCAGTTACAATCGTGTGAGAGCCTGTGGCATTCTGCTGTTGGACTTGTCCCCACACTGCTGGCTCCCAGCTGCTGGACTTCTGCAGGCTGTTATAAATGAGGAGCTTGACTAGGCCAATATTCAAGCAGCAATAAATTTATTAATTAATATGGAAAAATATGAGTAATATAGCGCTGGGTGCAGTGGGGGAGGTTTCCCTCCAACTGCACCCCAACAGTTGGGGCTTACAGGTATTTATAGGGGTACTCATAACCTTTCTCAGAAATTTCAATTCCCAATTTTTACATCACAATTCTATACACTATTGTGATTTAGTTTTTCTCAGGATGTATCCCAGAAAGGAGTATCCCTGTATGGTGGGGTCCAGCTTCTGAAGGAAGAAAGAAGTCTCCCAGCTGGTGAGGTCCAGATTCCAGATGTGGGTATATAAGCCAGAAATAAGATTCCGGGAGGGAGTGGTACCAAACCTGCTGGCAGCCTCAGATGTGTTTTGAAGAAGAAGGTGTGTACGTGGGGTGTGACCACAGAGCACCGGAGCCATCGGCCTGGTGCCTGTGGTGGATGGGGAGGCACACGCAGGGTTTGCAGAGCCCGTGGCCTGGGGGAGAGCCTGGGAGCTGCCGGCGTGGGGCTGGGCTGCTCACTCCCAGGGCCTGTTGTGTATCTGGGAAAGTTCTCTCAGGGCAGACTGCTGAGAATGGCACATAACGTTTTTAGGTGAGGGGCTCCAAGGACATTTCCTGAGATTCTGTGGTAAGACAAAGTGCTTCTCTCTAAATAGACGTCTTCTGATTTTGGAAGGAAACCAAATGAGCTGGAGGGCTCTCACTCACATCCGTGGTCCATTGCACTCACCTTTGCTCCTTCCAATCACCCTTTTTGCCAGCACACAGAAGAAGGACAAGTTGGTGGATGAAGCCTCTTGTCCCACTCTGTCATCTGCAAAGCTTCCTTGAGGGGCATCTGGGGGAAAAGAGTCCTAAATCACACTGGCAAGCCCTTTTGTGGAATTGTGTGGAAGAGGGAAGTTCAGCTGCTCAAGGAACAGGAGTTTTCTCTGTCTAAGTCAGATGTGCACAAACAAACATTTATGGAACAGTAAAACAAGTCCCCTTTGCCCAGGCGTTTCCAGAGGTCTCCAGCCCAAACCATTCCATGATTCTGTGCACCAGGCACACGCTGCCCTCTTTGCATTTCATTCTTCCAGTTGCAATATGTCACCTTGGGCTGGTTTAGAAGATGCCAGTAGTGACTACAAGCATAAGGAAACCCTACAAGGGCTGGATGTGGGTGCTGGAGCCTCTTTTATAACACAATTAGGCCTCAGTTACAATCGTGTGAGAGCCTGTGGCATTCTGCTGTTGGACTTGTCCCCACACTGCTGGCTCCCAGCTGCTGGACTTCTGCAGGCTGTTATAAATGAGGAGCTTGACTAGGCCAATATTCAAGCAGCAATAAATTTATTAATTAATATGGAAAAATATGAGTAATATAGCGCTGGGTGCAGTGGGGGAGGTTTCCCTCCAACTGCACCCCAATAGTTGGGGCTTACAGGTATTTATAGGGGTACTCATAACCTTTCTCAGAAATTTCAATTCCCAATTTTTACATCACAATTCTATACACTATTGTGATTTAGTTTTTCTCAGGATGTATCCCAGAAAGGAGTATCCCTGTATGGTGGGGTCCAGCTTCTGAAGGAAGAAAGAAGTCTCCCAGCTGGTGAGGTCCAGATTCCAGATGTGGGTCCACCTTTTAATTGCAAAGACTATAAATCTCGTAACAGTGATGTCCAGCTTCCCTTGGTGGAAACTATCAGTTCTTGAGTTGATGTTCATCTTCCTTTCTCAAGCTGCTTTTCACTGTTTTGTTAAGGCATTGAGATTAGCATGTTTCCTTTTGATACATTCTAAAGCTATAGTTTCAAAGATCCTTACTACAAGCAATATTCTAAAATTATACTTCAAAAGGTTATTATTGCAAAACTCTTTAAGGTTTAGCTACAAGCAGAAAGTTCCTGTCAAACAGCAACATCCTTAAAGCCTTAATTCCAATGCTCCTAAATTAACTTAAGACTTATAGAGGTTAATTGCAAACAAAGGATAGGTTCAAAGGCCTTCTTCCATGCTTTACTTCCTCAGTTATTTATTAGAATTGTCTTTATAACTGTCCCATGGTCGGTTTCCACACGTATCACAATCACAAATACAGACGTTGCCTGCATGTACCTGACATGAAACACAGCTTTGCATTTCACTAGGCTGGTGGCTGCTGGGCTCTGGGTTTGTCCCTCTCAATGGAGATGGTTTTTGGGGGCTGGCTGAGCTGCACCGGGCTGTGCTGGCCTGGTGGCTGCTCACAAGCCGTGCCCAGAAGCCACCCCTGCTGGCTGTGCTGTGTCCCTCTGTGGCTGCCAGGCTGGGTGTGCCCGCTGCCCTGGAGGGGCTGCTCTGCCCCAGCCTCTCTGCGCTGGTTCTGATGGCAATAGAACTGCAGAGCCAGCCCACTGTCCCTGGCAGGGTCTGTGGGAACCTGCTCCAAAGGCATCTGCCGTTCTTCGGGCACTTTCTTCTGCTTCACATAAAGTGAATTTGTGACATGGAGCAAGGGTCAGCGACTTAGGATAAAATCCCTGTAATTTGATAATTGATTTGATTTGTAATACCTATCATTTAATCCCTGTGATTCCTGAAATTTGCCATTCACAGCAGCACTGGCCGAGGTGGATGGACCACAGCAGCTGGTGCTGAGTGGGTGCTCCATCCAGCAGGAGGTTTGCTGCCACTCAGCAGGCTCACAGTGCAGCTGCCCAGGGCTCCTCGGTTAACAAACTCCCTCCTTCCCTCCCCTGGGCCAGTGCCTCAGGAGGAATCTCAGGCTGTCACATCTCCAGCTCTGCCAGGACCTTGTGCTGGCAGGGCACCCCCAGCCCCAGGACCCTGCCTGCTTCTGCCCTTCCTCCTCTGCTGGCTGGGCTGGAGGGGGCCTTTGGAAAGCCCAAACCCCCACAAGTCCTAAACAAAATGAAAAACCACAAGGTCATTTAAGAAAGGAGTGGAACAGAGCTGAGAAGAGGTTTCTATGTTAGCAATTTTTTTTTTTTTTTTTAATTTAGAGGAACTAGGGATGCAGTAAGAAATATTTTTTTTTGATGTTATTGCTGTTGTTTTTGTTTTTTTGGTTTTTTTCCCTGTTGGATTTCATCTTTGCATCGTGAAATAATAAAACCCAGCCCTGATGTGATCCAGGCAAACCTTTCTAGTTCCCAAGCATGTACCGATGCTTTGAAGGAAGAAAACAAGGGGAGGGGAAGGGAATCCGCAGCACATTTAACATGGTTTTACATTAAATCTTCATTATCTTTGTCCCACTGGGAGTGCGACAGCACTTCATTTGCAGCTGGGTGCTCCGGGGCGCAGCACAGCCCGGGGAGCGGGGCACGGGCTGGCGGTGTCGGGGCAGGGGCAGGGCTGGGGGGTCTCGGTGCCCCGTGCCCTGGCAGGGGATCCCGGCCCCAGCAGTGCGGGGTGATTGATTGCTGGCTCCGTGTCTCGGGGTGTGCCCGGTGCCCAGGGGATACCAGCTCCTTTCCACCTCATCCATTTGTTTCTCTGGTTCCCCCCCCCCCCCCCCCCCCCCACAACAAAAAAATGAAATTCATTCGGCAGGGCTGGGGGGTCTCGGTGCCCCGTGCCCTGGCAGGGGATCCCGGCCCGAGCAGTGCGCGGTGATTGATTGCTGGCTCCGTGCCTCGGGGTGTGCCCAGGGGATACCAGCTCCTTTTCACCTCATCCATTTGTTTCTCTGTTCCCCCCCCCCCCACCCCCCACAAAAAAAGAGAAAGTTTGTTTACTTTTCGCTATCTAGTATCTCTGCCTTTGCTTTAAAGTTAATCTTAGTGCCATTTGTCTTTACCCCTATTCAGAATCAATGAAGTGGTGAAAAGGGAAGATTTGCATGCGGAAGAATGTGTATTTTAGCACTGCCCTTAGGGTGCTGGTGCGTTTTGGTTGGCTAGATTTTGTTTTGGTTTTTGGGGGGTATTTTGATTTTACGTTGCTTTAGGTTTCTGTTGTTGTTATGAGAGCTTTTTGTTTATTTTTGTTTTGGTTTTGTATTTTGTTAAAGATCTTGCTTTTTCTCCTGTCCCTTTCCTGGCTGGAACTTCCTGAATTCTCACACATTTCCCACTGTTGTTCTTGCCAATACCAAAGTGATTTCAAATATATTTTCCCCCTCCAAATGTGTTAAGGAAACAAATCACCTCGGAAAGGCTTGTCTGTGCGAGGCTTTCCTTTGGTAGTTCCATTAAGTGGCGTGAGGTGCTCCTTTCCTGGGGAGAGGAGACTCAGAGCTGGCAAAACGGCGCTGGATGGGCGAGAGCAAGCCCTGTGGGTGCTGCAAGTGTCACCTGCCCTGCCAGTGTCACTCACGGGCCCTGTGGATGCTGGCTGGTGCCTGGACAGCCTGAGCAGCAGGACCCGGGCAGGGGATGCACCCGGCTGCTGGGGCCGGCTCAGCACCCAGTGCTCCCAGTGCTCGTCATTCCTGAGATCACCGGTTTATTTCAGTGCTCCAACACAGGACAAGCTGGGCCATGGCTGCTGGGGCCGGCTCAGCACCCAGTGCTCCCAGTGCTCGTCATTCCTGAGATCACCGGTTTATTTCAGTGCTCCAACACAGGACAAGCTGGGCCATGGCTGCTGGGGCCGGCTCAGCCCCCAGTGCTCATCACTCCTGAGGATGTCACGGGTTTATTTCAGTGCTCCAACACAGGACAAGCTGGGCCATGGCTGCTGGGGCCGGCTCAGCACCCAGTGCTCCCAGTGCTCGTCATTCCTGAGGATGTCACCTATTTATTTCAGTGTTCCAACACAGGGACAAGCCAGGCCATGGCTGCTGGAGCTGTTACTCTGCACAGCTCCGACCCTTCCTGCTGCGTTCGAGTCCAAGAAATACATCTCAGGTTTCCAGCAGCCAGTGTCAGGGCAGGTGAGTGCAGAGGGAGCACCTGGGGCATCCCTGGGTGCAGGGCTGTGGGCAAGCAGTGCCTGGGTTATCCACTGGTCCGCAGCCTCACGAGGCCTTGGATCAAATGTTCTGAGCTGCAAACTGATTGGGATGAATCGCTTCAGTATTCTGCTTCTAGTTCTGCTCAGACACTCCGGGCAGTCCTGCTGTTTGTTATGGATATTTTGCTGTAAAACACTGAAAATGCTGCATTCTTGGCTGTTTGCCCATAAACTTAGGCTAAGGAAGTTTCCTGACCTTGGAAGAGTGAAAAAAAAGACAGGCAAATGCATCCATGTGATATTTGAGAAAATCATAAACCCAAGCTGAAATGAGAAGTAATTTAGTCATCCCTTTGGAGTTGTTTTCTACAAGAAAATATGTACAGAGTATCGCATTTGCATCCAGTTGCTTTGATATCAATGGTACAAGACAGTACGAATTTCTTAAAAGCCAACATTTGAATTTGCCCCTGTGTTTGTGGGTAGCCCAGAGCCAGGCTGGCAGCTGGAGCTGGGACTGGAGCAGGCACCTCTGGGCGCCTCTGAAGGCTCTGCTGGGACGTGACAAGTTGTTTTGCACAAAGTGTGTCCTTTGAAAAGCTGCTGCCGAGGCAGCGGGGCCAAAACTGTGAATGTGCTGCATTTTGAAGGTTCCAGAGCAAGGGGAGCTCTTCCTGACTGCAGCCGTGAGCTCAGGGGTGAGGGACGGCCCTGCAGCACCGGGGGAGCTCCTGCTGCCCACAGGGGCTGTGTGGCTGCTCTCCACCATCAGGGGTGGGTAAAGGCACAGAGCAGGGCACTGCTGCCAGCCAGGGCCACCCTGGCTCCCTGTGCTGTCCCAGCCTCGCCCCGAGTGCCAGGGGGTGTGCAGTGAGAAGGGGACACCCCTGCTCTGTCCCTCTCTGCTCTCAGGAGCAGATCTGGGGAGCTGGAAGGGTCTGCCCTCACACCAGAGCTCCCAGCAGTGTCCCAGGGCAGCAGGGCCATGTGAGGTCACTTCTGATCCCAGCAAAGCCAGCACGGGATGGGGGCATGGCCCTGGGCCAGCTGGCACCTCTGGCCATTGCGTCCAGGGTGCTCCTGTTCCCTGAGCTTCTTCCCCAGAATTTCACCATGGCTCAGCTGGTTTGGACTCTTGCTCCCCAGATGAAGTACCGAGTATCTCATCAGTTTTAAAGCTGCTGTTGCCAGGAGAGCCCTGCGGGCTCCTGCCCCAGGAGGGCTCAGCCCAGGGTCAGCTCTGAGCTGGGCAGTGCCCTGCCCTGGGGCACAGCAACCCCTGCTGCCAGGGTTTGTCTGGCTTGGCTTAACCGCCTTTAATGAAAGACTTGCTGATGCTAATGAGGAGCTCTGCTGAGCGCTGGGGCCCCGCTGTGCCCCCCGGTCCATCCCGGGGTGACTGGAGAGGCAGTGCAGGAGGGGCTCAGCACCCCCAGCCCTGGGGGCCCAGCTCCAGCAGCTCCTGCTTCCAGAAACACCAGGGCATCCACCCGGGAGACTTCAGCTGTGTTCTTAATGGCTTTTAAATGGTGGTTAGCTAGTGTGCAGTGCAAGTGCTGGTGCTGCTGTAACTGGACTAATCACAGCTGCTGCTCTTAGTTCAGGGGTGAAACACTCATGGAACAGCAGCGACCCCGGCCCTCGCCCTGCCCCTCACCCGCGAGTGCGACAAATTCCCGGGATGTGTTTCTATGGCAAGCCATAACACTTCCTCTGAGGTGTCTCGGGTTTCACTGGATGAGTCCAGCTAATTGTCCTTCAGTTCATTACTGAGCAAACTCTGCTGCTATTGGAAACGATGAGGATTTTCAGGCAGGGAAAGTGACTGTACCCTGCCAGACAGCTCCCTGCAGATCCGGGCTGCTGCAGGCATTCCTGCACTGCTCCTGCTGCTGCAGGTGAGGGCTGTCCCTGCTGTCCCCCGCTGCTCTGGGGCTTGTCCTCTGACTCCCCTTGGAGATAACAACCCCACTGGCCCTTGGGGACTCTCCAGCTGCGTGGCCCCAGCAGTCCTTGGAAGGACAATTCCCTGCAGTCCACAGCAGCTTTGCGATCCACACACCCTTCACTGGAAGTATTTTGTAAACATTAATGCAAGTTTGTACTCATGGAATAAACAAACAAAAGCTGAAATTTGTTTCAGAGGCTGGTGAGACAGCTGTACCGGGGGCACAGATCTTTGAGATGTCACTTTTTTCCCCTTCTTGTTGGCATTTCAGTGAAAAAAAGATTTAAAATACAGCACATTTTAAGTGTATGAATAATCATATTCACTATCTGATTTACATTGACTTAAGTAAAGACTAAGAGCTTAGAAAAGTAATTTGTCATTTGAGGGTGTTTCACCCTGTTTTTGTTGAAGGTTTTTTGATTGGAAAACAAATGCAAAGCAGAGAACATGTAAGAAGCAGACACAGCCACTGAACCAATGCTTTGCAAATCCTTTAAAACTTTCCACTCCTGTTGATGTAAAACCTGTGATCAGACTGCACCAAACTGGCATGGATCAGTGCTCCCCACGTCTGTCGAGAGCACAGGGAAACAGCACAGCTTGGGTCCCAAGCAAAGAGAGGATAAATGAATTTATGGGCTGGCCTGTGGGGAGCCGTGCTGCCCCTGCCCTGCTCTGGGCATGCTGGTGGGGCTGTTTGCATGGAGTGACTGTGGAATGATCAGGATGGGGAATGGAATAAAATAAAATAAAAGGGGCAGAAGGAGCAGATCCCTGCCTGTGCCAAGACCCTGCTTAAGCCTTAGTGTGGGGATTTTTTCTGGTGCTGCTGGTGCCTTGCAGGTCCCACCTCTGAGCCAAGAAGGACTTTACTTGAGCCTCAGGTCCCTTTGTCCACCCTGGCTCACTGACAGAGTACAGCACTGGCCCAGCCTGGGCAAACAGACATCTCAGGGTGGCCAAAATCCTCAAAGAGAGGATAAATGAATTTATGGGCTGGCCTGTGGGGAGCCGTGCTCCCCCTGCCCTGCTCTGGGCATGCTGGTGGGGCTGTTTGCATGGAGTGACTGTGGAATGATCAGGATGGGGAATGGAATAAAATAAAATAAAAGGGGCAGAAGGAGCAGCTCCCTGCCTGTGCCAAGACCCTGCTTAAGCCTTAGTGTGGGGATTTTTTCTGGTGCTGCTGGTGCCTTGCAGGTCCCACCTCTGAGCCAAAAAGGACTTGAGCCTCAGGTCCCTTTGTCCACCCTGGCTCACTGACAGAGTACAGCACTGGCCCAGCCTGGGCAAACAGACATCTCAGGGTGGCCAAAATTCTTTTTTTTTTTTTTTTTTTTTTTTTTTTTTTTTTTTTTTTGAAACATCTCTGAGTGCAGATCTGACACTTGTCACCCGCTTTACTCTGTGCTCCAGTGCAGAGGTGAGCCCTGGCCTCCATCCTCCCAGAGCAGCCCTGTTCACCTCTAGAAGTGGCCTTTGCTGTGATGTGAGGACACCTGTTTTGATGAAATTGAAGATGAAGTTCTATCTCAATTAAAAAGAAACTTTGCAGTTTGTTTTAAAGAGTAATAACTAACTGGGCTCCACTTGATTTGGTTGCCTGGCATTGCTTTGGTAGCTCCTGTGCCAGTGTCTCGTTGCTGTTAGAATGAGGAAAAAGCCTTTTCCTCTGTCTCTTGGGGAAGCCTCCAGATGGCTCTGTCACCATAATGGCACATGTCCTGCACAGACACACCAACTGGAGATTTCTGGGAAATCAGCTGCTTTATTGGGACCTTGGCACAGGGGAGAGCACAGGTTGGGTGGGAAATCTCTGCTGAGCCCTGTGAGCCTGCCCAGGCAGCCTTTGCCACGGACAAAGGGCCTTAGGGGTCTGTGGGAGGGTCCTGTGGGCCAGGGAGGGTGGCTGTGTCCCACAGCAAGGTCACCAGCGCTGCCCTGCTGCTCTGAGCTCTGCTCTGGTCCCCTCTCACTGCTCTGGCCCTGCCAGCAGCTCCTGGAGGGATGACGGTGAGGAGAGTGTGGCTGGCACAGAAGGTGGCTCTGCAGGTTGTTCCCACAGGGATGCTGGGCTGGAGCACAGCAGTGAGCCCTGCCCTGTCCAAGGGATGCCCTGTGCTGGTGTGGGAGTTCACAAAGCCCTGTCACTCTCTGGCCATCTGGGCAACCAGTGCTGAGCCTGGAGAGGGCCTGGCTCTGGGCAGGGACTGGGCACTCCTGGAACAAGCTGTGCTGAGCTGCAAACCCTGCCTGGATGAAAGGAAATCAATAAACAGGCTGAGCTCTGTGGGGCAAGCCTGTGTCTGTCCGTGCAGCTGGGCTGCCAGGCAGGGATGCTCTGTGGTGTCTCCCACCAGGGCCTGAGCAGATGGTGCCCACCAAAAACTGCCTCTGGCTCAGGAGAGCACTCACTGCCTTCTGCACAGGCAGAGCAGGGCTCCTCCTCCTCCTCCTTCATCTGGGTCAGGAAAGGGAGGAGCGGTGCCCTGGCTGGTGACACCAGTGTCAGCAGTGACACCAGTGACTGCAGTGAGACCAGGTGAGAGCAGTGACACCAGTGACTGCAGTGACATCTGTGACACCAGTTCCTGCAGTGACTGCAGTGACAGCAGTGACACCAGCGACAGCAGTGACAGCAGTGACAGTAGGTGACAGCAGTGACAGCAGTGACACCAGTGACTGCAGTGAGACCAGGTGAGAGCAGTGACACCAGTGACTGCAGTGAGACCAGGTGAGAGCAGTGACACCAGTGACTGCAGTGAGACCAGGTGAGAGCAGTGACACCAGTGACTGCAGTGAGACCAGGTGAGAGCAGTGACACCAGTGACTGCAGTGAGACCAGGTGAGAGCAGTGACACCAGTGACTGCAGTGAGACCAGGTGAGAGCAGTGACACCAGTGACTGCAGTGAGACCAGGTGAGAGCAGTGACACCAGTGACTGCAGTGAGACCAGGTGAGAGCAGTGACACCAGTGACTGCAGTGAGACCAGGTGAGAGCAGTGACACCAGTGACTGCAGTGAGACCAGGTGAGAGCAGTGACACCAGTGACTGCAGTGAGACCAGGTGAGAGCAGTGACACCAGTGACTGCAGTGAGACCAGGTGAGAGCAGTGACACCAGTGACTGCAGTGAGACCAGGTGAGAGCAGTGACACCAGTGACTGCAGTGAGACCAGGTGAGAGCAGTGACACCAGTGACTGCAGTGAGACCAGGTGAGAGCAGTGACACCAGTGACTGCAGTGAGACCAGGTGAGAGCAGTGACACCAGTGACTGCAGTGACATCTGTGACACCAGGGACACCAGGTGAGAACAGGTGACTCCAGTTCCTGCAGTGACAGCAGTGACAGCAGCCCCCCAGCATGGCAGCAGCACATCCGTGCTGTCCCAGCCCAGGGACCCTTTGCTGGAAGGTTTGCAGAGAGGCTGGCAGCTCCTGCTGTGGCAATGATGCTGTCCCCTCACTCCAGAGCTGCCGTGTCCCTCTGTGTCCCTGCCATGTCCCTGCCGTGTCCCTGCGTGACACCAAGTGACAGCAGTGACAGCAGTGACTGCAGTGACAGCAGTGACACCAAGTGAGAGCAGTGACAGCAGTGACAGCAGTGACTGCAGTGACATCTGTGACACCAGGGACACCAGGTGAGAACAGGTGACTCCAGTTCCTGCAGTGACAACAGTGACAGCAGTGACAGCAGCCCCCCCAGCATGGCATCCGTGCTGTCCCAGCCCAGGGACCCTTTGCTGGAAGGTTTGCAGAGAGGCTGGCAGCTCCTGCTGTGGCAATGATGCTGTCCCCTCACTCCAGAGCTGCCGTGTCCCTCTGTGTCCCTGCCATGTCCCTGCCGTGTCCCTGCCGTGTCCCTCTGTGTCCCTGCTGTGTCCCTGCTGTATCCCTGTTGTGTCCCTCTGTGTCCCTGCCATGTCCCTCTGTGTCCCTGCCTCACCTCCCTCCCCAGCCAAAGGGGAAATCTCTGCTGGCTTTCAAGGCCCCGAGTGCTGATCAAACGATACCAACCCACTTCAGAGGATTTGTTTGATCCTTTTCTAAGTGGCTTAGTCTCCTTTACGCTGAATATACAAAATCTTTTCTTATATCCAATTAAGATTTCTCCCGGGTCCAGGTGACACTTCAGTCCCTGTTCAAAGGCTCCTCTCCCTGCTGCAGGAGAGCTCAAGCTGGTGCTTGGAGGTGTGGGGAGGGGGAAATTTCCTTGCTTGTTTTTCTGGTCAATTTGTCAATTAGACAGTGTTTCACACAGCCACAGCCACAAAATAATTGGCCACGCTGCACTTTCCTGGTAAGTGCCTGGGAACCAGGGAGGGACAGATGCCTCCTGTGCTGGAGTGATGCTCTTGTGAGTTGTGAGCCCCACTGGGGGCACCCTGGGACTGGTGGGGTTTGTCTGCCAGCTGCCAGGCCCAAACTGGCGTGAGAAGAGTTGGGAATTTCCCTGGCAGGGCCTTCCATGCAATCCTGTCCCCTTGGTTCTACAGAGGGCTGATGCTGCTGAACCATCCTCGTGCAGCCCTCATGCTCAGGTTCTGGTCCCTCATTTGTTGGCTGTGGATCACCCCTTGATCAGGGTGCTAGAAGGACATTCTTTAGAGACATTTATTTCCTGTGAGGAGTGTCCTGATGTCTGAGTGACACAGAACCTGTTTGAGTGACACAGAACCTGTCTGAGCTCCTTTTTCCTCCTGCAGCCCTGACACTGCGGGAGCAGCAGGCTGAGCTGTCTCCTGCATCTCCAGGGGTTTCTGCTCATGTGGCTGGTCAATTATACTTCAGCAATGCCTTCAAAAGCATTTTGTTTGCACAGGTGTCACTGAAGATTAAGTTTAGCATATGAAGTCTATTATTTGGAGCTCATGCTTCCCCTATTCCCAGGAAAAGACTTGGCTCAGTTGTCAGAGCCTTGGAGAGGTTTGCCGAGCTGGCAGCCAGAAATACAAACAGCTTCTAACAGCTCTTTTAATCCAGCAAAAATAAAGTCTAGAAAAGCCAGTCAGTGAGGGCTAAAAGCTGACAAACTCAGGCAGGATAGCCTGAGGATTGGATGGATGGCTGAGATGTTATTTCTGTGGGGTTCAGAGCCATTGGGACTCAAATTTGAGGACATGGTTTGGTGGTGAACATGATGGTGGTGCTGTGTTGATGGTTGGACTTGGTGACCTTAGAGGCATTTTTCCAAAATTAATGATTCTGAGACCCTATGAAACATCAGTAGAGAAATCTGTACTTTGCTTTTCACCATTCCCCTCTCTCCTTGGGTGAAGTGATCAATAAGAGTAGTACTGATGATTTCTTTGAATGATAGCTGAAACAGGACAAACTGTTCAGTCAGCACTGATCCATGACTGGTAAAATTCCTTGTGTGATGAATTATGTGGGAAATCTTAGCTCTAGGGCTTTGGAGAGCTCCTGCCCTGCTAGGGAGCAGGACTGGCAGGGTCACAGCTGGGGTGCCCATGATGAAGGCTCTCCAGTGCAGGAGGCACCAGCATTTCCTCCCTCTGCTTGTCCAGAGATGCAGCTCTGCTGCTGCTGCTGCTCCCAGCACGAAACGGGCTCTGCCTTGGGAGCTGGGCTCCGAGGGTGTCCCTGGGAGCAGCACCGAGCTGGAGGCTGGAGCAGCCTCCCCTGGCCCTGGCACGGGTCTTCTCTCCTGATCCTGGCACGGGTGTTCTCTCCTGATCCTGGCACGGGTGTTCTCTCCTGTCTCTGCCTCTCCTGGCCCTGGCACGGGTGTTCTGTCCTGCCTCTCCTGATCCTGGCATGGGTGTTCTCTCCTGTCTCTGCCTCTCCCGATCCTGGCACGGGTGTTCTCTCCTGATCCTGGCACGGGTGTTCTCTCCTGTCTCTGCCTCTCCTGGCCCTGGCACGGGTGTTCTCTCCTGCCTCTCCTGATCCTGGCACGGGTCTTCTCTCCTGCCTCTGTCTCTCCTGATCCTGGCACGGGTGCTCTCTCCTGCCTCTCCCAGCCCTGGCACAAGTGTTCTCTCCTGGCCCTGGCACGGGTGTTCTCTCCTGCCTCTCCCAGCCCTGGCACAAGTGTTCTCTCCTGGCCCTGGCACGGGTGCTCTCTCCTGCCTCTCCCAGCCCTGGCACGGGTTCTCTCTCCTGCCCCGAGGGTGGCCCTGCAGCAGCTCCCCTCAGCAGTGCCCGGGGCTGCAGTGTCCCTGCCCCAGAGCCCTCTGGTGCCAGCGTGCAGGGCTGACGTGGCCCTGGGGCTCTGATTTTCCTTGGAGTTGTTGGTGTTTCGTGATATGCAGAAGCTGTAGAGAGCATTGCCATCCTCTCTGCCTTCTGAACTCCTCATTTCGTGGGGGAGGTGGAGGCAGCAGAGCATTGTGCAGGGCTGGGCTGGTGCTGGAATCAGGAAGAAAACACCACACACGCTTGTGCTGAGGGGCCTCAGCTCCTCTGGGTGTTGGGAGGTGCAAGCAGGGAGCTTTCTCTGCCTTACGGTGTCAGGAGAGAGAGAACCAGGTTTGGGAAACCAAGACTCCCAAATCACAGGAGAGTTTGGGTTGGAAGGGACCGGACAGCTCATCCTGCTCCCCACCCAGCCCTGGCAGGGACACCTTCCACTATCCCAGGCTGCTTCAAATCCTGTCCAACCTGGCCTTGGGCACTTCCAGAGATGGGGCTGCCACACGTCCCTGGGCACACTGTGCCAGGGCTTCCCCACCCTCCCAGGGAAGAATTTCTTCCCAATATCCCATCTAAATCTCCTCTCTTTCAGCTTAGAGCTAATTCCCCTTGTTCTGCCACTTGCTTGCCTTTGCAAAACATCCAGCCTTCCTGGAGAGCTTCTCCTTTTACAGCTTTTGGGCCAGTTGTGCAGCCCCAGCAGTGCTGATGGGACTGTTCCAGTTTGAAGTGACATTTTGTGGAGCTGAATTCATGTTTTTAAGGCTGCTGCTGGTGCAGCTGCTCTCAGGTATTACCTCTCAGCTGTGCAGAGGTTAAGTGTACATTAACAACCACTTTCCTTGGGCGCTCGCTCCAGACTCACCTCTGAAGGAGTTTTTAAAAGAACTGGCTTTTCTGCAAGGTGACCTTTTCAGCTGTGAAATTACCGAAGCAGCAGAGCTCTCATCACACTTGCTTCTAAGACTCATTCTTTTTGCTTGTAAAATAACCCAAGTAACTCTTCGCTTTGTGTCTTACACCATTGCAAGGGGCCTGTGGCTCCCTGGGGCTGGCTGTGGGCTGTCAGCTGATGGATCTGCACGAGCAGTCGGTGTCTGCCCTGCGCCTGGACGTGCCCCGGGCACGCGGCACCGCCAGAGCTCGGGCTGTGGGGCAGCTGAGTCCCCAGAGCTCGTGGTTATTGCCCATGGTTTATTGGTGCTAACTCACGAGGCTGTGGTGTTCCGTGTTTCTTTTCCCCTGCAGGAAATCCATAGTGAAACAGCAAACTCTCACTGCTGTGCAATTGCAATCTGCTTTACCTTGGGCTCACTTTTGGGCTGTTCATTTTGTACCTCTGGGAAGTTTCCATCTGACACAGCGTCAGTGCTGCTCCGAGAGGCACAGACGATGCTCCCAACATCCTTTACCTAGTCGTGGGGCTCGTTTTCTTTTTTCTTTATTCCATGAAATGAGGCACAGATCCACAAGCCTTTTGGGGGACCTGATCTTGTGGAATATCGACCCTCAGCCAGCTCTGTGCCCCAGTGGCCACAGAACCAGAAGGGAATCTCAGCTCTCCTACATCATCTTTTTTTCACCCCAGCTACCATCAGCTACTCCCACTCCTCCACCTTCCCTTGCAGCCTGGCCCTGCTGAGATCTCCAGGGAGCCAGTTTCCCTGGCTGCCATGGATCTCCTGCCTTCACCCCTACCCTGAAGGTGGCTCTTGCTCTGAGTCCAGCCAGCTGCAATCCTGCAATTGTTATCCCAGAGCTCTGCAGTGCAGCCCTGCCCCTCCCTCCCAAGGGCTCTGAGCACAGCCCTGTGCCTAGTGTGGATTTTACCTGGGCATTTCACCCTCCACAGAGCCTCAGAAGCTCTGTGTGAGCTTGTGTGACTTGTGGGTGTGCAAGAAATGTCTTTATTAGGCACTAGAGCAAAGAGACAGCAGAGACATGGCAGGGCAGTGCAGGAGGGGTGGCTGCTGTGGATCCTGTCCCTGCAGGTGACCACTGCTGGGAGTTGAGCAGATGTGCAGGGCTCTGCTCCCCCACGCTGGAGTGGGGATGCTTTTTGCAGAATCATGGTTTGGTTTGACAGTGACCTTACTCACCCTCCTGTCCCACCCCCTCACACTACCCCAGGCTGCTCCAGCCCCAGTGTCCAGCCTGGCCTTGGACACTGCCAGGGATCCAGGGGCAGCCACAGCTGCTCTGGGCACCTGTGCCAGGGCCTGCCCACCCTGCCAGGGAAGGATTCCCAGTTCCCAATATCCCATCCCTTGCCAAGGCACCCTTTGCTCCCCGTCCCTTTGGAGCAGGGCTGGGCTCTGCTCTTCCCCATTATCCCTTGCTGCAGCTCTGGAGGTAATTAACACTTCTTCAGAGCATGGAGGCTTCTCAAAGTGTTCACCATCTGGTCTCACTTACCACATTAATCATAGTCCAAGGAACAAGCTAGTTTTGAGTTGAGGTTTCCCGAGTAACTGGATTTCTCTGTTTTAGATGCTATTATTGATAAGTCTGAAGTTTTGTAAGATACCTTATGTTCCTGTCATTTCTTCAATGGAAGAAAGCAAATAAAGATAGTTCAAACCCCTCAAATCTGAAAACAAAACTTGGACTCTTTTGATTTTGCAGCAAAGCTTGGGAACAGAGGATGCTGCATTTCTTACAGTATTACAATTTAAACTTTCATGACCCAAACTGAAAACATACCTCTGGCAATATTTTAATATTGATAGGCAAAATTGTGATTCATCAACATCAAACTGTTTAATTCATTAGCCAACAACTTCTAGGCAGTGTGGGAATACATTTAAAAGAGAATGAGATGAGACCACATATTAATTATGCAGTCACTGCACAAATCGATAATTATATGTCACAAAGAGATCCCTATGTATTAACACTTTAGAACCTGCTTCCTGCCCTGATTTGTCAGTTCTTTTGAGCTACATGGATATGATGTATTTTTAAATCAAAAATGGTAGGCAGAACCAAACATGAAAGACTGACGTAACTAGCTCATGGTTCTGGTGGAGGTGAAGTTTGAAATTCTCTGATCCCCATATGTGTGTGATTCTCATGCATATTTGTTGGTAAGAATTTCCATAAACAGTTTTGTGACATAAAATTATTTGATTGCCTTGAGTAACTTTGGCCCTGACCCCATGGCCATGTTAATTCTTGTGTCTCTCCTTGGGGCAGTCAGATGGAGCAGCAGCAGCTCTGGGGTGTGAAGAGAGAGCTGGGCTGGGCTGGACTGGGCTGGGGCTCAGGCTCAGGCTCAGGCTCAGGCTCAGGCTCAGGCTCAGGCTCAGGCAGTGTTTCTCTGCACATTGCACAAGGAAAGCTTCAGCAGTGGCAGGAGCAGAGAGGTGTCTGCAGAGCCTGTCCCAGCCAGGTACTGCCCAGAGTGATGGAATGGTTGGGTTGGAAGGGACCTTAAAGCTCTTCTCCTTCCACCTCTCTGCCAGGGCAGGGACACCTTCCACCACCCCAGGGTGCTCCAGCCTGGCCCTGGGCACTCCTCTACCAGGGCAGGGACACCTTCCACCCCAGGGTGCTCCAGCCTGGCCCTGGGCACTGCCAGGGATCCAGGGGCAGCCCCAGCTGCTCTGGGCACCTGTGCCAGGGCCCGCCCACCCTGCCAGGGAAGGATTTCTTTCCAGTATCCCATCCATCCTGCCCTCCTGTCAGCCTTGTCCTGAGATGGAGCAGCAGCAGCTCTGGGGTGTGAAGAGAGAGCTGGGCTGGGCTGGGCTGGGCTGGGCTGGGGCTCAGGCTCAGGCTCAGGCTCAGGCTCAGGCTCAGGCTCAGGCTCAGGCAGTGTTTCTCTGCACATTGCACAAGGAAAGCTTCAGCAGTGGCAGGAGCAGAGAGGTGTCTGCAGAGCCTGTCCCAGCCAGGTACTGCCCAGAGTGATGGAATGGTTGGGTTGGAAGGGACCTTAAAGCTCTTCTCCTTCCACCTCTCTGCCAGGGCAGGGACACCTTCCACCACCCCAGGGTGCTCCAGCCTGGCCCTGGGCACTGCCAGGGATCCAGGGGCAGCCCCAGCTGCTCTGGGCATCTGTGCCAGGGCCTGCCCACCCTGCCAGGGAAGGATTTCTTTCCAGTATCCCATCCATCCTGCCCTCCTGTCAGCCTTGTCCTGCTGGATGCCTCCCTGCCCAGGGTGGCTGCTGGCTGCAGCACACCCAGCTGTGCTTGCCTTGCTCTGGGCAGAGCAGAGCAGCCCCGTGGGCACACAGGGAATGTGCCAGGGAATGGGAACTCCACGTGTTTTCCATCAAGCCCACTGCTTCCAAGTGCCAGCGCTCAGGGGAGGGAGATTCCAGCAGCCTGAGCATGCTGCTGGGATTACCCAGGGAGAAACCCACAGACCTGCTCACTGTGACCTGAAGCAGAGACCTGTTTTCCTGGGAAGGAGCCACGTATGACCAAACATCTTGGAATGGTGGGGAAATGCTGTCTGTCCCTAAGACAGAAGCTGTAGATTTGCCTTTGCCATGCTGCTGATGTTTAATGTTTAATTGCTCTGCAATGTGGCAAAGTATGAAAAAAATCTAAATTTGTCCTGGAGCTATGAAAGCTGCGGGAAGCTCTCAGAGCTGGAGCTGGAAGCCAGAAGGAGCCATGGGAGAGCCTGAGCTAAGGCAGCCTCTTCCCAGGGTGCAGGACACAGAGCTGGGCTGGAGGACTGCAGCAGAGCAGGAGCTTTGGGAGCAGAGCCCTTCCTAGGCTGGGGGGCAGAGCAGGACCAGAGCCCTCAGCCTGCCCAGAGCCCTGGAGCAGAACCGAGCCCTGCATGGCCCACACGGCCCTCAGCTTAGCCTGGCTCAGCTCAGCCCAGCTCAGTTCAGTTCAGCTCAGCTCAGCTCAGCTCAGCTCAGCTCAGCTCAGCTCAGCTCAGCTCAGCTCAGCTCAGCTCAGCTCAGCTCAGCTCAGCTCAGCTCAGCTCAGCTCAGCTCAGCTCAGCTCAGCTCAGCTCAGCTCAGCTCAGCTCAGCTCAGCTCAGCTCAGCTCAGCTCAGCTCAGCTCAGCTCAGCTCAGCTCAGCTCAGCTCAGCTCAGCTCAGCTCAGCTCAGCTCAGCTCAGCTCAGCTCAGCTCAGCTCAGCTCAGCTCAGCTCAGCTCAGCTCAGCTCAGCTCAGCTCAGCTCAGCTCAGCTCAGCTCAGCTCAGCTCAGCTCAGCTCAGCTCAGCTCAGCTCAGCTCAGCTCAGCCCAGCCCAGCCCAGCTCAGCCCAGCCCAGCTCAGCTCAGCCCAGCTCAGTCCAGCTTAACCCGGCTCAGCTCAACTCAGCTCAGCTCAGCTCAGCCCAGCCCAGCCCAGCTCATTTCAGCCCAGCCCAGCCCAGCCCAGCCCAGCTCAGCTCAGCTCAGCCCAGCCCAGCCCAGCTCAGCTCAGCTCAGCTCAGCTCAGACCAGCTCAGCTCAGCTCAGCTCAGCTCAGCTCAGCTCAGCTTGGCTCGGCTCAGCTCAGCTCAGTTCAGCTCAACCGAGCTTGCCAGCCTGAGAGCAGCTCCAGCCCAGTCGTTTTCAGACCAAGGATCTCCAGTTCCACCCTGCCTTGCCTGTGACATATTGGTTTAGGTGAGATTTCAGTCGGAGCCAAATGTTATACACATTTGGCTGGAGCAGTTTTTTCAAGCATGTTTTCCTAAATTAGGGTTGATGGTGATAATGCTCCTACTTCTTGGCTCTTGCCTACTACTGGCTGAGATTTCATCTGCTAAGAATCATGTTTCTAAAAACTCACAATCTGCTTTTGCAGCTACTTCACATGGTATGTGAAAACACTTTTTAACAACACTGCAGTCAGAAGCTTTGCTATTTCCATGGTGTAATTGAGTTTGCATGTTAAATAATGGTGATTCGTCTCCTTGGCAAAGAGGTGCTATTTTATTAAACAGGTTCTTCTTCTTCATTATTGTGGAATTGTTTCTGTGGGTGGGGCAAATTATGATGGCCCTAACCTGAAATTCTTTGGCAAATGGGCTGGGCACTGCCCAGGGAACAGCTGTGAATGCAAATATGAAAAATCTGCATTTCTGTTCAGGTATGAGGGTGTCTTTACCAGTGAGGGCAGTTCGTGGTGAAATCAGAAATGGTAACAGCTGATTACAAAGTTGTGGCTCCAGGACAGCCCGTGAGCCAGCACCAGTGCTGTGCTGGAAAGGTAAGTGATGGGTGAGTTCACCAGATCAGAGACGAGAGTCTGTCTGCAATAGACCCCAGAAACACATGTTCCAAAAGGCACCTGAATGCTCAGCAAAGACATTTTTATCTCACCAGGGTGTGATAAAGCCCACCATGAGGGTGGCCCAAAGAAAAGGAGTGAATGCAGAGGAAGAACCCTGTGACAGACACCTCTGCCTCCTGCCCCCAGGCTGATGGTCACAGCCTGGAGAAGCTTTTGCTGTGACAACCCAGGCAGAGCAATCATAATATATTTTGCTTGGAAAGGATAAAACCAAATCAGCTCATCTGTAACTTGCTGGCAGCAGGGAGGAAACTGCCTGGTACTCAGCCTGTGATTCTCCAGATTATGTGTAGATGTTTTGTGTAATTTTAGATATCCTAGCAATTGGCAGTGATTCATACCAGCTCTGCTGCTGCTTTCCTCCCCATCAAAACAGCTCCCCAGCAGTTTGTGCCCCTGGCATTACATCAGCACATCCTCATCACGAGCTGGGGGACCTGGCTCTGCCCAGGGGGTCAACTCAGAGAAACTCTGCCTTGCTGGGGCTAGAGGAGAAGGAAGACTCAAAATCTGGGGAGAAGGACTCCACGTGCTCCTGCATGCTGCAAGGTCCAAAGCAGATTAGTCTTTATCCACTCAGCATCCTCTGCAGGAGGCCAGAGAGAAACAATGGATGGTGCTGGCAATGGTTTTGTGAGCTTGGAGGCAAGGCTGAGCTGGCTCTAGGCTGGCCACGGCTCAGGAGATGGAGCTGAGGAATGAGACACAGAAGGGTGGGCACAGTTCATTACATGAAGCAAAATATCTGGTGTTCTGACACAGGGAAGGGGCCGAGGTGACAGCCCTGTGTTAATGGGTGCAATTGAGCTCCCTGACCTTAGGTCACAGCTGGACTGATTTCTCCTGTGCAGACATTGTGTGATTTGTCACTTTGGTGATGTTTTCCCTTTCCTTTGGCTGGTTTTCACAGCTGTTTGTGGGGGCAGAGGTCCCCTGGGGCAGCGAGGTGTCCCCAGCAGCCCAGCTGTGCTGGGGCTGCACAGGAGGCTCACCAGGCTCTGGGGGAGGCTGCAGGCACTGGGGGAGCACCAGCGTGTCCCTGGGCAGGGGGGCTCCCTCCTGACCCCACAGCAGCCCCTGCTGCTGGCCAGGGCTGGGCCCCTGCCATGCTGAGAGGTCTGGGCTGATCCCTGGAAAGCAGGAGTGACAGGAGGATGCAGCTGGCTCGCTGGGGCTGGGATCTGCAGCTGTTACTGCTCTGGTGGCTGAGCCTGCTTCTCCCAGCTGTGATACACAAATTGTTCAAGTAAAGCAGCATCTCAGTTCAGAATCTTTTGGTATAAAATCATAGTAACTCAATTGTTCAACTCCTAGAGATGCACACAAAAGCAAGAATGCAGCATGTGGGGTGCTGGAAGGACACAGACTCTGCTGTGACTGGGTGACAGCAGAAGACACCTGCTATAAAGGCCATAAAATTAAGTAACACATGGGATAAGGCCCAGATTTGCAGGGGGTGCCCTGACTGGGGAAACAGGATCCTTTCAATCATTTTCCTCTCCTTTGGGAAATCTAAAGTTCTATGTTTAAACCCTGTCTTATTCCAGCTGTCATTTGCATAAAACCTAACCACTAGTGTCTATTTTTAGTGATGTTGGGATGCTCATGGTGGAGGGGAGGTGGAGGCAGTCTGACAGCTCGGGCTGAGCAGGGATCCCATCGCAGATGAGGTGTTTGGGTTTCCCACACAGCCAAACCTTCACCTTCCTCCAGAGAGAATGCTTCTCCACTCATCTTCTGCAGGGAGAAGGAATTGTTCAGAGCTGTGGTGTGAGGCTTCATTCTCCATCTTGGGGTGACAGCGCTGGGTTTCTGCTGCCTTTAAAGTTGTCTACCCAGATTTACATGCAGCAGTGAGATGTTGTTCCAGAATATTGTTTGCTTCAAGTGAAGACAAGCTGCTCAGGGTGAGCCAGCAGCACAATTTCCCTGCAGGTGCTTGAGCACAGTTTTGACAGGAGGCGTTTGGGCTCCGGGTGAGGTGATTTTGGGGTGCAGGTGCTTTTTCATGGGTATATTCTGCTGGTGTTCTGTTTGGCTGAATGGGAGGCAGGATGTGAAGAACCAAGCAGGGACATGTGCTGTTGTGTCCTCCCAAACTGTGGGGTCAGGACACCCCAGCTGGCAGAGGAACACGGTGGTACATGACAGGTTAAACATTCCAAACTAAGGCTTCCATTATTTTCCTTTGGTTTTGGAAAGCGACAAGTAAGTCCCAGGGACACACTGAAAACCTGCTTGGAGCCAAGAAAATGTTTACAAATCCCAGTGCAACAACCAAATCGATAAATCCATAGATCCTGCTCTGGCTTATCAGAGTCAAAAGAGCCACAAATAGTTGGTGGTTGGTGGAGATGTTTGTGGAGAAGATGGGATTTTTTTTGTTTATTTGTTTTCTTATTTTTTCTCTCAGGATTTTATTTCACTGCATGGGGAAGCTATTTATTTAAGAAGAAATGAAAACTCGACTAAATGTATTTTGACAAGAGTAGGTTGCTACAGAATTGCTTCTGTGAGCACTGAGGTGTTGGTATAACCTGGAAAACAAAACCCAGGACTTGTGAATGACAGGGCAGGTGGGATTGCATTGCAGATAGTGGCAGAGAGGTCTGGAGAACTCCTGGGGATGCTGCCACGGCTGCTTTGCACCGTGCTGCATGGCAGTGTGGATGTTTCTGGGGGCTGCAGAGCACAGCTCAGGGTGTTGGGGGAGGGATGAGTCTCTGAGGCTGCAGGGATGCAGGGGGTCAGGTGTGACCCCTTGCCAGCTCTCCTCCCTGCCCTCTGCACACACCCAGTGCCAGGAGGGGTTTGCAGCTCCACGTGACTCCTTTTTCCCTTTGCCAGGCGTTTCAGCCCAGCCTGAGAACCAGATCCTCCCAATACACTGGATTTCTTGTTTGCTGGGCTGACTGTGGGCCCAGCCGGGGCTGGTGTGCCAGGAGGAGCCAGACAGGAGCTGCAGCAGCTGTGCAACACCTGGAGTGCTGCTGGCTGCCCGGACAGCAGGGAGGGCAGAGCTGCACTGTTGCAGCCCCTGTGCAGCTCCCGTGCTCCTGCTGGCTGTGCAGAGCTGGCACTGCTGCAGCTCCTGTGCAGCTCCTGTGCAGCTCCTGTGCTCCTGCTGGCTGTGCAGAGCTGGCACTGCTGCAGCTCCTGTGCAGCTCCTGTGCAGCTCCTGTGCAGCTCCTGCTGGGTGTGCAGAGCTGCACTGCTGCAGCTCCTGTGCAGCTCCTGCTGGGCGTGCAGAGCTGGCACTGGCAGAGCCCCCTGAGCATGTCCCTGAGCTCTGTCTCTGCATGTCTGCTACCCCAGAGAGGCTGCCCCAGCAGGTGTTTTCATGCCAAATGCCACCATGCCACTTGCTGAGCACCACGGGCACAGCCCCAAGCACTCCTCAGAGACAGGGGGCTGCATCTCACCACGCCTGGCACCGGGGCCATCCCAAACACCTCCTCACTCACTCCTCAGGATTCTTGTGCCCCACCCATGGGCCCCCTGCTCACCTCGCTTTGCTCAGGACCAGGTCATTTGTGTCCTGGTGCGAGGTGAGTGGTGGTGTGGGTGCAGGTGCCTGAGCTGTGAGCAAACCTGCTCAGCTGGCAGCACGCTGAGCCCCCGGGTGTGGGTCAGCCCTGCCCCTGCCCGGGGGTCTGAGGCAGCTGCTGCACCAGGAAAGGGCCCCTGGAGCCACCAGGGCACGGTGAAATCACAAATGGTAACAGCTGATTACAAAGTTGTGGCTCCAGGACAGCCCGTGAGCCAGCACCAGTGCTGTGCTGGAAAGGTAAGTGATGAACAACTGGGCACTCCAGTCTGGATAAATGACTAATTATAATTTCTAGATTTTATTATCAACAGTAAACTCTTAAATACCCACCACAGACAAGTGAAGCTCTGTGCCTTCCTTGTGTTTGATGTGCTAAGCATAAATATTCAGCTCAGTCTCTCAAGAAAACATGAGGTTTTACACAAGAACAACTCTCCCAGATGAGCAGGATTTATAGCTCCAAAATGGTCTGGTTTCATCATTTGTGAAAGCTTTAACCTTTCAAGCATTTCCAAACCTATTTTAGCATGCAGGGAGTAGTGATGCAGAGACATTAACATTAAAACTTTGTGTGTCTCCAGTGAATATTCTTACAACAAGGAGCATAACATATCTTTTTGTTTATTTCCTTTTCTAATATTTCAATGCTGTTCGCTTCCATGAAGGAAAAAAAAAGAATAGTCTTATAAAATTAACAAATATTGCAAAGCTTTAGATACCAATTAAAATGAGTAATTTAATGTGTAGATATCAGTGCGTGACAACTCTGCACCTTGCCTGCCTGTTCACCAGCTCGTGCTGGAAACTTGAGACAGAGTTGCTGAAGCATTTCACACTGCCTTGAAGGGCTTTTTAATGGATTTTCAGATTTCTTTTCAGTCTTCAGATGATCCTGTTAATGCCTGGGAAAACCAACCAACCAGCCAAGCTAAAGGAAGCAAGAGCAGATGGAATAAATCATGGCATCCTAAACTCGGTGTCACATGCATAGGTCAAGGCTTTATCTTGGTTTCCATCTCACAGTCTGCAGACATCCCAAATACTGAGCTCGCCCCTCGAGTGCTCCCTGTCTGTGAGGCCTTGGGCTGTGGAGCATCTGCCAGCTCCACAAGGGAGCATGGGAGGATTGCCTCCTCCTGAGCTGCCACTGCCCCTGGGTTGTCCCTGCCCCATGGCTGCCACTGCCCTGGGCTGTCACTGCCCCATGGCTGTCACTGCCCTGAGCTGTCGTCCCTGCCCCTGAACTGTCACTGCTCCTGGGCTGTCACTGTCCTGGGCTGTCCCTGCCCCAAGCTCTCACTGTCCCTGGGCTGTCACTGCCCCTGAACTGTCACTGCCCCTGAGCTGTCACTGCCCATGGCTGCCACTGCCCCTGGGTTGTCCCTGCCCCATGGCTGTCCCTGCCCCATGGCTGTCACTGCCCCTGAGCTCTCACTGCCCCATGGCTGTCCCTGCCCTCTAGTGCAGGGCATGCACAGAGCTGCCTCCAGCCTGACTTGCATGTCCCAGCCTGGGGCTCAGTGCCTGGGAAGGGTCGCTGCTCTGGGCCTGCCCTGGGCACCTGTCCCATGTGGGAAGGTGGCAGGGCAGGAGGAGATACACCAGAGCCAAGGGAGCCCCAGGTCTGGGGAAAGAAGGGGGCTAAAATTGGTGGGAAGGCTGACATTTCCCTGAAGATCCTTTGGTTTGCACAGCTGGCTCGAGGATGCACACATTGTCACATCTTTCAGGTGGGAGCTCAGAATGTGACCCTGGCTCCTGCCTTGAGCTGATGAGGTCTTGCTCAGGATTTCTGCATGCAAAGCCTTGAAAACAGAACTGGAGAAACATCTCTCGGCATATGTAAGTAACTATAAAGCCTGTCTTCAACAAAGAGGCCCCTCCCAAAGTCCTGTCCCTGGTGCTGAGGTGACCATCTCAGTCCTGCCTTCAGGCTGCCAGAAGCTCTGGGGATGAGTAGCAGAGCAGAGCACAGGGCTGTGCCTGCAGTAGCCTGGCAGCTCTGACTGCTTTGCTCTTTTCTAAACCAATCTCTCTGCAGATTTGGGAAGGGAAGCCTGCTACAAAAACTGCTCAATCTCAGACATCTGCTGCACTTGGGAGTTATCTGTATCTGTCACTGCCACCCTGATGGGGCAGTGGCACCAGCACAAACTGGCAGCCATGGCAGAACAGATCCACATCATGCAGGTGTATCTTCTGTTGTCAGCTAAACTCCCCAGCTTCCAGCCCTGTGGTGTCTCCGGCTCCTCTGCATGGCTGAGGTGCCTCTGCAAAATGAAGGGCAGGCCTTGCCTGGTGTCTCAGTCCCAGACAGGTCAGCAGGAGTGTGCTGGGCAGGCACCTGGGCTGGGGAGCCAGGCGGGCTTGGGCCTGAGGACAGCCTGGGTTTTCCACTGCAGCATCTTTGAAAATGCTTCTTAGCTTCCCTCTGCCTAGATCCAGAGAGTCCTGGGCATTTCTGGGGGGTGCTGGGGAGCAGCTGGGATGGGCCATCTCGGAGGGCCTTTCCACAGAGCCATCATGCTGGGGGCTGGGCCGCCCTGCGCTGCAGGAGGAGTACTGAGTGGAGCCCTGTTTGAGCTTTGCAGGGCCTGAATCCCTCCTGGCCCTGGAAGCAGAGTCCAAATGACCCTTTGGGCTCCTGATCCCAGCTGGAAAAACTTGTTTGTAAAAGGCTTTGGGGTTGGGTGGTTAGAGATGTCTGCTCAGAGATGATGCTTCCTTTGGAGTGATGGTTGAACCAGAGTCAGGGAGAGAGACAACAGACACTGTGCTATTCCTCTTGATATATTCCAGCTTTGTGGCCAAAGCAGAGAACTGTTTATTCCTACTGGCACAGGGAGAAGGTTTCTGAGGCACTGACACTCTGCAGCCATTGTCACGCTCTAGAAATGTGGCAAATGTGGGTGATGTAGCAGCTGCTTGATCATTTGGGTGATGATTCTGATCTGGGGTTTGCCTTAAATACCAGCAGAAAGAGAACAGTGGTAGAGTATCAACCTCACTTTGGCAGAGAGTGTCAACCAGGATTGTGCTCTGAAAACACAGCAACAAAAATCTGCAAGAAAATGTCACAGCAGGACACTTTGCATTACCCCGACTGCTGCTGAAGGTCAGCTGGGGAGAGTCATGAGAGCAGGTCTGAGTTGATGTCAGCAGGGCTCTGGAAGGATGCTCGCAGCCCCTGACTTGCCCACGGAGCTGCCAGCACCACGTGTCCAGTGCTGGGCTGGGGGTGGGCTCTGATCGAGTGTCTCCATCAGCTGCTTTCAGATATCTTCATGTCCTTGCAGCAAAAATCAGCAGGACTCCAGGGTCCTGGAGTGATATCAAATATTCAGCACTGAAATAACTATTCCACTGACTCACTTAACTGGTCCAGGCGAGTGTCAGAGCTGCCCTCCATCAGCACTGGAGTGGTTACAGTGATTTTTAAGGACAGCTGAAATGAGCTGAATGGATAATAAACTCCTCACTGGCATGATACACTGTGCAAAAGCAGCATGAAACCTCTGCTGCAGTGGAATTCAGGAGGAGGGAGGCAGCTCCAGCAGAGATCCATTGGAGCTGCTCGGGATTCTGCACCAGGAGAAATCGATGCTGCACGGCAGGAAGGACTCAGAGGAAATGGGGCGTAGTGAGTGCAGGAAGCAACACCTGTGGCACCTGTAACTGCTAATCACGGCACAAATTGGGCTAATCCCTCACTTTCCTCACTTTCTGCTGACTGAAATCTTAATCTCGGTGCACTGAATTGAACAAAGTTCTGCCACTCTGTAACCCCTGCAAAAACAAAGGTTCTTTGAACAGCTGCACCCTGACCACTCTGGGCAACCTGTGCCAGAGTCTCACCTCCCTGACAGGGAAGAATTCCTTCCCACATCCCATCCAGCCCTTCCCTCTGTAAGTGGGAAGACATTCTCCCTTGTCTTGTCACTCCAGGCCCTTGCCCAAAGTCCCTCTCCAGCTCTCTTGTAGTGAATTCCTCTAATCTGATTTTTCTAACCCGTTTGGAGAAACAGTGTGCCCTGCCTCAGCCATGTGCTCTGCTTTGGTTCAGGAGGCTCTGGAGGAAATTTTCTGGCCTGTTTTCAAGGAGATTAACTGAAAAAAAAGGTAAGAAAAAGTGGGGATGAATGGAAAGTTATTTATTTTTTGGAAATGAAACGAAACGAAACGAAATGAAATGAAATGAAATGAAATGAAATGAAATGAAATGAAATGAAATGAATAGAATAGAATAGAATAGAATAGAATAGAATAGAATAGAATAGAATAGAATAGAATAGAATAGAAAATAATCACCTGAAAGGTAAGGCTGGTGAATGACTGGCTCAGTAGCAACTCTTCAGCAAATGATCTGGAAGCTGACATGACTTGCAAGATGACTGGAGTTCAGTGAAGTGTGTGTGATAAAGCCAGTGTTTGGGCACTGTGAGGACAAAGACAAGCTCCAGGTTCCTTTCCTAATGTCTAAGCCTTATCTGACCAGGTAGAGCCACACCTGGGGCCACCTGGTCTGGCACTTTCCTTTCCCTTGTGCTTCTCCTCATGGTGAGAGCTGAGATGATCCTGCTGCTCTGGAGATGCTGGGGTCACCTCTGGGAAGGCAAATGGCAGCACCAGGCTCCTGTGGGCAGGGGAGGCTGCTGAAAAGGTAAAGGCAACACTAGGCTGTCACCAGCTGCCACCCAAGGACACACATCCCTGGTTGGTGAAAGGGGACAGTGCCACGCTGTGCCCACCTGGAGTTGGAGAGCTCCAGGGGTAACCCCAGCTCTCCAGCCCATCCCTCAGCACTCCAGGGGTGCAGGAGGGGACCCTGGGCAGTGATGTGCCCAGAGCCCTGCCAGCCCTCCCCGAGCTGTGCAGGACCCACCAGCCTGGGGCCAGGCAGGGCACGGAGAAGGGGGCAGCCACTCTCAGACTTACCTGGAACCTGGCTGAGAACTGTCTGGAGATCTCAACAGCTTCCCACTGCCAGAGGGCAGGGCTGGATGGGATCTTGGGCAGGAATCCTTCCCTGGCAAGGTGGGCAGGCCCCGGCACAGGTGCCCAGAGCAGCTGTGGCTGTCCCTGGATCCCTGGCAGTGCCCAAGGCCAGGCTGGGCACTGGGGCTGGAGCAGCCTGGGACAGTGGGAGGTGTCCCTGCCATGGCAGGGCTGGAACAGGATTGGAACAGGCTGAACTCTGAGATTCCTCCCAGTCCAATCCCCTCTGTGACTGTGCCATCCTGCCACCTTCAGCTGCCTGCTGACCCTTCCCCACACTGATGACCCCCCTGGCCCTCCCTGCTCCTTTTACCTCATGGAGTATCGGAATGATAAAATGCAGCTTATTCTGAACTTCCAAACTGTTGCCACCCCCCGAGGTACTTTGTCTGGAGAAAGCTGTTTGATTTCCTTTCTAACCCATTTAATGAAGAAGGATCCCAAAACAGGTGGTATTGAAAGTGTTTAGATGCAAGAGGCATATGTTTTGCTGTCATAACAGTTTGGCTCATTACGTGGGGATGAAATTCAAGGAAGTTGATGTATTTATTGCCTACAAGGGAGCAACAGCAGTACGGAGTGCTGCAGTCCTGTTTGTCTGTAGCATGTGAGAGCTTGCCTGAATCTCTGAAAGTTCAGCTGAGGCCAACAGAAGAATAATAATATTAATTATTTTGTTGTAAAAAAACCATTGCCTCTGTGCTTTTTGTACCTTTTTACTGTTTTATACCCTTAAGCATCTATTTACTAATGCTTTGTGCTTTACAAGGTTGAAAATATAATGTTCCTTTTCTCTTTGTTTACCTTAGATTTTTCAGTTTGTTTCTGCTCATGCTGGTGGGGGGTGTTTTGGGTTTTATTTTCCTGTTACCCTGAGGCTCTTCAATATTTTAAATCACATGTGTCACTTGAATTTACACGTGTATCACCTAGATTACCACATACATTGATTTTTTTTACAAAACTCAGCTGTATCCGCAGGTGGTAATAAATGAGGCATCCATGGCCTGCAGTGCACTGGGCAGCTCTGGGGCAGCTGCCTGGGCCCAGGGGTGCAGCCAGGCTCTCGCAGGCGTGCTGCTCTCTGGGGGGCTGCAGGGCACGGCAGGGTGGTCCCTGCGGCCGTGCAGGAGGTGGACGGAGGGGTGGCTGTCCCTGGAGCACTGCAGAGCTGAGGCAGACCAAAGCCCTGCCGTGGCACAGAGCTCAGCACCGGGGCCCTGCCCTGTCCCCACGGCAGGGGAGCTCGCAGAGCCCAGGGACGGGAAGGTGACGCCGTGGTGGCAGCAGAGGCTGGCACAGCCCGTGCCCAGCCCTGCCAAGCAGGGCCAGGCGTGTTCAGAGGGGCTGCTGCAGCACAGCCCAAAGGAAACGCTGGATGGAGGTGGGGGTTTGCTTTCTCTGCCTTGTGAATGCCCCAAAAAGCCAATTATCAGGGAGTGAGAGTGCCCAGAGGTGTGTGGGCACCGCTGTCTGAGCAGGGGGCTGTGGGGCTCGGGGGTACCCACCTGCCAGGCGTGTGCCCGCTCTGTGCCACCGGCTGGGGCTTGGTACAGATGGACAACGAGATGATTGGCTCTCGCAATTAAGGGATAACTATTGTGTGAATGTTAACAGAAGCTGTAGGGATGTGTAGTCATGCTGTTGTAGTTCAGATGCCCTCTGTTCTCCCCACGGTTCCCTTTCCCCCGTACTGTTGCCATCAGACAGCCAGGCCATGCAGGACAGGTACGAGGTGTGCACATGGGCCCCTTGCATGGGGCAGTGGGGATGGAAAAGCTTGGTGCTTAGGGGTGCAGCATGGCAACACCTGACCTCCAACCCAGTTACAAGAAAACAGTCTCCATCGATAAATGACAAAGGAAAGCTGACTGACAGACATGGGGAGGGGCCAGGGCTGGCTGATGCAACCCCCAGGGGTATAAAAGATGGAGCATCCATCTTGAAGATGAACTGGCCACGTGGTATGCACGAGGGGCAGTCCCCAGCGCTGCAGCTTTTCCTTATGTAGTCCTTTTGTTGTATTTTTGTTAAGGTTTAATAAACCTCATTAAATTCTCAAAGTGAGCAGTTTTTCTCACAGGCTGCTGTCACCTGCCTGTCACAGACAGCACTGGCAGGTCCTCCCAGGCCTGCTGGTGGACAAGGAGTGCAGCTCCTGGGCAGGAAGGGTGGGAGGCAGGTGCTGACCCTACCCACACACTGTGGGATGGGTTTGGAGCCCCACTGAAGCCCGAGCACAGAGGAATGTGTGGTTGAAATTTGGTACATGATAAAACCACCAGGCTGAGTGGCCTCAGCCCACCTGCAGTACAGCACAGAGGGTCAGAGAACCCTGAGCCAGAGCTGCCCTGCTCCCGGGAGCACAGCTGGAATGAAAGGCTCTCCAGGTGGGCTGCTGGGGAACCAGGCTTGCTGCAAGTGAAGTAATTATATTTCCATTACTCCAGGGCTGTAATAAGAAGAAATTCTGGTTATAGCAATTCTGCAGCTGCTTCACTGAGGCTCCAGTGGCCCAGCTCTGTGAAACAGGATTAATTAACTTTCTGCCAGCAGCAGCGAGCTGGCCAGTCCTGTCAGGGATGCTGTGCTCCACTGGGACACCGAGGGATGAGTGGTGACAGGCTACTGCAGAAACTGTCCTTGGGTGCACTGCAGGATCCCTGTGGCTCCCATCCACCTCAGCACGTTCTGTCATTTTGTGATTCCGTGAAAATGAACAAAAACTGAAGCAGACACCCACACCTCAAGCAAAATAAACAAACCTGAGAACTGGGCTCCTGCCATACGTGCTGCTTATCAGGTCAGATCTTAATTGCGGTACTTAGACATGATTAACAGGTGTCTTGATTAGCATGCCAGAAATAGATCCTGCTCTGCAGAGAGGCTTATGTGTCCTGGGAATGGGAGGGAAGGCAGTGGGCACGGAGGAGGGGATGGGCACGGCCTTGCCCCAGTGCCTCCAGCTGCCTGCTGAGTCCTTGCCCAGGGCTCTGGTGTGGCTAACACTGGCACAAAGCCTTTCAGGTAGTGAGGTCAGAGCAGAACCCAGCCTTCATCCCCTGTGCTGCAGGACGGGAGCTGACAGGACACTCCCTGCAGAAAGGGTTCCTATTAGGTAAGTAAAAGATCCAAGCAGGAAACTTCTGAGCTCACATTGTAATTCCACAGGATTGCCTTGACACTGGGAACTGGGAAATCAGTGTCCTGTGGAGAACCATAAAGCTGTGCCATTGAGGTCCTGCCACGCTGCACCCACAGCAGAGCGCTGTGAGGATGAGGAGACTTCCTGCTGTGGGGACGAGGGAGGAAGGAAAGGAGACTTTCTGCTCTCGAGGCTTGCCACGCTGCACTCGCATTTCTCCTGGCCGAGTTTCTGCTCAGCACTGCTGGGAAGCAAAGTGCAGCACTGCTTGTTTTCTTCCAAGGGCAGGGATGGGAGGTGTTGGCTTTCCCTTCGTGCAGAACAAAATCCAGAGCTTTCAGCTGTACTCTGATAAAAGCCTGCTCAACAGCCAGCGGTCTGGGAAGCTGCATCCCCTGGGCAGGGCTTGGCTGGGACACTCCTGTCCAAATCCAGGCTGAGAGCCCAGCTGAGCCCTCACCAGGGCCTTGCCCTGTGCAGCTTTGGAGCAGGGAATAGATATTTGGGGATGGAATAAAAAAACATGTCATGAAAACAAAGCACTTTTTCTTGGAAAATACTTTGCTGCCAGGAATTTTCACTTCCCAAAACATCTCTTCCCAGAACACCAAAGATCTCCTACACCCAACTTCTACCCCAGTACTTCTTTGGGAAGCAAGGGATCCTGCTTTTCCCAGTGGAATGATCTCAGACTGCTGAACTCGGATGATGTGTGAAAGGGTGAGTGGGCACTTTGGGGCACAGCCCCTGCAGCTCAGGGCTCATGTGGGGTGTGGGCAGCCCGGGCAGGGGGTGGGCAGAGGGCCTGCTGTGTGCCTGTGCCACAGGGCCCCATGGAGCAGATGGATCCCCTCACCTTGGGCAGCACCAAGGGATGGGCTGTGGCTGCCCATGGAGCAGATGGATCCACTCCCCATGGGCAGCACCAAGGCTCAGGGATGGGCTGTGCCTGCCCAGACCCTGCCACGCTCCCCTGGCTGCCCACAGAGCAGATGGACCGGGCACCCTCGGGTGGGGCTGGGCTCCCAGTGGCCTCGCCTGACTCACTGCCAGCTTGGCTGGGAATACCAAGGAGTAACGGCTGAGCCAGGAGCTTTGCAGCTCCTGATGAAGTCAGCCTGAAAATACAGGCGTGTGTGAGAGCTGAAGGACATTTCCTGGGGCTGTTGGCTGCTGGTGGCTCCTCCCAAGCTGGGATCACCAGTGCATGGGCTGCACTGCATCCCTCTTGGCTCTGTACAATCAGTTTGTCCAGGCAAACCCTTCATGGGCAGGAAGGGCCTGAAACCCTCGTGATGCCAACACAGTGCCCCTGGCACAAGAAGTAAAGAGCATATTGCAGTCTGGGTTTATTTTTTATTAATAATAATAATTAAAAAACGTAGGTACTTTTTTCCTAGAGGCTCACACCACTTGAAACTCTAATCCCATTTCTTACCTGTTCCTCTCTCCTCTGTTTCAAAGCAGCAGCTTTTGGCTAGTCACTTACAGCTGAAGCTCAGGAGCCCTCACGTGCCTTTGGGGATGGCTCCAGTGGTGCCCCCACACTGGGCAGGGATGAGCCAGGGCAGGGATGAGCCAGTCCCTGGCTCTTGCCAGCCATTTTTTTGGTTTTTTTTATTAATAATAATAATAATTATTAAAAAACGTAGGTACTTTTTTTCCTAGATACACCATTTGAAACTCTAATCCCATTTCTTACCTGTTCCTCTCTCCTCTGTTTCAAAGCAGCAGCTTTTGGCTAGTCACTTACAGCTGAAGCTCAGGAGCCCTCACGTGCCTTTGGGGATGGCTCCAGTGGTGCCCCCACACTGGGCAGGGATGAGCCAGGGCAGGGATGAGCCAGTCCCTGGCTCTTGCCAGCCACCTCCTCAGGCAGAGGGGGCTGTTGGAGACCTCACCAGTGGCAGGAGTTTTCCAGGTGCTGCCAGGAGCCTTTGAGTGCAGGCAGGGAGTGAGCAGTCCCAATGAGCTGCTGCTCAGCTGTGCTGGTCCCTTTGCTCCCTCCCCTCGTGTCCAGGCATCACAGGCTCCCTCGTGAACCAGGTGATCACCTTGGTTCATCTGAAAGCATTCTGATGAATCCACAGTTCTCTCCTCCTCGTTTCCCACAGACAGGAACGGGACATGGCCCAGGAAGGTGCCAGTGGTTCTCTTTGTGGTGTGTCCCTCATCCCCTGTGTGTAGATGCCTGCAAATTGTCTGTTTTGGGAAGAGCAGTTGTCTCATCTTGCCACTCTCTATTGCCCTTCCCAAAGTCAGGATTAAGTCTGCTAACAACCACGCTTTTCCTCATTCTCAATTAAAGCACAATAATTCGGTTCCTGCTCGGTTTGTAGCTGCTCAGATTCACTGCCTGTGCTTCACGCACAGATTAAGGGATTTGCACATTACAGAGCCAGAGGGGACTGGGGATGCTTTGCTCCCAGCAGAGGCCCCAGGAGCTCCTTCAGCACACTCCTGGCTGAGTTAGACAACTGCAGCAAAACCAGCAGAATCAATCTCGTCCTCATTCCAAAGTCCCAGGCCCGTGATCAGTTTGTCACATCCCTGGTGACTCCTGTGCAGCCTGTCCACCCTTGCCAGCAGTGCCTCAGCTTCCAGCAGCAGCCAGGCTGACCTGGGCCCCTCCACCCCACAGCTGTGCACTGCCAGCCCTGGGAGTGCTCCCTGCCAGGCTGGATGGGGCTTGGAGAAACCTGGAACAGTGGAAGGTGTTCCTGCCCAGGGCAGGGGTGGAAAGGGACAAGCTTTAAGGTCCCTTCCAACCCAAACCACTCCAGCTTTCTGTGGTTCTATGAAAATTTCCCTTTCCCCCCATTTTGGCTTCCCTGGGAGGTGTCCCCTGACTGTCCCATCTCCCCTTCTCTCTCCCAGAGGCAGTTCTTCCAGGATGTGCCTTGGACACTGGTTTGTGGCTCCCCCAGCATCCCTGCTCCTGCAGAGATTTGGGCTTCCTTGGGAGGTGTCCCTTGACTGTCCCATCTCCCCTTCTCTCTCCCAGAGGCAGTTCTTCCAGGATGTGCCTTGGACACTGGTTTGTGGCTCCCCCAGCATCCCTGCCCCTGCAGAGCTTCCCCCGGCTCCCACACCCCTCCTGGATCCTGATCCCAGCATCCCTGCCCCTGCAGAGCTTCCCCCGGCTCCCACACCCCTCCTGGATGCTGAACCCAGCATCCCTGCCCCTGCAGAGCTTCCCCAGGCTCCCACACCCCTCCTGGATCCTGATCCCAGCATCCCTGCTCCTGCAGAGCTTCCCCAGGCTCCCACACCCCTCCTGGATGCTGGCCCAGCTGGTGGGCACTGCTGAAGTTTCCTTGAGTGCCCTGTGAGACTTTTAAAATTGGAATCCTGTCCAAAAAGAAGGTAATTATTCTGTCAAACCAGCCCAGACTGTATCTTACTCTGTAGCTGTCTCCTGATCCCTTCCAAGCACCTGCCTGGCTCCCTCTCCTGGGGTGGGGCTGACAGGTCTGTAATGGTCTGGGCCATCTCGTGTGCCCTGTGCTGGTCCACCTCCTTCCCTCTCACCGTGTGCAGACACCCACAGAGAGACCTGGTCAGCTCTTACAGGACCCTCTGAACCTTTTATCTATCTCTATGCCTTTTATCTTTATGCCTTTACCTTTAATCTCTCTCTACAACCTCTTCCATGCTACGTGCATCATTGCCTGGTTTTACACAAATGCCATCTAAAACGATTGCAGAACCCAGTGGTAATTTCTGGGACAGGTGTTACTGTGTTTTTGCCAAATCTGACATGAGTTTCCCAGAGAGGCCACCTGCCACGGGAGCAGCACCAGGGGCCTTTGCACACCTGATCCCCACCTTTAGCTGAGGGACAAGGAGATATTCAAAATGTGTCTGGGCAGCAGAGGGGCTTTGTGCTGCTGGGCACGGATGGGTTTGACCTGAGCTGCTTCACCCCCCTGCCTCTGTCCATGGAGCTCCACCACATCTGACCTCTGAAGGAGTTAATTGCTTTTCCCAATTCCGTGCAGCTATCGCTGAGATCTAATAGAAAAGTGAACTTAATTAGGCTGGTTCCACCGAGACCCGGGAGGTGTTTTCCACCTGTAGTGCTCATGGCTTAATGAAGTGTGGCTGTGAGCCTGTGCTGTGTGCTGCCCAGCCCCGGTGCCCAGCTGCACACAGCTGTGTGCTTGCAGAGCCTCTGCCCCAGATGTGCAGGGGACTTCAGTGATTGCTGATGGGAAGCGTGGCAGCCCAGCCACGTCCAGGCCCCAGCTCTGCTCCTGGACACACACCAGAGACGCCTTCACGCTCTAAGGCACGCTCCTGGCAATCCACTGAGGGAGCAGAGGAGGTTCAGGATTTAATTACAAACTTATCAAACAGCAGAAACACTTCAGTTGTGTTAGCTTTACGTGAATCTTGCTAAGAATTAGCAGAAAACATCTTCAAGAAATAAAATGTTTTGACAAGAATGTCTCTAAGCACCCTTAACGAAAGATATAAGTCAGTATTTATTTCAGTGTTTATATCTGTACAGGTAAATATTGCTTCCAAATCTGTCACTACATGCCCATCTGACTAAGCAGATGTAGGTGCCAGATTCTGGTGTGTAGGATTTCCACCTGAGCCTGACAAGTTGAGGAAAATCAGGCTGCAATATTCACTGGAAGCCCCGGCCTGCCCCACGGAGCTTCAGGAGTTATTCCAAAGAGAGATGGGGGCTGCACAGCCCCAGGTCACTCCTGCACACTGCAGGGAGGCAGGAGGCTCCCGGCATTTCCCAGCTGCTAATTAAATCCCAGAGGATTTAGAGAAAATTGTGGAGAGCAGAAAAGATGAAAGAGAAACCCAAATGAAGCACTTGAGCATGCGTTAAAGAAACCCTTTTAAAAGGCAATTTAAATTAAAAAAGTGTCTGTAAACAGCCTTTGTGCTGAACCATTCACTAGGCCAAAGAACAGAAATACCTCGACTGCCGATTTTAGTGTGGCAAGGTCAGTTCTGTGCTGCTTTGGAGGAGGGGGTGAAGCACAGGCTCCTTGGGAAGGAGAAGTCCCGCAGTGCCACTGCCCGAGCACATCCCCTGACCTGTTCTGCACACCCTGTCCTGTTCTGCACACCCTCTGTTCTGCACATCCCTCTCCTGTTCTGCACATCTCTCTCCTGTTTTGCACACCCCCTGTTCTGCACACCCTGTCCTGTTCTGCACATCCCTGTGTCCTGTTCTGCACATCCCTCTCCTGTTCTGCACATCCCTCTCCTGTTCTGCACCTCCCTGTCCTGTTCTGCACCTCCCTGTCCTGTTCTGCACCTCCCTGTCCTGTTCTACACATCTCTGTTCTGTTCTGCACATCCCTCTCTTGTTCTGCACATCTCTCTCCTGTTCTGCACATCCCTCTCTTGTTCTGCACATCCCTCTCCTGTTCTGCACATCCCTGTCCTGTTCTGCACATCCCTCTCCTGTTTCCTGTTCTGCACGCCCCTGTCCTGTTCTGCACATCTCTCTCCTGTTTTGCACACCCCCTGTTCTGCACACCCTGTCCTGTTCTGCACACCCTCTCCTGTTCTGCACACCCCTGTCCTGTTCTGCACACCCTGTGTCCTGTTCTGCACATCCCTCTCCTGTTCTGCACATCCCTCTCCTGTTCTGCACACCCCTGTACTGTTCTGCACGTCCCTGTCCTGCTCCTGGCACTGCTCGTCCGCGCTGGGACCCGACAGGGACGTTTCACTCGGCTGTCCCTGCGAGCAGCAGTGCCTTGCACCAGGCAGGAGGAGAGCAGAGTTTAACCCGGGTGAGGTGGAAGGTGTGCGGGAAAGCCCGGGAGATCTGTGCCAATTCCTGCCTTAATTGCATCCGAGCCGTGCAGCACGCTGAGAGCTCTGCACAGCTTCTGGAGCCTTCTGCTGCCTCACAGGAACAGTGTGAGTCCTTCCTCCCTTCTCCATCCCCCTAAAAGCAACCTCAGGACCCTTGTGAACCCACAGCTACTGACCAGAGCAATGCAAATCCAAAAGAGCAATAACAGGAACCTCTCAGTGCCTATTAATTAATTATTAATCTGTTAATGCTGTGCTGTTGCAGGAATTATGCATTTCTCTGCACCCCCCTGAAGCACTTTACTCTCCTGAAATGAGCCATCTCGTACTGACACTGCTCACAAATGTTATTTACTGTTCAGGTGTGTCCAGCCTGCCTGCCTGTGCCCCTGCCCTGCCTGTTCTGCTGGCCCTGCCCAGAGAATCCCGGACTGCTTCGGCAGGGAAGGGACCTGAAAACTCATCTTGTTCCAGCCCTGCCATGGCAGGGACACCTCCCACTGTCCCAGGGTGTCCCAGTGTCCAGCCTGGCCTTGGGCACTGCCAGGGATCCAGGGGCAGCCACAGCTGCTCTGGCAATTCCAGCCCAGCCAGCAATTCCCAGTTCCCAATCTCCCATGTCACCCTGTCCTCTTTCAGCCCATGCCTGTTTCCACGGCCTGCCTGGGCTGTCCCTGCCTCCCCCCATCCCTGAAATGTCCCGTGTGAGCTCAGTGCCACTGTCCCCACTGCCAGCTTCTCTGCACCAACCCCACCTGCCCTGGGATCTTGCCCAGGTAAATGCCCAGGTAACCTGGAGGAGCAACGTGACAGTGAAGCAATACTCAGAGGTAAGAGTGATGATTTGCTCTTTAAAGGGCCTTCTTCCTCTGTGTTCCAAAGGCAACTAACTGGAAAAAGTACCCAGAAGACAGGAGAATAAATTGATATTTAAGACCTTCATATTGAAAACCAAAACTGACTCTATTGCAGGTGATATTTTTATTAATCATTAGTGGGCTGTTTGTATTTACTACAAAGTGAAAAAACAGAGGAATGGTTAGAGTCAACACTGGGTCAAACCCCTGCATGCTTGCTTTTACTGAGGCTTCCTCTGGACATAGTCAGTTCAGGGTAATATGATTTAGTGACAAATTAAAAATAAATTAGGGTATTTCCTCTATTAATGCTTTTACCGAAATGTTCAGTATATTTATAATTTGCTTGAACAATTATTAGGACAATTTCTGAAATGAATACCAAAGAGGTAGGCAGTGATAAAGAGTTGAGCATACCAAAGCACTTTGAATGAAAGTCTTTGGTTGGGGAGAGCTCAGAGCCGCAGGCAGGGCCTGAAGGGGCTCCAGGAGAGCTGCAGAGGGACTGGGGACAAGGCATGGAGGGACAGGAGCCAGGGAATGGCTCCCACTGCCAGAGGGCAGGGATGGGTGGGAGATTGGGAACTGGGAATTGCTGGCTGGGCTGGAATTGCCAGAGCAGCTGTGGCTGCCCCTGGATCCCTGGCAGTGCCCAAGGCCAGGCTGGACACTGGGACACCCTGGGACAGTGGGAGGTGTCCCTGCCATGGCAGGGTGGCACTGGGTGGGGTTTAAGGCTCTTTCCAACCCAAACCATTCTTGGATTCTGTGGTTTCCTCAGCTGCCAGACAGATCCCTCCTGGTCTGTGCCCCCGGGGCAGGCAGGTCACTCAGGGCAGCTCCCTGAACCCACACGTGATGAACTCCCCAGAGCTGCTCAGGGGCTGTCCAGGCTGACAGTGAAGGTTGCACAGTCCTCTCTCACTGGCGCTGCAGCCTCGGGGCTCCCAATGATCCCCTGGACCATAATGGATGGAAAAACCCATGGCTGTGCAGCCAGGACCCTGGGTGCCCTGCCAGGGCTGCCCGGGGCAGGAATCCTGAGGAGGCCAGTCCCAGCACAGCCAGGGCTGTCTGGCAGCCAGTGGTTCATGCTGGATGTGCTGCTGGGGCAGGCTGGCCTCACTGCTGCAGGGACACTCCCTGGAACAGAGCCTCTGTCCTCCTGTCCAATCCCATCCTACTCTAATGCCAAATGTGTTATCACTTCCTGCTGAATGGAGAAACTGAGGAAAAGCTCTGAACATTTTTGTGGCGAGAAACCTCACACCAGCATGCCCAGAGCCTCCTGAGCCCCTCGAGGAGCAGCTCAGGATCTCCTCTGAGGACGGTGGTACAGGATGGAGCTGTCACCTGCGAGGGAGCACACAGCAGCACCCCGAGGCAGGTGCCCCTGGAGTGTCACCCTGTGCTCCAGACGGGCAGCCTGCTCCGGGAGCTGGGGACATGGCCCAGAGCAGTGCAGAAGTGCAGGAGGTGACACGAGGTACACAGGGTCACCTGCTCTGCTCTTGGAGCAGGGAACAGCTGCTGGCCTGGCAGGCAGGGCTGAGGCACGTCCTGGGCTGTGGGGGCTCCCCAGGGTGGTGTGAGAGGTCACAAGGGACCGTCCCCAGCCTGTGCCACCTCCCTGTGCCAGTGCTGCTCTGTGGCAGGGCCAGTGCAGCCACTCCCAGGGGTTCCTGGGTCTCCTCCCCACCTGGGTTACCTGTGCTGGGTCACCCAGGGCCCCTGCCAGCCTTGTCCTGGGGGTCTGACACGTGCCATGAGCATCCCCAGGGGGGCTGGCAGCTCGGGGAGGTGTTCCTCTGTCCAGCTCAGGTGTCCATGAGCTCTCCTGCTCCTCAGCATCTCAGCCCTGCCCTGGTGGCCGGTTCCTGCCTGGCCCTGCAGCTCCTCACTGCAGCTGTGGGGACACCAGAGCCAGAGACTGCTGGAAATGAGTGACATTGCCCTTTGCTGACTGACTCCTGCTCCTATTCCTCCTCTTGCTTTGATGGGCAAGAGGCTTTTAATCAATTTAAGTGGGGCTCTCTGAGGGTTGATAGGATGAGACTATGGAAACTGGCTGATAAAGTGCATTTCTGTGTGTGACTGTGCTGTGTGCCCAGCACATCTCTGAATGTCAGAGGCCGTGGCAGAGCTCTGGATCTCTCCCTCTGTAGCGTGGAGTAAAAATGCCTTCAGTCCTTCGGGCTTAAAATCCCATCTCCTCCTGCAAGGCCGCGTGTGGCTCAGGGCAATCCTTCTCCTGTCTCTCCAGAGATGGGTTCATTACTGCAGTGCTTGAGCAAGTGTTTATGGTGAAAAAGAGCACAGCATAAAACCAAAAGGTTAAAAAATAGCCCAGGGTTTAAACAGGGTTTAATCTCCTTGTAAAGGTGAAGATCATGTATGTTTTACCTCTGGCTTGTACTTTGTTTAAAGATAAGGCTGTGTGGATGAGGTTATAAAGCATGAAGAAGCATTTCTAAGAAACACTGATTTAAAAAGTGATGTCAAAACGTGTAAGTGAGCAAACAATCCAGCACGGCTTATTGCATGGCACAGCTATTAAAAGGAAGAGAAAATGTGGAATAATCTATGTAATCTATGAAAAGAATATGACAGATTCTTTCACATGGAAATAATAATAGCAAAATCACACATTTACATTTTATTTGCAGATTTTTGTATATAAGATGAATAGGCTATTGGTGACTTATTGCAACTATTACATTTAATATGAATCCTTACAATCAATAAAAAGTGAGAACAAAAAACCACTGCTACTGTACAGCAAGTCAGAATATGGCTGTAATTTGTCCTGGAAGCCTGAAGACAAGATTTTTGTTTCCCTGCCCAAGGAGGGTTGATGTTGGTCCAACAGTTTGCCCATGGCCAGGGGATCCCTGGGCTCATGGAGCAGAGGGAAGAGTCCCAGTGCCTTGTGCAGGAGCCTCCAAAAGGGCTGTGCTGGGGTTCACTGCCCCTCACCAACGTGGTGGGAAATGGGTTCCTGGTGAGCAGCACGGGCACCTCTGGAGCAGGAGCTTGGTCAGCTCTGGTCTGTCCACACCCAAGGCCTTGCAGGGAGGATGAGCAGGGTGATTTTACCCTTTGATTTGCTGTAATAGTCTCCAAATACTGCCTGAGACCAGGAGGATATGAAGAGCTGAAAGCAGTTAAGAGAAAACCTGAGGCAGGAACATTCCTCTGCCTGCCAAGGGATCTGCCCCACAGCAGGAGCAGCCCTGCAGCAGCGCCTGGCTCAGCTCTGTGCCCAGCGGCCCAGCCTCCCCCATCCTGTCCCACAGCCTCCTCCCATCCCATTCCGTCTGTGGCCGCATTTCTCTTCACGGAGGAAAACAAGGCACAACTTCCCAAGGATATTTTCTGGGAATCGCAACGAGGAACCTCAGAGAAAGAAAAAGCAATTCTTATCTCATTGGCTGCTCCTGTGCTGTGCCAAAGTAGAATGCAATATAAAGGTTGTTTTACCCAAAGTGATGGTGTTTTGTTTCCTTGGCCTGTCAGGGCCAAGCACGTGTCCAGACTGTCGGTCAGCAGACAGTCACCAGGTTCAATTGAGTGGAGTAGAGTGCTTGTGCAGATTCAGTGTAATATAGTGTAATTTAGTGTAGAATAATATAGTACTATAAAGTAATTAATTAGCCTTCTGATATCAATGGAATCAGATGCGTCATTTCTCCCAGACGTTGGGGTTACCCTGCTTTTACTGTACTCTGGATGGGAGCACAGAGGGAAAGGTGTTCCAGGTGAACTCAGAGCTCCATTCCCTCAGGACACACAGGGAAAGCTGTTCCAGGTGAACTCAGAGCTCCTTTGTCATGGGACACACAGGGAAAGCTGTTCTAGGTGAATTCAGAGCTCCCTTGTCATGGGACACACAGGGACAGCTGTTCCAGGTGAACTCAGAGCTCCCTTGTCATGGGACATGCAGGGAAAGCTGTTCCAGGTGAACTCAGCCCTCTCTCCTCACCAAAGTCAGAGCATGCAGGGGGCTGAGCCTGTTGGTGCCTGGGGCATCTCGAAGGATCTGGGAAAAAGCAGTAGGTGTGGGGAATTCATGGCCACATCTGGAAAAAGAAGAAGAAAGCAGAAAGTCCTCACAGGAATCCTTGGGATCTCCCTTAAGGAAAGTGGGCTCAGGCAGCTGGGGTGAGTGTTTGCAGGAGCACCTCCACACTGGGGCTACTGGGGCAGGCAATGCTGAATCCACTGTGCTGGGCTTCATTTCATCACGAGGAAATACCAGAACACTGCACTGGAAATGCCAAAGAGCCCCAGCCAACCCCCTTCAACCCCAGCAGAGCAGGGAAGGGTTTCTCCCCCTTGTTTGTGCAATCACTAGAGGAAGCAGCCGTGCCCTCACACCCCAGATTGGCACATCGAAGTGTCTGCCCCGTGTCTCTGGCTGCAAATCTCGGGGTGGGTGATCCTGGCCCCCCTGAACACACAGCTGTGGCCACAGGACTCAGAGCAGCGTGCCGTGGCACAGTGAAGGCTCCAGAGCAATCTCAGCTGATGATTTAGCAAGTGGCACTCCCAGGTGGGTTCAAGAGGACTTTATGGTGCTTCTGACAAACTGTAAAGCTTTGCTTACCTGCCCTACAGAAACGTGAAGTGATGGGGAAATTTTTATTTCACTTTTGCTGTCATTATTTTATTTGCAGTGCCAGAGTTGAGGGGCTGGATTTATGGGAGCAGCAGCCTCCAGGGCTGTGCTGCAGCTCCGAGTGCTGGGCAGAGGCTGTGCTCCCATGGAGGGCTGGCACAGCTTTCCTCTAAGCCAACAGCCACCTGTTCCTTGGGTTTTTGTTCTTGTCATGACTTTGAGGTATCAGAAAGTTTCTTTTTTTTTTTTTAGCCCCACGACCGAAGAAGAAGTTGAGATTTGTCAATTCTGCTTTTCAAGGTTGTTTATTTTTTGTTATCTATTACATTCTTTCCATGACCTGCTGAGATCTGTCCTGCAGGTCTGGCTGTGGCACACTGCCTGCCCTTGGGGTGGTGTTAACATTTTATTCTAAGAACTACCTGTACTTTATTTACAATAATTTTCCAATTCCTGTCACCTATGTTAGACAGCCTGTCTCCACTCTGAACCAATCCAGAAGTGTCACCATCACACAGAGGATGGAGGGCAAGAAGAAGGAGGACAGGACACACCCAGATTCCTCTATTTTGTTTCTTGAACCCCCATTCTTAGACCCCAAAATTCTACTTTTTTGCCCTGGGACAAATTAACTATCATTCTACTCAAACTCTTGTGGCTTGTAAATCTTCACACAAAGTTGGTAATTTTTTTTATGGACTAAAACCAAAGGCACAGGTGTTTTTGACTCCATGCCAAGGTCTCTGAGCCCCCTGCCAGGGTCTCGGATCACCCAGGGCAGCCAGAGGAATGTCCTGGGTCTCGGCAGCTGTTAGGGCACTGCTTCAGACACAAAAACTATTGGTATCTCCTGAGACACAACTCTTTGCTAGATATACAGCTTGTACCATCAATTAAGTGATTTCCTTGTTTAGGTCTTGTTGTGAAATGTCCTCAACCGTGAAATGGCTTTTCCTGGAGACAGATTTGTGTCCGATTAAAGACACCAATACTCAGTGGGCAACCAATTAACTTGGAAAGCTTTTCAGGGGCGTGGGGCCTGCAGAAGGAAGTGTCCTTGATCAGAGAGCAGCTCAGGCTAGCACCCCAGAGAGTGTGTGCTCCACAGGGCAGGAGCCAGGCAGGGCAGAGCCAGCTGCAGCCCCCACTGCAGCTGGGCATTTCCCACTGCTGGGAACCAGGCACTGGCTGGGGGAGGACAAGGCATGGGAGCAGAGCAGGGGGCCTGGCAGCACCCCCTTCCCTGGGCACTGCTGGCACGAGTGTGGGAGACACAGGGCACAGGGGCTGTGCCAGCTGTGCTGCATGGACTGGGGGAAAGGCCTGGAGTGCAGGTGTGGGGACACCTCGGTGCCACCAGCCACAGAGCCCCTCAGGTCCCCTGCCACCCTTCCCGGCCCTGGCTGTGGCTGTCCCCTCTCCTCTGCACCCAGGGCAGGAGCTGCATCCCCAGAGCTGCAGGTGCCTTTGCTCAGGGGCTCTCTGGAGCCCTGGAGCTGCACGGCTGGGAGCAGCAGGGGCAGAGCTGTGCACGGGGTGTGTGTGCATCACCCATCCCTGCACCGAGCGTCGGGACAGCCTGGCTTCCACAGCTCCTGCAGAGGGGGACCACGGGGCTCCTGTCCCTCTGAGCTCCTGGAGACAGGGACCACGGGGCTTTTATCCCTCTGAGCTCCTGGAGAGGGAGATGATGGTGCTTTCGTCCCCTCAGCTCCCAGACAGGGGGACCACAGGGCTTTTATCCCATCTGAGCTCTCAGAGACAGGGACCATGGGGTTTTTGTCCCCTCAGTTCCCAGAGAGGAAGATAATGGTGCTTTTATCCCTCTGAGCTCCCAGAGAGGGGGACCACGGGGCTTTTGTCCCTTCAGCTCTTGCAGAGGGGGACCACGGGGCTTTTGTCCCCCACAGCTCCCAGACAGGGGGAGCATGGTGCTTTTGTCCTCCTCAGCTCCCAGCGAGGAAGATGATGGTGCTTTTGTCCCCACAGCTCCCAGCAAGGAAAATGATGGGGCTTTTGTCCCCCACAGCTCCCAGACAGGGGTACCATGGTGTTTTTGTCCCCCACAGCTCCCAGACAGGGGTACCATGGTGCTTTTGTCCTCATGTCCTTGTGCCCGAGGCCGCTCCAGGGATTGCTCCCCGAGGAAGTGCCTGTCAGCAGCACCGCTGTCACTGGCTGTGTCCCCATGCCCTGTGTGCTCCTAATTGGTTTCACAGGTACCTCTCACAAAATTACCTGTCACCGGCACAGGCAGTAAAAATGGGCGAAAATTTTGCAGCTGGAAGGAGCGTGATGGATTGCCAGCTTCCCTGTGCTGCACTCTTCCCCAAAGGATCTGTGCATTTCCTGGCAATTTACAACAATTATCCTTGCCTGTAGCCTACATTTTCCATGACTTCTGACTCCTGCCCTGGGATGGAAGAGGCAGTGAGCCTTCATTCTAAAGTGAAATAATTCCTGGGTGTAATGTTGGCACACGTGACTCCTGTGAGTGTTTGTGTTGGACAGATGCTCTGCAGCCATCTCCTGCCTCACCACCGGCGTCATCTCTGCCCTCTGTGCTGAGCTGGGAAGGGGAGAATCCTGCCCTGGCACAGCTGGGCTGGTGTTCTGGCAGAGGAGGTGGGAAAGGTGGGCAAGCAGGACCTCAGCCTGGGCCAGCCTGGGGACAGAGCCATTGTCAGCCTTGGGGACAGACCCACCCTCATCCCTGGGGCTCCCCAGGGCTCTGCCAAGGAGCAGGAGCTGCCCAGGCTGCTGAGCAATTCCTGCTGCCCCTGGGAATGGCCTCACTCTGTTCAGGAGGATGAGGGGTGCTTTGGTGAGGGGTCTGGGAAATGCTCTCTTGGAAAGGGCAAGGGGAGGAAGAAAAAGGAAAGTGAAGTGAGGCTGCAGTTGTGAGCCTTGAGCTGCTCTGCAAAGGGAAATAAAAGCCAGGATGAACATTCCTGAGCTGGTAATGGCACTCCCACAGAGAGGGGAGTCTCCAGCAGTGCAGAAAGAATGGTGGGGAGAGACCCTCAGTCGAGGAGATTGATGTGGTAATTTTCAATCAGTGCTACAGGCTGTCAGCACAACAGCACTTGTTTCTTTCAAAATCATCAGCAAGACAATTATAGAATTTAACACAACCCTACAAGTGTTTGGGTGACGCTCCAATTGCAAGGAATCGGGATTTTTTATTTGTTTGTTTGTTTGGTTTCTTATTTATTACCACACTACCTCTCTCTCCCTTTGAGTCAGGGGAGCCAGATGGCAGCACTTAGAGAAAGTCAACAGCGGCACTTTGGGGAAATAAAGTGTGTTCATTTAAAAATAAATAAATAATCCGTGCAGTCCATTAACCAGAGCTCAAGGCAAACAGCCTTAATGGTTTTCTTAGTTAAAAGGAAAAGACCATTGTGGAGTCCTGGCAGATCCTGGGACACACCTGCTGGGGACACACAGTTGTCACCCCATTTCCCTGCCTCTGAGTGCAGCCACAGGGGTGACCTGGCCTCCAGGACACGGGGGTCTGCAGGGGGCATTCCCTGGGCCCGAGCCAGCACCAGTGGGGAGATGGAGTGGCCAACACAGAGGGGGAAAACAGTGGTGGTAATTAATGAAACAAACCAATAATGAAACAAACCAGTGCATTGCAGTGCACTGGGTTAGCACTGCAAACCTGGCTGTCCCTGGCTGGGCACTGGGTTAGCACTGCAAACCTGGCTGTCCCTGGCTGGGCACTGGGTGTGCTCTGCAAACCTGGCTGTGGACACACAGTTGTCACCCCATTTCCCTGCCTCTGAGTGCAGCCACAGGGGTGACCTGGCCTCCAGGACACGGGGGTCTGCAGGGGGCATTCCCTGGGCCCGAGCCAGCACCAGTGGGGAGATGGAGTGGCCAACACAGAGGGGGAAAACAGTGGTGGTAATTAATGAAACAAACCATTAGGGACCTACATACATGCATAAACAGCTTTCCCTGAGTCCATATAGAACCTGAAGTGAATCCATGGAGACAAAATCCTTTCCAGGATGAAAACTGTTCAGAAAGGATTTGATCCTTCTCCTCTCTCGGGGCACAAAGTGCTTTGTTTGGCAGACACCACCCTGCTGCAATTTCTCCACACTGTTGGGAGCAGATCCTAGCAGGGAACACGGAGAAGCCCTTTGTTCAGAAAACAGCTGCTCTGTTCTCTGAAGCCCGTTTGTACAGAGCAGTGGATGGAGGAGCTCTCCCTGAGGAGCAGGTGCAGCTCTCCCTGGGCCCCCTGCTCCTCCCTGGCCTGCCAGCATCCCACAGATCTCATCTGGCTTTGCACCACACGCCCTGCAAACCTGACTGTGCCTGGCTGTATTCTGGGTGTGCTCTGCAAACCTGACTGTGCCTGGCTGTGCTCTGGGTGTGCTCTGCAAACCTGGCTGTGCCTGGCTGTGCACTGGGTGTGCTCTGTTTCACTGCCCGTGGCCAGAGGCTCCCTGCTGGAGGAGCTGTTTATGCTGGGCTGGACGGAGCCTTTTCCCAGAGCTGAGAGCCAGCAGGTAAAAGACAGGATGAGGGGCTGAGCAGGAAAATGAGCAGGGGAGGCTTCAGGGAGTTAAACTCATTAAACTTGAAAATAATACTACCCATGGTAATACACGTTTTGGAAAAGCCAGATGGTTTGGTTTGAAGGAGACATCAAAAAACTGCAATCTGAAAGCTCAAGTGAAAGTCTTCTCTTTGTATGGAGTTTTTCAGAAATTTTGATTTTTACACTGATGCAGTTCACTCCCCCATCCTTTATTTTTTGTAGCAACAATTTAATTCTTTTCAAAATGAAAACTGCTGAGTTTGAAGCCCCTGGTGACCCAAAGGCTGCTGCCTCTCCCAGGTGGACGCTGTGGAGATGTGTGTGCTGCCAGAGCTGCTGTGGCTGTGTCATGCTGTGATGGTTTTTCCCACAGCCTGCACTCCTGGGGCTCTGAGCAGGGTCCCCCAGGGAGGCAGAGCTGTGCCTGCAGTACAGGGGCAGCAGGAGAAGGAGCAATAGTGGCACAGATCTGTGTGCATTCACTCTGAGATGTATTTCTGCAACCACATTCTGCCTGAAATTCCTCAGAAACTTCTTCCTCCCACTGCCACTCGATGTGTTTTCTGTTCTGTCCAATGACTTTTAATGTATCATTGAACTTGCTTTTATAATGAATATTATGCGGTTTAAATATTTAACTGTCTCACGTCTTCCTCTGAACATTTGCACAGATTCTGCTCTTGTTTCTGCTGGGGGGTCTGATTTCCCATGGGTGATGTCTTTTCTGATTCTCCTTTATATTTTCATTTTATGCCATTGTGAGAATTGAGTGCTTTTACTGTTAATATGAACCTGTCATTAGACTTTCCCAAGACCGATTAATTAATAACTGAGCTGGCTAAATGGATTAAATGAATTGTGGCACCATCACCCTGCCAAAGCCAGAACTCTCAATGAACTTCACAGGCATTCCAAAGGCGATAATTTTCACTTGTATGTTTTTCCTTCCAGCCATGCTCCAAGTGTGACTGAAGGAACCAGAGCAGAGCTCCTCAGGAGAGATTTCCAGGCTGTCAGTGGAGAGCCAACAGGTTCTCCAGAAAAAAAACCAAAACCAAAACAAAAACAAAAAAAAAAAACAGAAAGAAATCCTCTGTGGTGGTTGAGCACACCCAGCACAAGCCTCCTCTGAGCTTTGCTCTTCCCAAGCCATGATGGGGATTTTCTCAATGAGAGGAGCCCCAGAGGGCTGTGTCCTGGGCAGGACAGAGGGACACACTGACACACTGCCCTGGGATGGGCACTGTGCCCTGGGAGGGACAGAGGGACACACTGACACACTGACACACTGCCCTGGGATGGGCACTGTGCCCTGGGAGGGACAGAGGGACACACTGCCCTGGGCAGGACACGAGCTGCCCTGGGGATGGTCACTCCCAGTGTGATTCCAGGGGATCAGCTCCAGGCTCAGTGTTCCTGCTGAGCCGTGGTCTCCAAAGGGACATGAGCAGCTCTCTGAGGTTTTCTGGGCTGGAGCAGCTCCACAGGACACAGCAGGAGAAGGGGCCTGGCCCCCAGAGCTGGGCAGGAGGAGGGAGGAGAGGGCTGGGACAGCCCGGGCAGGCTGGGACACTGTGCCCAGCTCAGGCCCTGAGCGCTGGCCCAGGAGGGACACCTGTGTCAGGGCTGGTCAGAATGGCTGCAGTGACCAACCACTGCCATTTCAGTCCATCTGCTGAGGAGTGCCACCCTGTCCTACAGAGCTGCACCTCCTCTGCCCCACGGCACGAGGAGGGACCCTGGGGAGCACATCTGACACCGCAACACTTTCCAAAGGAGCTCCTTCTCTTCCGATGTTGGTGGCTCAGCCTTGGCAGGGGTAACAAGCAGCAGGTCAAGGGGCAAGGGGCTCAGGTTGTACTGGGAGGTTTTGGTTGGACACCAGGGAAAACCTCAGGGGAACAGATTGTGGCTGTCCAGCCTTGGCACAGCTGCCAGGGCAGGGCTGGAGTCCCCCTGCCTGGCAGGGTTTAAAAGCCATGTGGATGTGGCACTTGGGGACATGGGGACACGGGTTGCTGGTGGCCCTGGCAGTGCTGGGGATGGCCTTAAAAGGTCTTTTCCAACCTAAACATTTCTCTGAATTTGTGATTCAACCCTGCCCACACCACCCCTGCCACTGCCAGCAGCTGTCACCCACACTCTGCTCCTGGGAAACATCGGAGGCAGTGAAGACATCCAGCACTTCTCTCTCATAAAAATATTTCTTCCTCTTCCAATAGCAAAATTAAAGAAAATCAAGTTTCTGTGAAAACCTCACAAAGAGAAAGATGAAAATCACAGAAATCTCATTAAAAAACACATTAGAAAACAAACCTTACTGAGCCTCATCTGCATTTAACATTTTAAACTTGGTATTTTTAATATGCTTAAGGGCACAGTTCATTTAGATTTAAGGTAAACACTTCGCTAAATATCAAACAATAATAGAATTTTTGTGAAAATATTGTTTTGATGCTGCTTGCAGAGTATGTTTTTTATAGATAGAGGTGCAACCCTTGCTATGCATAATTACTCTGCAGAAAGTTTAAAATTATGAAGCGACTGAAAAAAAATGTGCCAAGCGAAATAATTATATGTAAAATAAAATTAAAGAAATGAATGGTTCATTATCTCTTCCAAAAGCTTTTCTTTCTCCTCCAGGAATGAACGTTTTTGATCTTATCTGCACCCTGGTAGGAGTAAAGTGCTCCTGCTGTTGTCCACGACATGTGGCTTCTCCTCCAGCTCCACAAATGTGCGCGAGGAGCGGTGGCTGGGGAGTTCAGAATGCCAGGAATGGATTGGAGGAGTGTGTCAGTGTGTGTGTGTCAGTGTGTCTGTCTGTGTGTGTGTGTCAGTGTGTCAGTGTGTCTGTCTGTGTGTCAGTGTGTCTGTGTGTCTGTGTGTCTGTCTGTCTGTGTGTCAGTCTGTGTGTCAGTGTGTCTGTCTGTGTGTGTGTGTCAGTGTGTGTGTCAGTGTGTCTGTGTGTCTGTCTGTGTGTCAGTGTGTGTGTCAGTGTGTGTGTCAGTGTGTCTGTGTGTGTGTCAGTGTGCGTGTCAGTGTGTCTGTCTGTGTGTCAGTGTTTCAGTCTGTGTGTCTGTGTGTGTGTGTCAGTCTGTCTGTGTGTCTGTCTGTGTGTCTATGTGTCAGTCTGTGTGTCAGTCTGTGTGTCTGTGTATGTCAGTGTGTCTGTCTGTGTGTCAGTGTGTGTGTCAGTGTGTGTGTGTCAGTGTGTCTGTCTCTGTGTGTGTATGTCTGTGTGTCTGTCTGTGTGTCTGTGTGTCAGTGTGTCAGTCTGTGTGTCAGTCTGTGTGTCTGTGTATGTCAGTGTGTCTGTCTGTGTGTGGCAGCTTCCCTGGGGGTGTAGGGGATGTTTGAGTGCTTTCTGTGTGTGTATGTCTGTGTGTCTGTCTGTGTGTCTGTGTGTCAGTCTGTGTGTCAGTGTGTCTGTCTGTGTGTCAGTCTGTGTGTCAGTGTGTCAGTGTGTGTCTGTGTATGTCAGTGTGTCAGTCTGTGTGTCAGTGTGTGTGTCAGTGTGTCCGTGTGTGTGTCTGTGTGTCAGTCAGTGTGTCTGTCTGTGTGTCTGTGTATGTCAGTGTGTCTGTCTGTGTGTCAGTCTGTGTGTCTGTGTGTCAGTCTGTATGTCAGTGTGTCTGTCTGTGTGTCAGTCTGTATGTCAGTGTGTCTGTGTGTGCTGCTCCCCTGCTTGCTCGCTCCGAGTCTCCCATGATCACACAGGTTCCCAGCCCGCCCTGCCACATTCTGCTGTGAGCGGGATCCAGCCGGTCCCTGCAGCTCATCCCCTCTCCTCTCAGCCGCACAGGCGGGACTGGAGGGCAGCAGCCCCCAGCCAAGGGCACCAGGAGTGGGAAGGGCAGCCTGGGGGCTCGGGAGAGGCTCCCTGCACGCCTGGCCGTCACTCACCGCCTGGCTCAGCCACTGGCAGTCAAACTTACAGCAGGAGAGCGCCAGTGCTGCAGGCAGGGAGTGGAGAAATGCTCAAATAACCATCTCAGGAGGGGAGTTCAGGAAATCATCTTGTGCAATTAAAAAAAAATAAAAATCTTCCAAGCGGCAATGAAAGTTGCCTGTGGAAAATCAGAGTTTTCTTCCTCTTCCAGCAGGAGAGAAGGCTGGAAGCGCTGGAGCTGTGGTCACTCGGAGGGACTGTGACGCTGGCCCTGCTCTCAGAGGGACCCGGGGCTGGAGACCCCAGGAGTGCCCCCTGCCCACAGTTCCCAGCTGCGGTTCCGTCCTGTCCATCCCAGCAGGGCCGGATCCCAGCAGGGATCTGGCTGGGCTTTTCCAGGTGCAGCTGGGCAGGCGCTGGCCCATCCCACCCAGACCTGGCTTGGGCCAGGAGATCTCTGAGGGCCCTCCCAGCCTGGCACCCTGGCATTCTCTGGTTTCTTGAGCAACAGACGCTTCAGCTGCAATGCCATGTTCTGCTTCTTCTGCAGTGACAAGCACAGAACTTTTTTGGGAGCTGAAGGTTTCAGTCTCTTAAAACCCAGAGATTATTTTGAAATTAAAAACCAAAAGAGTTTCTTGCTTCTGTCATAATGTACAATAAAATATATTGTATAAATTCGTAAAAATAATAAATAAAATATACTGTATGAATTATAATAATAATATAATATTTAAAATAATATATATATTATATAAATTAATAAGAAAATTCAGCTTCTTTCATCCTGCAAGCTGTGCTGTATTTGCTGCTATGGTAGTCGATCATGTGGACAGTGATCAGTCTGACAAATATTAGCATTTCCTTGGGGAAAAGATGGTTTTAAAACTCAGTTATCTGCAGATTTTAGTGTTCTCTGTACTCAAATTAACTGACCTACCTTTCTAGGAGCCCTTTCCACAGGGACCCTTTGTGGGGTCCGTTTCCTGCCTCGAGGTCTGTCCCTGCTCCCTGCCCACAGTGGGACAGAAATCACATTTCTCATCTGGCGTTTTTCCAACCCCATATGACAATCCCCTGGCATGTGCTAGCCAAGAAAACTTGTTTTGCTGAAAAGTTTTACATCTCTTCTTGCAGGGACCTTTGAAGATGAACCAAATATTGTGCTTTGCCTGTGTTTCTGCCAGTTTATCTGCAGCAATCTGCTGTGTGCACGTTACCTCTCCCTGTTCTCTGCTTTGCAGGGGCTCCTGGTGCAGGGCACAGGAGGGGCCCCGGGCTGCCAGGGGCTCTGAGAGCCCACACAGCCCAGCTCGGCTGGCTCCTGCAGCCCGGGGGTGCAGTCCCACTGCGGCAGCTTCCCTGGGGCTGTGCAGGGACTGAGGGGGTGTCTGGGTGTTTATTGCATGGATTATGGGATGTTTGGGTGTTTATTGCATGGATTATGGGATGTCTGAGTGTTTACTGCGTGGATTATGGCAATGTCTGAGTGTTCAGTGCATGGACTGTGGGGATGTTTGAGTGTTTAGTGCATGGATTACAGAATGTCTGAGTGTTCAGTGCATGGACTGAGGGGATGTTTGAGTGCTTTAGGCCATGGACTGTGGGGATGTTTGGGTGTTTAGGCCATGGACTGTGGAGATGTTTGAGTGTTTAGGCCATGGACTGTGGGGATGTTTGAGTGTTTTAGGCCATGGACTGTGGAATGTCTGAGTGTTTATTGCATGGACTGAGGGGATGTTTGAGTGTTTATTGCATGGACTGTGGGGATGTTTGAGTGTTTATTGCAGGGACTGTGGAATGTTTGAGTGTTTTAGGCTATGGACTGTGGAATGTTTGGGTGTTTTAGGCCATGGACTGTGGCATGGACCGTGGGATGTTTGAGTGTTTAGTGCATGGATTACAGAATGTCTGAGTGTTCAGTGCATGGACTGTGGGGATGTTTGAGTGTTTATTGCAGGGACTGTGGAATGTTTGAGTGTTTTAGGCTATGGACTGTGGAATGTTTGGGTGTTTTAGGCCATGGACTGTGGGGATGTTTGGGTGTTTTAGGCCATGGACTGTGGGGATGTTTGGGTGTTTAGGCCATGGACTGTGGGGATGTTTGATGCCTGGGTCGAGCACACAGGAGCTGAGAGCAGGGGGCACACGGGGCACCCCTGGAGCTCTGTGCAGCCTGTGCCACTGGGATTTGCTGCTGCAGCTCTGCCTGCAGGAACACTGCTCCATGCTGGTGCTGAGATGCCTTTGCTCAGCTCCTTTCTCCTGGTTTGTTTTGAGGACAGCAGTGTCCTTCATGGGCTGGGGGCCCCTTTCTGGCTCCTCTCTCGTGTGTCCCCACCCCTGTCCCACCAGAGCCAGGCCAGGGGACCTGGCCAAAGCTCTCAATGAGCTCCCACCCCAGTGTGATTTCCTGCTGCTGAGGCTGGGCTGGGAGCTCTGTCACCATCTTTATTGCATTTAATGAATTACTGATGCTGCTCCTGTGCTGAGCACACACTGCACTGATCTGTCCCTTCATGCGGTGGCTGAATCCTCCCCACAGCTTGGCAGCTTTGGGTCAGAACCTGCCCTGCCATGGCTGTTCAGGTAATGTGGTAAGTTCTGCTGGCAGGTTTGGGTCAGAACCTGCTCTGTCCAGCTCTGTGAGAGCCCTTTTGGCAGGTTTGGGTCAGAACCTGCTCTGCCATGGTTGTTCAGCTCTGTGAGAGCCCTTTTGGCAGGTTTGGGTCAGAACCTGCTCTGCCCAGCTCTGTGAGAGCCCTTTTGGCAGGTTTGGGTCAGAACCTGCTCTGCCCAGCTCTGTGAGAGCCCTTGCAGTGCTGCTGCTCCCGGGGGCTCTCCCTGGAGCTCGGTGCAGCCCCCAGAGCCCTCCCAGGCGCTCCTCCTGCAGAGCTGCTCCAGCTCCCAGGTCTCTGCAGATCTGGAGCTCTCCTTTCCAGGACGCCCTGCAGTGCTGAGCTCTGTGCCTGGCAGAGCTGGGGGTGCTGCAGGGCTGAGGGGGGTGCCTGAGCTGCGGGGCTGCAGCAGCTTTGCCCCTCACGCGCTGGGAAACCCGGAGGTCTCTGTTCCATGCTGCCCTTTTCAGCCCAGTGCCTGCTGCCACTCCTGGCCATGGGTGCCTGGCTGGGCACTGCTGCAGCTGGGAGCTGGGCTGTCCCGAGGGTGCTGGGCTGTCCCGAGGGGTGCTGAGGTGTTCCGAGGGGTGCCGAGGTTCCTGTGCTCCTCCTGCACTGCTCTCACACCCCTGCCTGTCCCCACTGCCTTTGCTCTGTCACTTAGAGCAGTTTCCCAGCGGTTCTTTGGAGCCGGGTGCTGTGAAGTGCTGATCCATCAATGCCTCGTCTGTATCTGTAAAATCTGCTTTAGGTATTGACTGTCCCTGGGTTACTCACTTGGTGCTTATCTCAGTAAATCCTTCACTTGTACCATGGAAATAAAAAAAAAAAAGACTTTGATATTTATACGAAAATACTTTTGTTTAGAAAACAATTGCGATTTACAGCTCAAACAGGCTTTCTCGATTCCTATTTAAATTTATGACTCCTTTCTAGAAGTGCCTTCTGGGGACATTTCTGTCTCTTTCAGTGCATCTTCATGCTCTGAATACATAATTTAGTACGAGATCCTTCTCAACGATATCCCCCCAGCAGCTGGGGAATTGAAGATGCTTGCAAAGATTTGAGCTTGAAATGTTTAACTGTCATTAATTTGCAGATTACAGTCAGAGAGCTTTGTAGATTGTAATGTGTGATGCAATTACACTCTGCTAATGTAATATATCTAATTTTTTGAATAGATGATTTGTTTTCATGTTTCCAATGCTCAAAGAGAAAGAGATTTATGATCCCAAATGCTAACTCAGGTGGGATAATTTACTGCTATGGTTACAGTGGGAACATCCTCTGCCCAGACTTTCCTGTTTGCTGGATTTCACTTGGTCAAGCAGAGAGAATGAGTCGCTGTGTTCTGTGCTAACAGGGGATTTTATTAGCAGGAAGCCTGTCCTATCTCTGCTCGCAGGAACACTTTAACACCACAGACTGGTTTGCCCTGGAAGGACCTTAAGGGCCATTCAGTTCCAGCCTCTGCCCAGGCACACATTGCATCAACCTCTGTTACACAACAAACACTCTCACTAACTTGCATAAAATAAAACATGCAAAATCATCTATGAAATGTCTTGTATTTAACAGCTGTTCTTCACACCCTGACGTGTGGCTGCGCTGAGAACTCAAAGTGCAGCCGGTGCTGGCAGGGACCCCACAAGCCCAGTGCCGGGGGTCTCTGGCTCCGGGGGTTTCTCACCCACCCGAGCACATGCCTGGGGAGGAATCCCTGCTGTGCCCTGCCGGATCTGTCCCGTTCCTTTGAGGCGTTTGCTCAAAGAGGATAAAGGTTTGGCTGGGCAGTGATGCACTAACTGTGCCTGTGCCATGAGCCCTCGGGGAACCCTTCCAAGGACACGGGCCTTGGAATTCAGAGCAGCTCCAGAGCTGAGCACTCAGAAATGCACCGTTTCTGAAAGCTGTAACCCTAGAACACTTCCCTGGCAGAGGGGGTGCCTCGCACTGGTGGTGGCTGTGCAGAAGGGAGTGGTGGCAGCTGCCTCCCCAGGGACACTGGGACCTTCCAAACCCTCGGGAGGCTCGGCCCTTTCTCCTCCTCCTGAGAGCCTGCGGGGTGCAGACACAGCTCCGCATCAGGCATTCAGGTCTACCTCTGATTTGCATAAGAAGTTCGGAGATAATTCAATGAATGCCCTCACAACCTCAGAAACACTTGTTGAGATTTAACTGGATAGAACACTAATTTCATCTGCTGCTCATTGTATTATGTTCACTGCATGTTCCAGCAGTGTGTTTATTTTTAGTGGAAAGAATTAATTTTGTAATTATTAGCGTTGGGTCCTTTTGGAATCTCTGAATAGACCACCTTCTCTGTGCCTTTTAGCATCCTTGTGCGGTAGTTCTGGGCTCTGTCCATTGTTCCTGTTAAATCGGCTCTGACACCGTGCTGGGAATCAATCCGCTGTTGAAAAAGGGTCAATTGCTCTGTTTGTTTAATCCGCCTTTAATAAAGGGTTAATTGCTCAGTTTGTTTAATCTGCTGTTAATAAAGTGTCAATTGCTCTGTTTGTGTAATGCTCTGTTAACAAAGGGTTAATTGCTGTTTGTTTAATCCATTGTTAACAAAGGGTTAATTGCTCTGTTTGTTTAATACATTGTTAATAAAGGGTCAATTACTCTGTTTGTTTAATCCATTGTTAATAAAGGGTGAATTGCTCTGTTTATTTAACCCACTGTTAACAAAGGGTGAATTGCTCTGTTTGTTTAACCCACTGTTAACAAAATGTTAATTGCTCTGTTTATTTAACCCACTGTTAACAAAGTGTTAATTGCTCTGTTTGTTTAATCTATTGTTAACAAAGGGCCAGTTGCTCTGTTTGTCCCTCCCCGTGGCTGCGGGGAGGATTCCCTGGCACAAGGGCTGGAGTGGTGCTGCAGCTGCGGCAGGCTCTGCACGCCCGGGTCCTGCGCTGGGCCGGCCGTGAGAGTCGGACTGAGGCTTCAGCCGAGCTGGATGTGTCCTGGGGCTGTCACTGGGGTGGTGCTCTTGGAGCTGTCACAGGGATGGTGTTCATGGTGGGAGCTCTGGGATGGTGTTCCTGGAGCTGTCACAGGGATGGTGTTCATGGTGGGAGCTCTGGGATGGTGTTCCTGGAGCTCCAGTGTTAATAAAGGGTGAATTGCTCTGTTTATTTAACCCACTGTTAACAAAGTGTTAATTGCTCTGTTTGTTTAATCTATTGTTAACAAAGGGCCAGTTGCTCTGTTTGTCCCTCCCCGTGGCTGCGGGGAGGATTCCCTGGCACAAGGGCTGGAGTGGTGCTGCAGCTGCGGCAGGCTCTGCACGCCCGGGTCCTGCGCTGGGCCGGCCGTGAGAGTCGGACTGAGGCTTCAGCCGAGCTGGATGTGTCCTGGGGCTGTCACTGGGGTGGTGCTCTTGGAGCTGTCACAGGGATGGTGTTCATGGTGGGAGCTCTGGGATGGTGTTCCTGGAGCTGTCACAGGGATGGTGTTCCTGGGGCTGTCACAGGGATGGTGTTCCTGGGGCTGTCACAGGGATGGTGTTCCTGGAGCTGTCACAGGGATGGTGTTCCTGGGGCTGTCACTGGGATGGTGCTCCTGGTGGGAGCTCTGGGATGGTGCTCCTGGTGGGAGCACAGGGATGGTGCTCCTGGGACTGTCACAGGGATGGTGTTCCTGGAGCACTGGGATGGTGCTCCCAGCACGGACACTCTCCAGATCCCCCTGGGCAATGCCCTTCCCTCAGCACATGCCGTGGGGACTGTGCTGTGAGACAAACCAGGGCATGGGGACCCCCCTGGGGGGACAGAGGTGGCGGGGCTGTCCCTGTCCCGGGGGGGCTCTGCCCATCAGAGAGCACCAAACCCCAGCCCCACAGCCCCAGCGGCAGCACCCCGGCCCCTCTGCCATGGTTCTCCATCTCGAGCCTCTCCCCAGTTCAGAGCAGATGCCTTCATCATGTAACTATCTGCCCCAAACGATCCTCAATCCTAAAAAGAGCCCCAGAGTCTCCTGGAGCTGTGCCTGGCTGCAGAGCCGTGGCTGCCCAGCCGTGCCTGGGAGCCGGTGAGGAGAAAGCTGGGGGCAAATCCCCTGAGGGAGCAGCTGGTGTGGGAGCTCAGGTTTTACACACTCCTACTGAGCGCTTATTTTTATACCTCTGATTGCAACGATCAATGAAAATAGCACTGATAGCACTCATTTGGAAATAAGGAACATGCACGTGAAAATGAATACAAAATAAGTTTGTTAATATCAGTGTTATTACAATGAATACTTAATTAACTCATCATAGCAGCACACTCGCAGAGAAGTGTTCTCACTGATGAGAAAGTGCTAAATCTCCAAATGAACACCTACAGACACATGTATGACAGCACAGCAATAAACAAGGAATCAATTGTCTGGCATTTATAAAAAGGAACTCTTTCAAATAAGAAAAAATAAATTTAGAAAAAAGCAGCTATTTTTTCTCTGTCTCTGAGCAATCCGGTCTAGTGGAAGGTGTCCCTGCCTGTGCAGGGGGTTCAATGACATGGCTTTTAAGGTCTTTTTCAACCCACACCAGCCTGTGATTCTATGATTTTAGATTTTTTTTCAGATACCATCACATCACCAGCCAAAACCTTGAGAAACTGGTGCACAAGAGAAAGAAACAGGGCCCTTCCAAACTTGTTGTGCTGCATTTTCAGCTGGGCACTATATTTTCATTCCTAGCCTTACTGGTGGTGTCTACTCAGCACTTTATTGCCCTGTGCTGGTCTTGGGACTGTTTCTATAGGAAATTTTGTAAATGCTCATACAGAATATGATTTGACTTGAAATCTAAATGCAAAATCCTGGAGCCTGATTATAGGGGCAGGAACCATATGGCAAAACAGGTATTGGGGAACAGCTGCTACATTGCAGGGATTTCCTGCAGTGGGAAATTTATCTCCACACCAGTGGGAGAGGAAAAGGGCTGACCCAGGTGTTACAGAGAGCAGCTCCTCTCCTCACACACCCAGGTGTCACAGAGAGCAGCTCCTCTCCTCACACACCCAGGTGTCACAGAGAGCAGCTCCTCTCCTCTCACACCCAGTGAGGTCTGACCTCAGGCTGCTCTGTTCCTGCTGGACAAACCAAGTGTCCTCAGCTGCTCCTCTAAAGGTGCTTTAGACCCTTCACCTCCTTCATTCCCTCCTTTGGACTCTGTCCAACAATTTGGATCTTCCTTGTGAAAGACTTGTCCCTGGGGACAGAACATACAGAACTCATTAGCCATGAAGAAATTAACAGCCCCTCCCTGTGACTGAGTGACCCAGCCAGGAAGGAGAAAAGGGTGGTTTTGCCATTTTCCAGGGCCTGGCTCGTTGTCACTGGGATGAGCCTCAGACTGTGCTTGGCGAGCCGAGCTCACTGCTGCCAGAGGACGTGGGAAAGAGGCCAGGGCTGTGTTTGGGCAGGACATGGAGGCGTGAGTGAATAAAAGGAGTTGTTTCCTGCAGCAGGGGCAGCCACAGCCCGGGGGTGCTGCCCTGGGTTCGGGCACTCCTGGCATGTCCTCACACCTCTGGGGCTCAGCAAACGCTGACTGTGCCAAGGACAGGCTGTGCCTCCTGCCCTGCCAGGCCAGAGCTCTGCCCAGCTCACATGGCCTTGCCTGGGGGGTGCCTGACTGTTTGTGGTCCCCTTTTCCCTTCTCCCGCTGTCCCCCTCCAACAGGACATTTTAATCAAATACCTCGCAGGGCTGCACACTTTCCTTGCTGGGACCCACAACAGATCTTGCTCCCAGGAGCCAGCCAGCCCCAATGTCCCTGCTGAGCTCCCTGGGCATGGCTGTGCCGGCTGTGCTGTGCCCAGAGCAGGAAGCCGGGGAGCTGGGCTGTGTGCTCAGCTCGTGCAGCTCAGTCAGCAGTGGGGAAATGTCTCCCTGTGGGTTTCTGCCTGCCAGTCAAGCAAAGGAAGGATAACTTCCCATCCTTCCCACTCCCCAGAGCTCCTGTTTGCACTCAGAGAAGAAGATGGGAGCAGCATGGTGGGTGATTAAAGGGGCTGCTCCTCCCTGGCTGCCTGACCACCATCCTCTCTCTGGCCTGATCTGACCTTTCCTGGAGTGTGAGCAATCCCCCACCTCGGGCCAGTGCTCCCAGCTCTGATTGTGCTGGGCAGCCAGCTCCTGCTGCTCTCAGCTTCTGCAGTACATTTTCTCACATATGTACGATCAGATCCATGGGAACATCTCCTGGTGACTGACTCTGTAATTTGCCTGTTTTCTCCTAGGGAAAAAAAAACCACTTTACAGATTAACAATCAAGCTAACAGCTTCTGTTGTGGATATGAAAGAACATTACCCTGGTGGCACACTCGAGTCCTGCAGTTCTGTGCCCATCTGCTGGCAGACAGGCAGGGCAGGCTCAGATGTGGACTCGCTTCGATGTTTCTGAAATCAAATTTATTGTTCCTGAGAGAAAAGAAAACATATTTTTCCTTGTGCCAGATCAGAACCAAAGGTCTGTGTTCCTCTAGGAGTTGTGGGTGAAGCAAGCCTTTATTTTCAGCCTGTTTTAGTTTTGTGATGTGGCATTTTGGGAGCACAGGGCAGCGTGGAGAGAGGCAGTGTGTGCTGGGCTGGGCTGGGCTGGTGGGGAGGGTCCCCGAGGTTTGCTGGGGGGCTGTGGGCAGAGCCCAGGGCAGGAGGATGGAGCCTGCCAGGCAGAGCTCCGCTGTGCAGGGACGCTGTCTGCCCGTCCTGGCTGGGTGGCAGTCCTGCAGAAATGCCAAGGAGCTCCTGTCCTGGCAGAGCTGGCACTGTGGAACCTTGTGCCACCTCCACGCTCTGCAGTGCAGCTGCTTTACAGTGTCCCTGTGCTGCAGGGAGGGCATGGGGGGCAGGCCATGGGCAGCTTCTGCTGCCCCACCAGCCCCGGAGGGAAGTGTGACCTGGCAATGCCTGGGAAAGCAGCTTCAGCCAGCCTGGGGGTTCCTGCCCTTCCAGCTGCTGGGAGGGCAGCCAGCAAGAGCTTCTCGTGGGGCTGAGAGCTCTTCCCTCTGCTCTGCACTGAGCTCCAGCCTCTGCTGCACCTCCCACTGTGCCAGGCTGCTCCAGCCCCAGTGTCCAGCCTGGCCTTGGGCACTCCAGGGATCCAGGGGCAGCCCCTGCTGCTCTGGGCACCTGTGCCAGCCCTGCCCACCCTGCCAGGGAGGCATTCTTTCCCAGCAGCCAATTTCAATCTAACCTCTTCCATCCCAAACCTATTAAGATCCATCCCCTCTCACGTCTGTCTTTCCCCAGAAGGATCAGACACCCCGAGCCATCAGTGCCCTGGGAGCCCTGGACTCCATTCCTGAGCTCTTGGGCCAGGCTCGGTGCTGCAGCTTTTAGTCCTGAAGCAAACCTCACTTCCCTCAGCGTGGAGTACTCCAGAGTGCTTTTAGAAAGCTAAACAATCTGATGGAAAGTCTTTTCCAGGCATTTTTCAAACTGCTTTTTTGTTCCTTCAGTGCTGACACATCTCCAGAGGCTGTGTCTAGACGATTTAGTGTCTCTGCATATCCTCACGGATGTGGTGCTGTGTCAGCCTCCAGAAATCCTGGAAACATCACTTACCTACAGCTCCCAAACCTGCTGCCCTGCAGTCACACCTGCCATCTGAGCTGCTGTGGGCTTACAGCTCCTGAAGCTCTCTGCACCATTCTGCAGCTCTCCTGCACCTGCTTAAAAGTGGGTCCTGCCCCATGGCATGTGGGCAAGACTTGGGCTTGCCACGATCCCTGAGGTTAAAGAGAAATTTGTGTGTCCCTCCCCTTGAAATACTGTGAAAAGAATGCAAGGCAACACCAATAGCACCACAGAAAAATTACCTCTAGGAGACAAATTGATCTCTCAGTGAAGATGGATGCATGGTTTCCACACACATGTCCAAAGGCTCACACTTGCCATTCTGTTTGCCAATTCATCTTTTCCAGGACAGGCCACCACAGTGCTGGTGCTCGAGGCCTTTCCTTGCCTCCCCCCTGCCAGGCAGTGCCAGGCTGCCTCGTGCCTGTGTGATCCCACTTTGGAAAGGCAGGATGCTGCCTGGCAGCTCCCCCACATCATCCTGTCCCCAGCCCTGTGTCCAGAGAGTAGATGGAGGCAAGGAGCTGCTGAGAGGAGCCTGCAGCCAGTGTTCAGTGCCTTGGCCCTGGCACAGAGGGTTCTTTTCCCTCTCCTTCCTTCCCAAGCTGATTTGCTGTTTCTACATGGGCTGCAGGGTGCCAGTGTGATCCACGGCTGGTGGTGAGCTGTGTTCCCAAGGGCTGGGTGAGGAGCAGGAGGAGTTTATGGACCCTGAGCACCTTTGCTGGTAACACACCTGCTTTTACCTTCTCTCTGCTGTTTTCCCTTCTGGTCCCTTTCAGGAAGGGCAGCAGCTCTGCACGTCTGATCCCTGCTCTGCCCATGGGGCCAATTGGGATTTGTGGGACTGAGCCTGAACTTTGCCTGGGAGTGCATCCCCTGCCTGGTGCCCCCGTGAGCCTGGCAGGGTGTCAGCATGCTCCATGCGGCCAGGCATTGGGATTTGTGGGACTGAGCCTGAACTTTGCCTGGGAGTGCAGCCCCTGCCTGGTGCCCCCCGTGAGCCTGGCAGGGTGTCAGCATGCCCCAGGCACGGGACTGGAGGGGAAATGTGTGACTCCGGTCCCCCTTTCTGGTGATCAGCTCCTGCTGCTCCTCACAGCTCCCAGCGTTAATGGAACCAGAGGACAGGGGGCTGCGTGTGGGGAGGGGTGAAGAGCTGGAGAAAGCAAGCCCCGGGACCCAGCCTTGTCTCATCCTTCAGGATTCACTCCATGCCTGGCAGTGTCCAGGGCCAGGCTCTGTGGCTTTGGGGAGGGGTTGGATTCCTGCCCTGGAGCTCGGGAACTGCAGCAGCACAGGAGCTGTCACTGCAGGAGGCGCTTGCCAGGCAGTTCCAGGGATGGGGTGGCCCCTGCTCCATGGCTTCCCTGCCTCGGGAGCACTCGGGGGTGGGCAGGGCTGGCCAAAGGACCCCACCGTGTGGGCACAGGGGCTGGACCCTCCGGCAGCCAGAGGTTTTCCCTGGCAGGGAACACAGATTATTAAACCTCAGCCAGTATTCACTGTGCTGCCTCTCTTTCATCAACTCTCTTCTCCAATATTGTGTTTTCTGTTCTTTTGGGAAAGCAGTGCGCTGTTTAATAAGAAGAAGGGGTTGCTTTGGTACACCCGAGAATTGATGATTGACTCAGGCTTTTTTAATAATTCAGCTGCAAGACAGGCCCTGAGCACCCACAGCACCCAGAGAATGCCCTGGAGGAGAAAAGAGAGTTGCAAGGTTTTGCTGCTGGGTGCTGGGGGCTGAGGCTCCTTCCAGGGCAGCTGGGAACAGACCCACCTGTCTGTCCTGACAAAAGGTGGTTCCACCTGGGAATCAGCTCATTTACTGACCGAGGCCACAGAGGGAGCGGAGTGAAGGCAGTGGGTAAAAGCCAGCACAGAGAGAGGAGATGAAGGCTGATCCCAGGGATGCCTTTTTGTGCCCAGTATCTCCATCACAAGGCGTTTGAAGCTGGCACTTCCAGAGCCAGCAGATCTCCTCTGAGAGCTGCTTTCCAAGCGGAGTTTAGCTTGGGGGTGGGTGAGCTCTGCGAGCCCCCAGCAGCAGGAGGAGCCCTGTGCTCTGCCTGTGTTCTGGCCTGGCTGGTTCCTGGGCTGGCTGCACTGGAGCCAGTTCTGGCCCAGAGCAGAAAAGGAACAGGTGAGGCTCCACTGACAGCCCCCAAGACACCCCCATGAGGAGTGTCCCAGGAATGGCACAAGGGTGTGTGACAAACACCCTGCTCATCAGCAAACCTCTCAGCAGCAGCCCTTGGCTGCTGCTCCAGCAGTAGGAGATGATGACCCTGCACAGCTCAGGGACAGCTTTGGATCTTCCCCAGAGCTGCAGCAGATCCCACTGTGCTGGTCCTGGCAGGAAAGCCTTGCCCCAGAGCTGCAGCAGAACCACTGTGCTGGTGCTGGCAGGAAAGCCTTGCCCCAGAGCTGCAGCAGAACCACTGTGCTGGTGCTGGCAGGAAAGCCTTGCCCCAGAGCTGCAGCAGAACCACTGTGCTGGTGCCTGACCGAGGCCACAGAGGGAGCGGAGTGAAGGCAGTGCGTAAAAGCCAGCACAGAGAGAGGTGATGAAGGCTGATCCCAGGTAAGCCTTTTTGTACCCAGTATCTCCATCACAAGGCGTTTGAAGCTGGCACTTCCAGAGCCAGCAGATCTCCTCTGAGAGCTGCTTTCCAAGCGGAGTTTAGCTTGGGGGTGGGTGAGCTCTGCGAGCCCCCAGCAGCAGGAGGAGCCCTGTGCTCTGCCTGTGTTCTGGCCTGGCTGGTTCCTGGGCTGGCTGCACTGGAGCCAGTTCTGGCCCAGAGCAGAAAAGGAACAGGTGAGGCTCCACTGACAGCCCCCAAGACACCCCCATGAGGAGTGTCCCAGGAATGGCACAAGGGTGTGTGACAAACACCCTGCTCATCAGCAAACCTCTCAGCAGCAGCCCTTGGCTGCTGCTCCAGCAGTAGGAGATGATGACCCTGCACAGCTCAGGGACAGCTTTGGATCTTCCCCAGAGCTGCAGCAGATCCCACTGTGCTGGTCCTGGCAGGAAAGCCTTGCCCCAGAGCTGCAGCAGAACCACTGTGCTGGTGCTGGCAGGAAAGCCTTGCCCCAGAGCTGCAGCAGATCCCACTGTGCTGGTGCTGGCAGGAAAGCCTTGCCCCAGAGCTGCAGCAGAACCACTGTGCTGGTCCTGGCAGGAAAGCCTTGCCCCCAGCCCTTGCCCAGCCCACCCCGGGTCCGTCTGCTGCTCCAGGAGAGGCTGTGCAATGTGGGCTTGCAGCATTCTGGACAAAGACAGCCAGACTTCTGTGCAGTTTCACACTGGCATGCTTCCAGAGCAGGGCAGCCTGCAGGGTGTGAGCCACAGCGAGGCACCCAGCAGGTTGTGCTGAGGGAAAGGTCCTGGTTACCTCCACAGACACAGAAAGGCTCCTCACACTGCCTTGGGGACACCAGCACGGGCTGGTAACCAAGGGGATTAGCAATCTGCAGGCAGCACGAGAGGAAAACAACGATGGATGGCTCAGGAATGCAATGGAGTGGATACATCCTGAAGAATTAGGGGGAAATGTTTGTTTTATCTTTTCTGACATTAGCAGCACAAGCACACACATACCCCCCAAAGCCATTACTGTGCAGAAATTTGTTTCTCATCCTAGTTTTTTCACAGGCTTTGAGTTTCCTCCCATGTTCTCTTAAGTCCCTGGCAAAATTTCCCTGGAGTTCAGCAATAAATTAGAGCTTTTATGAATTACACACCTCTGACACCTCCTCAGAGAAATACAACATCAGTGGGAACCAGTGCTGTGCTGGAGCAGCCAAGAGCTCAGAGAATGCCTCACTCCATCATCACTCCAGCTGCCAAATGCACCCAGTGATCAATACCAGGGCTTGTGACTCACCCAACAGGTGGGTTTTACCCTTTCTGCTGTAATATTTTACACCTCAGCTCGATGTGCTTTCCAGCTATGCAGACAAAACAAGGTACAGCAGCACCAAGAGATGGTTTTCTGTGCAGAGTCACACAGACTACAGGCCATTAAAGTGTTACCATGTTTTACACAGCTGTTAGTGAGCACTGAGTTTGCACTCAGGACCTTAGAAAAGAAGTCAGCCTCAAAGTGCCAACTGTGATGAACAAACCTGGGGAGCTAAAGGGACTGCTCCTGTGACACACAGCACAGCCTGTCCCAAGTTCTCTTTTGGTTTTCCACCCACAGGGATTGGTCCTGGCCCCAGTAAAGTCTGAAATTTGGTCACGGGAAAAAATGCCTGGAAGGTAACAGCACAGGAGCAGCTCTGCCAGGGAAGGGAAGGCTGGAGGAAACAACATTTTTGACTTGCTCAGAGCTCTGAAGGAGCCCACTGACCCTTTATATGCTGATGCTGGTGCTGGCCTTCATCCCCATTAAGCTGTGCCCCTTTGCCTTCCTGCAGAGCTCTTGTTAAGTAAACCCAGGGAAAAAGGGGTCAAGGTCTGGTTGTCTCCATAGCCTTTGTGTTTTGCTTTGCCTGGTTGGGCTTCACCGAGGACTGGGCAGTTCTAATCATTGTTCTGCCTCAGTACCTCGCTGCACACCTGCAGTTAAAATCTGCACAAGTCCGTGGTGGCTGGCCCTGGAGCAGCCTGAAATCCAGAAGCCCTGCCAGGAAGAGCTGAGCAGGTGGGAAAGCCCAGCAAGGGACAGACAGCAGCAAGGGAGAAAAAGGGACAGGAGGCAGAACAGAACCCATCTCTGCTTTGGGTACCCCAGGCTGCAGTAATCAACGGAGGTCACTGGAAAACAGCTATGTCCAAAAGGATTGCAAGCATGAAAAGGAATTATTCAGTATTCCACAAGAATGTGTTACTGCAAGGGTCACACAGGTCTACCACAACAGAGTTTCTACACAACAAAGTAGAGAAAGCAGCAGTTCTCCTCATTTCTGCTGTTTGGAGGGCTGTGCAGAGCAGATGGAATCATGGGGGTGAGAAAAACACCATTCCTTCTGTCATCAGTGACTTGGACAGATGTAGTTTCACAACAGCAATGATGCAAGAAAAAACTAGTCTGTATGTTAGTCCTAGAACGGTTCCAAATGTTCCCTGACCAATTGTTGGCTTTAACAACCCGACATTTGGAGTGTCCTGAGAAAACAGGAGGAAAACCCAGCCGCACTGTGCCTCTGTGCTGCAGCTCCCCCTCACCAAGGGGCAAAGAACACTTCTCCAAAGCCTGCAGCTCTACAATGCTCAGTGAGTTTTGAATTTCAGCATTTTGCCTCCAGTTCCTTCTCTGCTCAGCCTATTTGATGATTTCTTCAGCTATTTGCACAGACAACTGCACACACATTTCTTCCACAACCCCATCTCAGTTTCTCCTTTCCTTCTCATCCTTCTGGCAGCTTTCCCCATTCTGCCTTTGCTCTGTGATCCTGGGGGGCTCTGAGCTTGCCTTTAACCTTGTGCTGCAGGAGCCTGGCAGCACCCTGAGCTGAGAGCTGCTGAGCTTGGCTCTCTCACAGGTCTGGTGGGCTCTGGGGAGCTCACAGGACACAGCACTGCTGGGCTGCTGTGGAATCTGCTGCCAGGCCAGGCCAGCCTGTCCATCAGGCGTTCCTCCTCACATGGAAGTGTCAAATTCCTCTGTGGATCCCTCGGGTTTGTATCTGCCATGCCAAAGGCTTTAGTCTCAATCAAAGCCCTGTGGTATTTTCAGATGTCTAAGGATATTGCTAAAAACATTATCGAGAACCAGCTGAACATATTATTTCTGGAAGAGTCTGTTGGTGAAAGAGCTGGGTTTTGTTTTTTCTTTTTAATGAGGGCCCAAGCCTTTGGATACTAACAAAGATCCTCTCCAGCCTTGCTGTGAGCCAGAGTGTCAGCCCAGCTGGGGGGCAGGAGGCTGTACTGGCACCAGGCTTTCATCCAAAGCTCTAGGGCTCTTCAGAAACAGCACAGGAGATCGAGTTGCCAAGGAAAAATCAGAGCATTTCTCCATGTTCCTCTGGCCGTGCTTGGTCTGACCAGGTTCTCGTGGTGCCCTGCATCCCTGCAAGACCTGTCCTGCCCACTGTGCAGCAAACACAGCTCCTGGTGTCCCCTTCAGGCCAGCTCTCAGGGAGTTTGGGATGGCTGCTCGCTGCCCCAGTGCTGCTGTCAGGGTCACAGCCATCACCTCGGTCCATGGAGCTGCCAGATGTGTTCCTGTGCTGGGAATCTCCAAATGGACACCCAACAGACAAGGTGGTAAGATTTCATTGCACTTGAGAAGTGGAAATATCTTAAAACAAGAAGCATGTCCCAGATATTTCTTGGGCTCCCTTCCTGTCCTGAGAAAACAGGAGGAAAACCCAGCCGCACTGTGCCTCTGTGCTGCAGCTCCCCCTCACCAAGGGGCAAAGAACACTTCTCCAAAGCCTGCAGCTCTACAATGCTCAGTGAGTTTTGAATTTCAGCATTTTGCCTCCAGTTCCTTCTCTGCTCAGCCTATTTGATGATTTCTTCAGCTATTTGCACAGACAACTGCACACACATTTCTTCCACAACCCCATCTCAGTTTCTCCTTTCCTTCTCTTCCTTCTGGCAGCTTTCCCCATTCTGCCTTTGCTCTGTGATCCTGGGGGGCTCTGAGCTTGCCTTTAACCTTGTGCTGCAGGAGCCTGGCAGCACCCAGAGCTGAGAGCTGCTGAGCTTGGCTCTCTCACAGGTCTGGTGGGCTCGGGGGAGCTCACAGGACACAGCACTGCTGGGCTGCTGTGGAACCTGCTGCCAGGCCAGGCTGCCCATCAGGCGTTCCTCCTCACATGGAAGTGTCAAATTCCTCTGTGGATCCCTCGGGTTTGTATCTGCCATGCCAAAGGCTTTAGTCTCAATCAAAGCCCTGTGGTATTTTCAGATGTCTAAGAATATTGCTAAAAACATTATCGAGAACCAGCTGAACATATTATTTCTGGAAGAGTCTGTTGGTGAAAGAGCTGGGTTTTGTTTTTTCTTTTTAATGAGGGCCCAAGCCTTTGGATACTAACAAAGATCCTCTCCAGCCTTGCTGTGAGCCAGAGTGTCAGCCCAGCTGGGGGGCAGGAGGCTGTACTGGCACCAGGCTTTCATCCAAAGCTCTAGGGCACTTCAGAAACAGCACAGGAGATCGAGTTGCCAAAGAAAAATCAGAGCATTTCTCCATGTTCCTCTGGCCGTGCTTGGTCTGACCAGGTTCTCGTGGTGCCCTGCATCCCTGCAAGACCTGTCCTGCCCACTGTGCAGCAAACACAGCTCCTGGTGTCCCCTTCAGGCCAGCTCTCAGGGAGTTTGGGATGGCTGCTCGCTGCCCCAGTGCTGCTGTCAGGGTCACAGCCATCACCTCGGTCCATGGAGCTGCCAGATGTGTTCCTGTGCTGGGAATCTCCAAATGGACACCCAACAGACAAGGTGGTAAGATTTCATTGCACTTGAGAAGTGGAAATATCTTAAAACAAGAAGCATGTCCCAGATATTTCTTGGGCTCCCTTCCCTCACAGCTGCTGGCCATGAGAGCACAGGGGTCCTCCAGCCCTGCCAGGGCTCAGCACTGTGCTCAGGCTGCACAGGGGCTGTGGGAGCCCTGGCAGTGCCCAAGGCCAGGCTGGACCCTGGGGCTGGAGCAGCCTGGGGCAGTGGGAGGTGTTCCTGCCATGGCAGGGCTGGGATGGGATGGGATTCAAGGTCTCTTCCAACCCCACTCTGTGACTCCATGCTCATTGTTCTTCACCAGGCTGTGGTGCCATGGCATCCCTACAGCAGCTCCTGACTCAGCTGGCTCAGGTTTGGGTCATTTCCTTTGGAACCTGGGCACTGCCTTTGGTTCCTGGTGTTTGCAGTGCACAACTTTCCCCCTGCCCCACAGGATGCACTCAGAGCTCACCCAGGGTCCTGCCAGACACCAAAGCTCTGGGCAGCCTTTGCTGCTTCTGACCTCAGCTGTGAGTGCCAGGGCTCCCTGGAGCTCAGGAGGGACTGCAGGCACCAGCAGGGCCAGGTTCACAGGGAGGGGCACGTCCTGCAAGCAGAGCTGCCAGCACAGTGCTCTGCTCCTGTCACTGGTCAGCCCCAGGCAGGTCCTGGGTGCCAGGAGAGCTGCACGGCCTCAGCCTGGCTTCCCCCAGCCTGCACAGGAGCTGCTCCTCACCTGAGGGCCTCCTGCAACACGGCAGCCTCCACACACCGTCACCCATTCGCCCTCTCCTGTCAAGGGGAGCCCCCTGGGACACACAGACAGGAACGCTTGCTAGCTTGAAGTCACTTTGTCAGTCGTGATCCTGTGCTGACAGCTTTGTGTCTGAAAAGCAATTTTAGTTTCAATCACAATGAATAAAATAACAGGTTTAACATTTGGAAAGCTCATTACTGGAAACTTTATAAAACTTAAGGGTAACAAGGATGAATTATTGCTTGAAAGAGCAATTTTTTTTCTGTTAAAAATACAGACATAAAAAGATTTATAGTATGTAACCCAGTTATGATTTTGAAGTAAAGCATTGGTATTCTACACTCTTCTTTTTTCCCTGAGTCTCTTCTTTTTCACATCCCAGTGCATCCAGCTAAGCACAATGCCATTAGCACAGAGCATTTAGCAAAGACAGTGCTCTGGGGAGGGATTAGGCAGGCTCTGGGAGCCCTCCCCTGCAGATGACACTGCCTGCCTGCATTCCCCAGGCCCCAGAAGGACAACAAAAAGGATTACATCCTGATGGCTTAGATTTCTGTGTGGGGAGGCAGGCAGCAAAGAGCAGCCTGGGTGATGTCAGCCCACGTTCCCCACAGCAAACAGCAGCTCCGCTTTGTCTATTGATTCATTTATTTGTGGATTGATCAGCCTGAGAGCAGCGTCCTTACCCAGCACACATCCAAGCCCACCTGGGCCCAGGCCGTGCCCACCTCCCAGCAGTGCTGAGTTCTGCACCTCAACACACAAAACCTGTTTTTGCTCCATAACACATGGAAATACGAAACCCTGCTTGTGACCCTGCCCTGTCCTTTGGCCTGGGGGGAGCACAAGCTCACCAGCCCGGCTTGGGGAACAACTGGTCATCCATTCATATCAGCAAGGCACACACAAGCCACATTCTGTTTGTTTTCCCCTCCAAACACACAGAGAATTATTGTGGCTGTGAAAACTCGATCTGTGTTCTGGAAAAACAAGGGCTCTGGTGCCTAGTTTGCCCAGAAATGTGCTTAAATATTGATAATTTAATGATGCATTCTTCAGAGTGCCCCATTTTCCCAGAGCCTCATTTTTAAAGGCTGGCTCTAAAAGGCATTGGGGGAGCTGGAATTGCAGCACTTGGAGCCTCTGACAGCAGACAGATTTTGGTAGCAGCACAGTCAATGCTGAAGGGCTCCTCACAGAGGACCTCCCAGAGCCCTCTTTGGCATACACTGGCCTCTGCTGTTTGGCACCAGGGCATCTGGGCACTGGCCTGCTCCACATCCTCCTCTCTGAAATGCAGAGATATGGACTTGATGGATGGACAAAGGGGAATGATTTCACACAGACAGGGCAGGGCTAGGTGGGATATTGGGGAGGAATTCTTGGCTGTGAGGGTGGGCAGGCCCTGGCACAGGGTGCCCAGAGCAGCTGTGGCTGCCCCTGGATCCCTGGGGTGCCCAAAGCCAGCTCTATGACCCTGAAAGGCTACCAAGAGCCTCATGGTGGCAACCAGAAAGAGACACCAGGGGAGCATTGTGGGCCTGGAGCCTCGTGAGAGAACCCACAGACCCCTGTCCCTCTCCTCTCCTGTTGCAGTAGATGTGCAGGTGTTGGCATTAGCAAATGGGAGTGCTTGGATTAAGATGAACTTTTTCAGTTTGTCAAAATACAAAGGTTTGTTTGTTTGTGTCTTGTTGCTGGCTTGTTCCCTAAGCCACAGAGTTAATCACAGCTTTGTTTCTCAGACACCAAAAGCATTCTCATTTTTGAACTCACTAGCTAATGCTCATCATCTATTTGGCTTTTTTGTTTGTTTTATGTGTTAAAGAGGCACAACATAGACCCAGGGAAACAGGATGGCAAAGGCACTTCTGCTGCTGGTGTGAGGAGCAAATTTTAACAACAGGCATTAAACAGAGCATCCACAAAGCGGGAACAGACTGTGCCCCACAATAGCAGAAATTAGAGAGTTCATTCAGGAATTGTGCGATAATTGCTTGGAGGAAAGAAAAATCATCTTTCAATTAAACACATCTGATGTGCTTATAAAGCAAGAGGTGAAATCTGTTTAAACATAAAAAACCCAAAACAAACAACTTTTTTTTTTCAGGTGAGATACCAAACACAGCCCTGAAGTGATGAGGATTTATCAGGCTGTATCAGTGGCCAGCAGCTGCTCAGGATTGTTGGAGTGTGTGGGTTTATTTGTTTCCTGCAAATGTGATGTTCTATTTTTTGGCATCCACACACCAAACTGGCATTAGCCTGCAAGCAGGAAAGGATGTGCTAGCAGAGCTGACAAAGCTAATGCCTTCTTGGGTCAGCTCTGCAATGGGAGCACCACACCCCAGCTTGTGATGGGAGTGAAAGCCCTGGAATCCATTGCTTTGGTCTTGAAAAGAGACTGGAAATGCTTTGCACTGCAGATCTAGAATTCCTTTGGTACAGTTCATGTTTCAATTCTCTTTCAAAGTACAAAGCCAGTGCACATCACCAGAAAACCCCACAAAGAACAGCCCCAGACCCTGAAGCATGCCACAGCAGCTCTCCCCTTTCCCACCACCAGCACAATAAGGAATTCAGTTAATCAGTTATGCTGCAAAGAGGAGCAGAAAGGATCCCTTTTCCACTGTTCTCCTGGTGGCTCATTCCAAGTGCAGGGTTGGTGGTGGGGTCCCACCAGGCTGGATGCAGCTCCTGCTCCTGGCCCAGCGCTGTCCTGGGGGCTGGCCTTGGCCTGCACAAAGAGCAACCCCGTCACAGCTCTGATTAATCTGTTTTCAACGACTTCAGCAGTAATGGAAGGACATGGTGACAATAAAGGCTGGTGCTGTTCCCAGCAGGTTGGTTTAAGGCAGCACTGCTGACCCTGCTCCCCCTGTCCTTCAGCCCCGGCACGGGGGGGCGGGGAGGAGGAGGAGGAGGAGGAGGAGGAGGGAGCCTTCCCCCTGCCAGGGGCCTAGCTACCATCTAGTGGCTGCTTTTGCAATCACAGCCCCAGTGCCCAGCCCAGGGTGTCTGCCCCAGGTATGGGATGGCAGGGATGGGGGAATGTTTTACAGTAACTGCTGACATCACAGAATCCCCAAAGGATTTGGGTGGGAAAGGACTTTAAATCCCATCCTATCCCACCCCATCCCATCCCATCCCATCCCATCCCATCCTATCCCATCCCATCCCATCCCATCCCATCCCATCCCATCCCACCCTGCCATGGCAGGGACACCTCCCACTGTCCCAGGGTGTCCCAATGTCCAGCCTGGCCTTGGGCACTGCCAGGGATCCAGGGGCAGCCACAGCTGCTCTGGCAATTCCAGCCCAGCCAGCAATTCCCAGTTCCCAATCTCCCACCCATCCCTGCCCTCTGGCACTGGGAGCCATTCCCTGGCTCCTGTCCCTCCATGCCTTGTGTGAGGCTCCCTCTGGAAGCAAACAGTTCCTTTCTGAGCAAGCAGTCAAGAGTTTGCACCTATTTTCCTCCCATTTATTTGGATAAAAGATTAATTACAGCACTATAATCTATGGAATCTCCTGAAACTACATAAGATTGTTAAGAGAGCGAATGCTTCATCTGAGCAGGTGCTCTGAAGGTGAGCCTACGCTGTGTTTTACCACTTTAAATAAATTACAAGAATTAAATATTCATAAAGCTCCATTGTTTGGCTTTAGTCTGTTTGCTTCCTGTAGCATAATTCATTCAACACTTTCGTACAAACTGTGTAAGTGTGTATTAATTGCTGTAATGTAATTTACAGATTTCCTCCCATATGGCTGATTGGAATAGTAGATACAGCAAAATATGGCAGCAGCATTTGCTAATAAATGGTGTGCTGGGCAGGAAAACTCAGGAATTCAGTGCTTGTGATTGCATGGCCCAATTTGGTTTCAGTCAGTGCTTGACACAAGCCTCCACCCCATGGCATCCCCAGTTGTGGACAGGAGGCCTTCCCTGGGGAGGCAAAGAGGGCCCAGCTTACCTGGGAGCACCAGCTTGGTGCCTTTGCCAAGATGGTTGTTACTAAAGTTATTATTAATTTAAAAGAAATTGCCTGTTCAGTGGCTCAGACATGGTAGAGTGCAAACCAAAAGTGTGAAGAAGCTGTGTGCAAAGGGCATTTGAAAGTCTGTGTGGGTGTGCCCAAGGAGAGTTTCCACATCTTTCTCTGACCCTCTGTTGATGCCTGCACCAGCTAATCACAGTCAGCTTTAATAACACAGATGATTGTCCCCTGCCTGGTCACGTTAATGATATGTATTGACTCTTCATATTGTAAATTGGGCATGAAATGACCCATTTCTGGCTGTGGGAATGCTTCTGGACAATTTTTGCCTTGCTGCAGTTAGAGAGAGTCTCGAAAGTGTTCCTTAGCAAAGGAGTGTGTCCTAGCCCCAAAAGCGCATCCCAGGATCAAGGTTATGAATTTCAAACTGCCTGTTTATGAGGAGAGAAACCTGAGGGTTTATCCTTGCAGTCCAGCACAAGTGTGTGCTCAAGCACAGGTGATGGGATCTAACAAATGACTGGAGCTAGCAGGGAAGAGTCATGGAATGCTCACAAATCAGCAGTGGAGGCACAGAATCAAGGGGTGGCTTGGGGGGGAAGAGACCTTAGAGCTCATCTTGTTCCAGCCCTGCCAGGCACAGGGACCATTCCACGATCCCAGGTTTGTCCTGGCCCTGTCCAGCCTGGCCTCGGACACTCCAAGTCACTGTGCTGCTGCCATTGGTCCCCTAATGTCATTGCTGGCATTTATTTAAAACAGTGCTACTAAAAGGAGGAAAACCAAGAATTGTTTGTGCTGTTTACGATTTTTCCCATCTTCATCCTGGAAAAGGGTCAATACAATTAAAGAAAATAATAAAAAATGAATAAAAGCTCATGGCACAAATATGGCAGGAAAGTAGCGCGAGGTGGAAAAGCTTTCCTCACACTTCTGCAGAGCACACTGAATCATCCCCACCCAAAACGTTCCCATTTCAGGAGCTGTGGACCAGCAAGGTAGGAAGTAAAACTGCAAATGATAGAGCTGGAACCGTTTCAAAGCGTAATCCCCTAATTAATCCAAATAACAAGTATTTAGTACAAAAAAGCTTTTTAAAACCATGCCATCCTAGGACACATCCCTGCTTTTCCTTAGCCTTTAAATAGCTCTCTGGGTGGATTTCCATGCCAGTTCAGCTTAGCCTGCTTCCTTTTTCTTTCTTGCATTTTTTTTCCAACAATTCTTTCCTTCAATAGCTCCTTCACATATTTCATTAACATTGTGTCTTATTAAAATCCTTATTCAGTGATTAGAATTTTAAATGTGTGTTTAAAGAGAAACCAAAGAGATTAAGTGAATGTTAACAGAATTTAAGACACTCCATTAGCAACTTTTGGCCAAATTTATAAAATTCATGAAGCAGTGTGTTTAATTATAGATGCTGATGGACTCCAGGTTGTAGGCCCTACGAGTGAATGAACATCATGTGTTTAGTGTAAGGCTGAACAATGCACCAATATTCCTGTTTTCTGCACTAGTCATTGATCAGTGCTGTCCAAGTCATGGGGATCCCTCTCTCAGCCAGGTATTGACCATTTACAGAGGAGATCATCAGAAAGTTTGGTCACCCTCTCCCTGAATCTTTTACATCTGTTCTCTGCTTTTCTGAATTCACGTTCTGCAGCACCTCAGGAGCCTCATCGAGGCATGCTCCTGCTCTTGAAGAGACTCAAAGCAGCAGAGAAATAAAAGCTCCTCTGATGGGAGGAAGTGAGGTAATTCCACCCCAAATATATTCTCTCTAGGATCCCGATACAGCACTTTAACTCCCTGCAGGCCTTCACAACTCATCACCCAGTGCTTCCTGGCCTTCAAACCCCTCTTCCATTGTGGGATTCTGAGCTTTCTGTCCACAGTTTAAAGTTTGATCTGAATTTGTGAGCAATTTGGGGAGCAGTGCTCTAACAGGAGAGGGACGGGTGCCCACCTGAGCCCCAGCCTAACGACACCCCGTGAGTGAGCTCCACCTCTGGCCACCAGAATTAGCATTTTGAGCAGGTGCTCCCTTCATTCCCATCTTATCTCACACATTTCAGCCCGTGCTGCTGATGCCCAGTCACAAATTGCTGGGTCGCTCCTTTATTAACCCTGGCAGGGAGGATTTCAGTCTGTGCTTTGGGAGTTAAATCCTCAGCTCCTGATGTCAGCTGGAGAATGGAGCACCATGAAGGTAATCACTGACATGCTGGCATTCAAGGCTTTTTCCCCTGTTTTTATATCTTTGTAATTCTGCTCTCAAAAATAAGTTTGCTCTGTGTGAGCCATGAATTTGGGGACTGCCTGTCATAGGTGGCTTAATGCTGGGTTTGCAGGCACTCTATATTCTCCTGATCCTGATTAACAGTCTTCCTGCTACTGTTGCCTGGAAGTTATCCACTATAACAATTGCACTGGAGAATGGGATTTCATCAAAATGCATTACAGGAGTGTGCCACTTTCAAAAACTTTAATCAGAAAAGGGATCTTGGAGCCAGGCAGGTATTTTGTGTTGAAAAGAGACACTGTGTTGAATGCAGGTGTATTCTTGGTTCATAAGCTCTTTTCCCAGTCTTCTCCCTGCTTGCCAAAGCTGCTGCTGGAGAAGTTTCATTCCTCCTTGCTCCCAGCTCTGGCACAGCCCCAGGGGCACTGGGCAGGGTCAGTTTTCCCTGTTCAAAGCAGTCCTGTGGTACTTGTCACACTGCAAGGCCTGGCTAATTATTTAACAAGATCTTGAAAAAATAGAGAGGGAAAAAACCCAACCCAGCAATCCAGTCTGCTGAGGTGAGTGCTGCACACTTGGTGCAAACTGAGCCTGGGGGCAGCTCAGCACCTCTGTGCCTCTGTCCTCTCAGCCAAGGGCAGCCATGGGCACCTCGCTGGCACTGCCCCACTGCTCCAGACTTCACTCCTAAACACGGAAAATCCCCAAATCCTCATCAGCCATGGTGTGGCAGCATGGCCAGGGCAGTGCCAGTCCCCTGGGCACTGCTGGCACTGCCAGTGCTGTGTCCAGTGCTGGGTCCCTCCTGAGGGGCTGGAGCATGTCCAGCAAAGGCAACGGGGCTGGGAAGGGGCTGGAGAATCCCTGAGGGAGCTGGGAAGGGGCTGGAGAATCCCTGAGGGAGCTGGGAAGGGGCTGGAGTATTCCTGAGGGAGCTGGGAAGGGGCTGAGCCTGGAGCAAAGGAGGCTCAGGGGCCCTTGTGGCTCTGCACAGCTCCTGCCAGGAGGGGACAGCCGGGGGGTCGGGCTGTGCTCCAGGGAACAGGGACAGGAGCAGAGGGAACGGCCTCAGGCTGGGCCAGGGCAGCTCAGGGTGGATTTTGGGGAAATTCCTTCCTGGAAAGGCTGTCCAGCCCTGGCACAGCTGCCAGGGCAGGGCTGGAGTCCCCATCCTGGAGAGATTTAAAAGCCCTGCACATGTGGCACTTGGGGACAGGGGTTAGCAGTGGCTGGGCAGTGCTGGGGGACCTGGATGACTTGAGGGGCCTTTCCCAAGCCCTCCAAGATGGCTCTGTGATTCTGTGGCTCTGTGATTGTGTTTGCAGCCCCTCCTGTGGCAGTCACGAAGCTGGGGCTTAGCCCTGAGGGAAGCAGGGCTCTGCACCACGGTGTCAGGGGATTCCTCCAGCAGTCCCTGTGTTCAGTCTGTGCCACACCCAGCTCGTCTCTGGGCCCACTGGGGCTCAGTGCTCGTGTTTTCAGGACCACCATGCATGCCTGCCTTTGGGCTGAGGCTGGGCACTGCCCGTGTGGCACACTGGGAGCTGGGGCCACAGGGTGTGGTGCTGGCACACTGAACTGGCACCATCCAAGAAGGAAATATCAGTAATATTGGACAATGTCCTTAAGATCTGGTCAGCTCTGAAGTGGTCAGGCACTTGGACCAGGTGAGTACTGTGGGTCCCTTCCAAATGAAATGCTCTACTATTCTATTCTATTCTATTCTATTCTATTCCATTCCATTCCATTCCATTCCATTCCATTGCATTTTTAATAATGTACTGAACTTTTGTTCACAATGCTTTTTGTTCTCTGAACATCTTCTATGAATTTAAAAAACCCCAAACACAAACAACAAAATGTGAGGACTCGCTGAGGCCAGAAGAGCCCTCGGGGGTGTCTGGCTCAGCCATCCAGTGAGCCCAGGCTGGCTCTGCAGTGAGCCCTGGATACCCAGCTTGAGATTTCCCCCCCAGGCTGCTGGGCTTAACCCAAGTCAGGCACTGCTGGAGCCACAGGAAAACCAGGAGGGATGGGCGCCTGACCCGACACTCTGCAGAACATGAGAATTTACAAAAATCAGGGCAGTTGCAGGAAAATCTCTGACTAGAATCCAGATTTTCCTTTCAGCTGCTGCTCTTCAGTAGGAGCTCTTCTGGGTTCTGTGCCTGTATTTGGTCCCACTTATTCCATCCGCTGATTTCTCTGCTTTCTGCTCTTGTCGGACTCCTGATTAGTGGTGACATCATTCATTTTGCTCTTGAAGAACATTTTATAATAAAAATCAGTATCTCAGCCAGATAAAAATAATCCTTGGTTTAGTGCCCATGGATTTATTAATGTGGCTCCCTGTCTCTGGTATTGATGTTAAGCCTGATGTATTTTTAAAAATCTCTTACAAAGATCACTGAATATGAGTCCCTGTCTGTTACAGATACTCAGTATGGGAGCATTTCAGAAGGAAAGGAGAAAGCATGAAAGCCACAGCAGGATTTATTACCTGGGTACAGGTACCTGGCACATGAGGGGATGGTGCCCTCAGTCCTGCCTTCGGAAGTCACTGTGAGCACTGCTGCTCCCAGACACGGGTGCAGAGAAGCCCTTTCCTATCAATCTCACCCATTTTCACATTAAATGCACCCAGAAATGGCTTTGATGGTGTTATCAGTGGATATATAACTACAGCAAAGAGATGGAGCTGCCTGGGGGCTTATTTAGCACAAAAACTCAGTCTCTCGAAAAATTGTCTGGGGAGAAGGCAGGGGAGTGTGAGGCCAGTGGACATTGTGCTGCTCTTTAAACGGCGTTTTATTAAGCACATATTTAGAGAGGAGCTGCTGAGCTCAGTCATGGGCAGAGCAGCTCCCTGGGGCCGGGTCGCAGCCCCCAAACGCAGCCGTCAGCACCTCCTTTGTGAGAGATGCTGTAACACAGAGCTGCTGCTACCGCCCGGCCCCCGCTGCCCTCCAGCCGCTGCCCTAATCCTCTCTTTGTCCCTTAATTGCCGGCTGCTAAAATTGCCTCCCCCGAGCTCTGCCAGCCCCGGCTGCCGCGGCGCTTGTGCCTCTCGCTGCCCAGGCCGGCTGCAGGGCAACATTTGGGGTGTCCCCTCATTGCTGCCCCGCTTGGCCTGCCCAGGACCTCGGGGGAAGTGGGGACAGTGCCCCAAAGGGGCACAGGCTGTGCCCCAGTGCTCAGACAGGTGCCCTAAGGGGGCACAGGCTGTACCCCAGTGCTCAGACAGGTGCCCTAAGGGGGCACAGGCTGTACCCCAGTGCTCAGAAGGTGCCCTAAAGGGACACAGGCTGTACCCCAGTGCTCAGACAGGGGCCCTAAGGGGGCACAGGCTGTACCCCAGTGTTCAGACAGGTTCCCCAAAGGGGCACGGGCTGTACCCCAGTGCTCAGACAGACTCTGGTTGATCCCCCAGGGGTGGGGTGTTTGAGTGCAGCTGCACCTCAGTGCTCAGTGTCAGCTCTGTCTGAAACAGCCAGGTTCTCTTGCATGAAGGAGTAAAATTCCAAATTCGAGGCCTGCTGGTGCCACAGAGAAGAGAAAGAGAGGTGGTGCTAGCTGTGGGAAGATCTTGGTTTTGGAGGGTGAGAAGGACATCCCACAACTTGGTCAACATCCCATGGATGAGGCTTGAGGGATGCTGTATCAAGCTGAACACGAGATGATGCGACATCTGCCACTCCCCACTCCTCCCCTTCCATCTTTGGAGCTTGGCACATTGTGCCCTATGTTCCCCTGGAGCTGCAGCATCTCCAGGGGATGGGAAGGATCTAGAAGGAGAAGTGGACAGACAGCTCCAGCCCTGAGCAAACGTGGGGACACTTTATCCACCCACGTTCAGTGGGTACCCAGCCGTTACCCACCTGCACACGGCTGCCGCTGCTTGTGCCACCGTGTCCCACAGCCAGCCAGCCACAGCCCAGCCCAGGGGACATCACGGGGTCCAGATGCCACTGCAGGCCCCAGGTGCTTTGGAGGCTTGAGGGCATCCCGTGGCTGGGCCTTGGCAAAAGCCCTGGGGTGTCAGTGAGTGTTGGGGGTCAGTGGGGACAGCCAGGGATCTCCTCACTGAGGGGTGTCAGTGGGGTCTGGGGGTCAGTGGGGACAGCCAGGGATCTCCTCACCGAGGGGGTGTCACTGGGGTCTGGGGGTCAGTGGGGACAGCCAGGGGAACTCACTGGGGATTTTGGTGGGGACAGCCAGGGATCTCCTCACTGAGGGGGTGTCACTGGGGTCTGGGGGTCAGTGGGGACAGCCAGGGGAACTCACTGGGGATTTTGGTGGGGACAGCCAGGGATGTTCTCTCCGAGGGCCAGGGCCAGCGCTGCCTTCAGGGCTGTTTGCATCGCGCCACTGACGTCAGCTGGGAGACGGCTCATTGCCCTAATTGGGCCAGTTGCAGTCCATATCAGGAGAAGAGATACTAAATGTGTTCACTTCCTCAAAAATACTAAAATAGGAAAAAGAGTACAAAATCTTGGTGCCTAATTAAGCAAGTAAGTTTCTGCTAAGGTGTTTTCTGAAATTTTGGCCAAGGTTAACTCCTTAAAAACTGCTAAGCAGCACACTCCACATCATCTTTGCCTCTGTAGGTTCATTTTTGTATTAATACCTTCTTTCATAAGTAGTGCAAATATAGTCTTCTGTCTGTTTACAAAAAGAGAAAAAAATATTTTGTTCCAACATAATGTCATTAAAAATTAATATTTTACAGCCAAGTTTATCACTGGAGGGGCTTTAATTTTGCAGGATTATTCTCTCTTGTTTCATAAAATTAAAGGGCAGAAAAGATATCAAGTACTTTCTAATACCATCAAAAAATTGACCGGTTTAATTGACATTTCTAAATAAGATTAATTTAGCACTTCAGAGAGATGAAAGATTGATAGGTCAGGAAAGTAAAGGCTGGGGTTTATGAACGTGACAAAATGTGGGCTCCAAATGCCCAGCTGATCTCTTTGAGCATGGCCTGAGCAGACTCTTGAGACAATAATTCAGCCTCGGTCTCATTTTGCCCTGCTGCTGGGTGAAGTGGGGAATGACACTCATTAAGGGTTCTGCTGAGCTGTGGATGGCTGGGGACGAAGGAGCAGTGCAGTGTCACAGGTGCCGAGGCCGCCGTGCTCCCGGAGCGATCGCAGCAGCGTGGAGGTGAGAGCCCGCTGCCCACAGTGAGATCTGTCATCCTTCTGCCCTGCACAGAGGCCGTCTCCTGAGCTAATGCCTGCCATTTAAATACACCACCAGGGATTAATATCCTTCTGTCTTAGGCACGGGCTGCTTGCTGTGAATGATGGGATTATTGTATATTTGAGTGTGTCTGAAATAGCACACTCAGATCGCCCTCAGAATTTAAAAGCATGGCAGTGGTAGGAAATAGAGGGATTTTTTTTTGTTCCCCTTTCTTTCTCTTTCAGAGGAAAAATCATAGCTGAAATGCAGAACAACCCAAAGCATTCCTTAAAGTTCATTGTAGATGGAATAAATGACCCATTCCTTAGAGGCCATCCCAGCTGTATGGTGTCATCTTCAGCCTCATTATATTTTCTCCTCAGCTGTAGAAGGATATTCTGGCTGATCAGTATTTTCCAGACATTGCTCAGACCAACTTTTCTTTGAAGTCTGTTATGAGGAGCAAAACCACCTGCTTTAAATTCAGGGACTGGGGGGTTTTGCTGGGTGAGAGCAGCAAGGTCAGCAGAGCTTGGGGTGGGGTCACCAGAGGAGGACTCCCCCTCTGCCACAGATGTGCCAGCACCTCAAATCCTGGGGGACACCCTGGGCTCCCCATGACAGAAAAGACACTAAGGGCTGGAGCATGTCCAGGGCAGGGAGTGGATCTAGGAAGGGAATGGAGCCCCAGGAGAGGCTGAGGGAGCTGGGAAAGGGGCTCAGCCTGGAGAAAAGGAGGGAGACATTAAGGGCTGGAGCATGTCCGGGGCAGGGAGTGGATCTGGGAAGGGAATGGAGCCCCAGGAGAGGCTGAGGGAGCTGGGAAAGGGGCTCAGCCTGGAGAAAAGGAGGCTCAGGGGGCCTGCTGGCTTTCTACAGCTCTGTGGCAGAAGGCTGGAGGCAGGAGGTTTGGGTGCTTTTCTCAACAAAGATGCAACGGAACAAGAGGAAGCAGCCTCGAACTGCACCAGAGGAGGTTTAGCTTGGATATTGGGAACAATTTCTTCCTGGAAAGGACTGTTGAGCCCTGGCACAGCTCCAGGGCAGTGGTGGAGTGCCCATCCCTGGGGGGATTTAAAAGCTGTGTAGATGTGCCTCCTGGGGACAGGGGTTAGTGGTGGGCTTGGCAGGGCTGGGGGAGTGCTTGGACTGGATGGGCTCAGAGGGATTTTCCAAGCTGAACGGTTCAGTGATTCAGAGAGTTATGAAGGGAGAGAGCAGTTCCCCATCCAGCTGTACCTGTGAGTGATTATCCTCTTGTTCTGGAGAGGGAAGGTCTGTTATATTTTCTCCTCAGCTGTAGAAGGATATTCTGGCTGATCAGTATTTTCCAGACATTGTTCAGACCAACTTTTCTTTGAAGTCTGTTATGAGGAGCAAAACCACCTGCTTTAAATTCAGGGACTGGGGGGTTTTGCTGGGTGAGAGCAGCAAGGTCAGCAGAGCTTGGGGTGGGGTCACCAGAGGAGGACTCCCCCTCTGCCACAGATGTGCCAGCACCTCAAATCCTGGGGGACACCCTGGGCTCCCCATGACAGAAGAGACATTAAGGGCTGGAGCATGTCCGGGGCAGGGAGTGGATCTGGGAAGGGAATGGAGCCCCAGGAGAGGCTGAGGGAGCTGGGAAAGGGGCTCAGCCTGGAGAAAAGGAGGCTCAGGGGGCCTGCTGGCTTTCTACAGCTCTGTGGCAGAAGGCTGGAGGCAGGAGGTTTGGGTGCTTTTCTCAACAAAGATGCAACGGAACAAGAGGAAGCAGCCTCGAACTGCACCAGAGGAGGTTTAGCTTGGATATTGGGAACAATTTCTTCCTGGAAAGGACTGTTGAGCCCTGGCACAGCTCCAGGGCAGTGGTGGAGTGCCCATCCCTGGGGGGATTTAAAAGCTGTGTAGATGTGACTCCTGGGGACCGGGGTTAGTGGTGGGCTTGGCAGGGCTGGGGGAGTGCTTGGACTGGATGGGCTCAGAGGGATTTTCCAAGCTGAACGGTTCAGTGATTCAGAGAGTTATGAAGGGAGAGAGCAGTTCCCCATCCAGCTCTACCTGTGAGTGATTATCCTCTTGTTCTGGAGAGGGAAGGTCTGTGTGCCAGCCCAGCCCCCGGCCCTGGGAGCAGAGTGGAGTCGAAAACCCCCCAGTCACCAGTGTGTGATTGCCAGTGGTGCCAGTGAGAGATTGCCAATGGTCCCAGTGAGAGATCCCCACCAGTCACCAGTCAGTGTTTGCCAGTGGTGCCAGTGAGTGATTGCCAATGGTGCCAGATTGCCAATGGTCCCAGTGTGTAATTGCCAATGGTGCCAGATTGCCAATGGTGCCAGTGTGTGATTGCCAGTGGTGCCAGTGAGTGATGTGCCATGGTGCAAGGCTCCGCCCAGCTGTGAGGAATCACCCAGCTCCAATGGATCACCAGACTCCAAGGGATCACCAGACTCCAATGGATCACCCGGCTCCCAGGGGCTGCCAGGCTCTAAGGCCCTGCCAGGCTCCGAGGCCCTTCCAGGCTCGGGCAGAAGGAAGGCAGCGTTTACCCAATGATGCACTGGAGTGCACAATGCAAGTGGTGATCTTTAAAGTGCTCAATGAAGTACACCGAAACGCTGTGAAACAACTGTTCTTAAGCGGCTTCTGGGGACAGGGCTTTGAAAATATGGGTTTCATTTATTTTGTGTGGTGTTCCAGGTCAGCGGGCCTTTGTTCCGCTCCTGTGAGCCCTCGCTGGAACGAGTGCCATTGCTCACCCTGCTTTGATTGTTCCCAGCTTTATTTAAGAAGCTGCTCTCTGCAGATCATTTAATGAGGAGGATTTCCTCACACAGGAAAGCTTCCATCTCTCTCTTTTAAGTGTCAGGGTGGATGTTTCCTCAGCTGAACAGGAACCATATTTAACTGTTGTGTTTATTTCTCAGCAGTGAAGTTTCTCTCCTCGGGTTCAGTGTGAGGTGACAGTTGTAGCATCTCCCTTGGAAACAATTTAAAGAAAGCAGAGAAATACTTGCTCAGACCCTGTGCAAAGTGCCTCTCACCAGAGACACATCCATCTCGCCCAAGATCATGTTTGGCTCCTTTTGGGCTGGTTTTTGGCTTTTCATTAAAGCCAAAGTCATTCCCTCTACAGATAGTCTGAGGTTCTCACACAGTACTATCAGGAGTGGAAAGCCAAGATACGGCATGAGAGCGGGGGAAGAAATTGGGCTGAAGGTACTGGGAAGGTTTAAAGAGATATTTTAATTTCTTCCTGCCTTTTAGAAGGGATGAAATAATGGGAGGAAAATGGGAACCACAGTGGCAACAGGACTCATCCAAGGCAGGGCTGGGCCACCCCTCCTGGTCTTCATGTTAGGATGGGTTTGTGTGGGCAAGGAGCAGAGCCCAGATGCTACAGTGAGGTTGGTTCCTATGGTCTTTTTTTTATATTAATTTTTCCCCCTTTTTAAAGTAAAAAAAATTACCTTGGAAACTAAAAGGCAAATCACAGCAACAGGAAATGCAGGGTCTCTTTTGATCTTTGTTTTATACCCATGTAAAAACTACCTAAAATCAGTTTATTTAGTATTTTTCTTGTTCTCCAACATGTTTTTACAGTCCAAAATACAAATTTAACCCTCAGTAACAAGTTTGGATGAAGAGATGCTCCAGCATCCTTCCAGCTCTCTGCTATAAATGCTCCAAGGAAAACAATGTTATTTTTATGCAAAGCTGCTGCAGATATGTCTCTGTGCTCGGTTTCACTGGCTCTCACAGAATGAAGGAAAAAGAGGGGTTTTTAATCCTACTTAGGGCCAGCTGCCCTCCATCCTCCAACAGGGATGGAGATTTTTTGCACCCAAATATTGACTGCAGAGCTATTAATGTAAAAGATACAGAGCCATAGAATCATGGAAGCATTTCTGTTGGAAAAGCCCTCAAAGCTGAGCAAGTCCAACCATCAGCCAGCACCACCACCCTGTCCACCACTAAACCACGGCCTCAAATGTCACATCCATGCATTTTTTGAATTCCGCCTCTGCCCTGGCAGCATATTGCAGGACTACACAACCCTTGCCATGACGAAATTTTCCCTGTTATCAAACCCAAACCTGCCCTGGCCCAGCCTGAGGCCGTTCCCTCTGCTCCTGTCCCTGTTCCCTGGAGCACAGCCCGACCCCACTTCTAAAAAGGAGGACGAGGGAATTTTTATATGGGCAGCCAGCACCAGGAAAAGGGGGGATGTTTGAAACTGCCAGAGGGCAGGGATGGATGGGAGACTGGGAACTGGGAATTGCTGGCTGGGCTGGAATTGCCAGAGCAGCTGTGGCTGCCCCTGGATCCCTGGCAGTGCCCAAGGCCAGGCTGGACACTGGGACACCCTGGGACAGTGGGAGGTGTCCCTGCCATGGCAGAGGGGACAAAGATGACCTCCAGGGTTCCTTCCAATCCAAACCATCTGTGGCTCTATGATTCTACGACTGGTGCTACCACAAGCCTGTGGCCATGGTGGCACTGTCTAAAACGGGTCTTGAATTTCTCTTTAATAATTCTGAAATATGTGGTAAAAGTAGTGCCTACAGCTCGTTTTTTCTCCTTTGTGTGGCTGCTTTTCTGCAGATTTTGAGCAGAAGGGGGAGATTGGCCATGGTTACAGGTATGATCTGTCTGCTCCCTTCCAAATTGCAGAGGTTTATGCTGGATGTGATGTTTCTTCCTATCTTCAAGAAGAAGTGTGCTCAGTAAATGATACAATTCTCGTTTCCACCCTTGTGCTTTGCCTGTGAGTAGTGTTAGCAAACACCACAGAGATAAGGGCTGTTTCAGAAGTGAGGGCTGTTATTTCAATCTCCTCTTTCATTTCTATGTCAAATTTTGTCAGAGAGATGGGAATTCCTGCTCAGGGTTGGACCACCATGGTTTGAAATAGCATCAAATTTTCATCACTTCTGGCATCTGTTGCTATATCCTTGTGAGGTCTTATGTTTGGGGTTTTTAAAGTTGTTTTCCCTTATTTATTTATAATGTCTAGCCCTCTTCAAATTTTTTTTCCCCAAATTAAATTCTACAGACAGCCAGGGTCAGTAGGTGCCTGCTGTTGTGCACAGCTCTGCTAAACTGCACAGGAGGGGCTGAGCTGCACTAAAAGATGCAACCATCAGTAAATGGTTGTGGGGTTCTGCTCCATAGGAAACCATTCAAGGGGAATCTGGGGATTGTCTTTAACACAAAATAGCCACGGAAGAGTTAGAGTGGGAACAGCAAAACAACAACAGAGCAAATGAAACCATCAAAGACTCTGAATGTCTTCCAAGGGAGGCTTTGCACCCTGCTGGCACCCTGAGCCAGGGAGGGAGGGAGGGAGGGAGGGAGACATGAATTTCCTTTGCTAACCTCTAATTTCTGTTTAAAGTACAGCAGAAATGTTGTGACAACTGCAGTAGCTACAAAGGGCAGGTTTCTGCTGCCTGGCTCAGGATGTGTCACACTTGGTCGCTGCCAATTTTTGTTGGTGTGGCAGGGTCAAACATAAGGCCTTGAAACTTTTCTTCAACGTTCAACCAACATTCTGGCAGTGTATCACCCTCTGGCATGTCCAGAGGTCAGGAATGGGCATCCCTCTGCCCATGGTGGCACTTCCTCACCGCCAGGAGCTGCTCCAGCTGCAGCCAGCATCTTCAGTGGGGAAGAGAGCCTCTGCAGAGTTTTCACTAAAACTCATTTGTCTTGTCTTAAGTTTCCATCTCATCCAACATAGGCTTCCAGGTTATCCAGGAACCCATGGCTCCATCAGGCTCCAGTTTCCACCTAAGGAAAACATCCTAGTCTTTGAATTGGTCTTTTATGTGGGTGTGAGTCCGAAAGCCCTAGAAGCTGCCTGTGAGCCTGGGGCCAGCACCGAGAGCTGCCCCAGCTCTGTGAAGAGCAGGGGTGCCTTCCATCACCTGGCACTGTGCTCCCCAAGGGCAGGAAGGGACGGCAGGAGGAGCAGGCTGTGCTGGAGAAAGGTGAGCAGTGTGTTCACCTGGCTCAGGAGCCTGCACGCCTCCTGGGCAATAATTCTCTGTCACGAGTCCCTTCAGCAGCCAGGCTGGGGCAGGACCTCCTGTCTCTGCCACTGCACACAGGGAGCTTGGCTTGTCCCACTCCCCTCAGGCTCCCGAGCCTGGGGCTGTGTGAGCCTGGTCTGGGCTCTCCCCAGAACATTTACCACACTGGGGAGCCTGGCAGTAGCAAACAAGAGCTTCCTGAGCTTCCTCAGCTTTCACACTTAACCTTTCAGCTCGGGACAGACTTTGGCCGATGTAGCTCCAGGTCAGGGACATGAAGTGTGGATTTAGGAGGCTGTGGTGAGGGATGGAGCAGGAGCATGCCCTGACACACAGCTGCAAGGCTGGGGGTCACACACAGCCATAAGCCGTGGCTCTGCTCACCATTGGAGCTCCAGGGACTGGACAGGAGGGTGTGGATTGCTGGCTGGAAAAGTATTGCACAGTGGAGTCATTATTTACCCCTTTTGCAACTAAAGCTTACTCATTCCAAGTGTGTCCATCCTTCTGGGAGCTCTTTTCCCTGGCCTCAGGAGGCCAGTGGCTGTTTGTATGTCCAAGTGCATCTTGGTTTTATATGGACAAGCAGTAAATAGTCTGGTTTTCCCTAGCATTGTCTCGCTGGCATCTGCCAGCTGTTCATCCTGTCCCATCGTCCAGGGCTTCAGGAGGAGGTCAAACATCCCACCCACCCTGCCACTGACCCCAGCCAGTGTCACATCCAGCACTGGTGTGAACTGGAGCCTTGGGGTCAGCTCCCCACATAGCCTTTCCTCTGCTGTTACCCACCCACCCAGGGCCAGTCTCCAGACTGACCTCAAGGATGGTGTGGAAGATCACATTTAAAACCTCACTAAAAGAAAAGGATTTATGCACAAACCTCATCCAGATCAGAAGGCACCTTTAATTAAGGAACCTGGATGCCAGCACCTACTGAAGATGGAGGGTGGTGTTGTCACTGACGAATGGGAAAGACAAGGGACGGACACATAGCTTTTAATACTGGATGTATTATTACCAGAGTTCATGGCTGAGATTTGTGTCTTTTGTACTGCCTTAGCTATTGTTTGAATTTTATATTGACCTGTTTTAGGAATCACTTTATTCCTCCCAGCCCCCTTGGCAGCAGATTTTGAGAATGACCCCCACTCTGTGGACTTACTGGAACAGTTTCTTCCCTTCTGTGAACACTCTTGCTAAAGGAATTATTAGAAAAATATAAATATTTCCTTATGAGGCACTAAATCTGCTTCTCCCTTGAGAGTGCCCTGTCCTTGACTCGTGCACCCAGTCAGCTGCAGCCTCAGATGCTGTCAGTGGACAGGGGGCTGTGAAGCCCCTGCTCAGCATCCATAGCTGGGACTGAGAGCTAATACTCATCATTGTGCCGTGCTATTAATTCACTAGGACACAGAACTAAGTGGTAATCATTAGCAGTGTCTGTTTATTATGGCCATTTTATTTTCCATGTCCCTTAAACATTAATCGTTCCTAATAGGACGAGGTTGGTTGAACAGATGTGAAATAAGTGGCAAAGGTCTGTGTTCAGCAAATGTCTTTGCATTGTTTTCTTTCTTTGTTATATCCTCCCTATGCAAACACACCATTTAAGGTTATTCTGCGTGTTTAATGGACTCTTGTGCCTACATGTCACAAGCAGTTACCAAGGACCTTAAAATAAATCAGCCGTGTTCTGTGTGCCTGGCAATTGTCCCCTGCACAGCAGAATTCAGCAGCAGAGCAGGGATCCTGCAGGGGCCTCTGGGGAGGAGGAACTGTACCCCACTGCAGCTGCCTCACAGGGCAGGCAAGGGCAAAGCCTGGCTGCAATGATTTTTGTGGGATGGAAACTCTATATGGACCTATATTGATGATGTGTTTGGCAGTGACATTCAGCTGCTCAGGTCACAGTTACTGCTGAGGATTACAGAACAGCAAATGATTTAATTCCCCTAATGCTCTTCTAATTCCTCATCAGGAAAAAAAAAACCAGGAGCCATTTGGGTTCCAAGTCACCATAGCCTCAAGGGTTTGCAAATGTTTGGTCTAGAAAAACTCTGAAAGCAGCCACTGCCACCTCCCTGCCCAGCTCCGAGCCCCTGCCCAGCTCCAAGCCCCTGCCCAGGTCTGTGTGGAGCACCACAGCCCTCTCAGACTGGCTCAGAGGCCTCATCTCTTCTTCCATGACAAGCTATTTGCTTAATATCTTGTTCACTTTTGTCCTCCCATTATGTGAAAGGTTCTCCAGCCCTTGGGTCATTAGTTGTGACCATCATTAGACTGGGGCCTAAATTCTTTATTTCTGTAAATCCTCATTGCTGCTTCACTTAATTGCTGCCCTATGTTGGGTTTTTATTTGTTTGTTTATTTACTTTGTTTTCCCAGGCTAATAAAACCTTTACCATCATTCATCTTTTGGGAAGGTAGGGAACAAAATGCTGAAGCTGGTTCTGGAAGTGCCCGCTGCAATAATTTCCAGATGGTCAAGTTCTGGACCATTTGTGCTATTAAATACAAGTGCCTGGGTCTTTCTGTCCTCTTGCCTGATGCATGGGAAGAATCCTCCTTTGTTCCTGGAGCAGGACTTGTTTTGACAATACCCCTAGGAATTATCCTATTCAGTACATGTAAACACAGTCCAATCCCACAAGTGAGGCCTCAAATATTCCAAGCCTCTTCCACAGCCAATTTCAGACTCTGGAGAAAATCACCACATAGGCAACAGATTACTTGGCAATTATTCCCAATTCTATTTCTGCCTGCCTAGGAAATCAGGGAACAGGATTTTCTTGGGAACAATTGCTGCAATAAAGTCAGTCAAAGTTTCACCTTGCTTGTTTGAGCTGGGAGCTGCAGAAGTGGTAATCCAAAATGCTTGACCTTGGTGCAGCATTATGTGTGTAGAGCCTCCTCACACCAGGGCAACTGCAGCACCTTGAACGCCTCAGCGTGCTCGTTTTGCTCAGGTCCCATCACATCTGCTCTTTCAGCTTCAACTGAGAACCAGCCTTGGTTTTTGCACCCATAGCCAGGAGGGCAGATGTGGCTCTCAGCAAAGGGCCTTGGGGTCCTCTCCACAGCGGGTTCCCTTATGTGCCAAATGGGCTGTGCCTCTCTCCCTTCCCATTCCCATGGGGACAGGGCAGTGCTGGGCATTCCTGGAACCTGCAGCAGCTCTGCCAGCCCAGCAGAACCACAGAGCCACGGAATGGGCCAGGTGGGAAGGGACCACCATGGGTCAGCTGGTCCAACCTCCCTGCTCGGGCAGGGTCATCCCAGAGCCCACGGCACAGGGCTGTGTCCAGTAGAATCCTCTGTCAGCAGGGAGCCACGCTCATGGGTGTTCCCTGGCATCCTCCCTGCTCTCGCCCTGGGGGCTGCGACTGAGAAAAGGGGTGGCAAAGGAATGTCCCTGCACTCTGCTGACGTGTGCCTGTCCCTGGCAATGCAGGGTCCAGGACAGCCAAGGGCTCCCCTCCTGCCTGAACACGGGGCAGCTCCTGGAGCAGCAGCCTGCAGGCACAGGTCCAAGGGGCAGCTTCATTCCTCCCATCCCACTGCCCACATCCAGCCTCTGTCCCTCAGTGGGGCTCAGTCCTGCTCTGAGCAGCTCTCTGGGCTGGGCTGGGAGTTTTGTTACCTCAGACACATCTGCAGAACCCTCTGCACTGGATTCCCAACAGAGCAGGTTACCCCACCACAAATGTAACCAAATTACCCTTCCCTCTGCTTCTTTCAGGATTCCAGCAGAGAGGAGACCCTTGAGAGAGTCCTTGACCTTCATGGGTCTCTTATGAACCATTAACCTGGAAGATGGATGGGGAGAGATCCTGCAGCCTGGCGGAGCAGCTCTTGCATTTAATTTCTGTGTATGTAACTCAGCTGCTGCCCTGCTCTCTGCCTGCCTCTGTAACCTTCCTGCACATGGCAGCAGCACAGCAAAGGTCGGCATTCCCATATATCTGCTCAGTTTTACAGTCCCTGCCCTTTATCCTCACACATTTACATAATGGCAGTATAATGGAGATGCACAATTCTGCCTCCTCGCTCCAGAACCTGCAAGTGAGTTTGTCACAGTGACTGCTTCTTTAAAGAAATAATATTGTAACCTCTGGGAATCACTGACAACACCTTGTAGTACAGCAGTGTCGCTTTTCATCTTGTTTTATTTTTTTTCAGTGTTATGACCTCTAATTTTGCTCTTAGGTTGAAGAAAACTCTTCCTTTCCTGCAGGGCTCTCACAGAGCCCCCTGAGGGCATGGCTACCTTTGACTTTCCTGCTTGTGGGAAATATTTCTGGGGTGCTTCAGCACAAGTCAGCACATCAGTCCCAAAGGATCCTGTCCCTGTGTGAGGCTCTGGAGGGGAGGTGCAGCCCCAGAGGAGCATTTCAGTTCCCTTGCTGCAGGTCTGCTAAATCTCCTGGATCTTCAGGCAGCACTGGTGGTTACAAACCCAGAGCCCCAGTTTGGAAGGTCTGGTGGGTTTTGGTGCTGCACCCCCATCCTCCAGTCCCAGCTGGCCGGGCCATGCCTCTGCCTTGTGCCACTGCCGTGGGCAGGGGCTGGCACGTGGCCACTCTGGGGGGATGCAGCAGGTCACAGCGGGGTCTACCAGCCATGGCTTGGCTTGGGAGGGACCTTAAAGCTCCTTTCACTCCATCCCTGCCATGACAGGGACACCTCCCACTGCCCCAGGCTGCTCCAAGCCCAGTCCAGCCTGGCCTTGGGCACTGCCAGGGATCCAGGGGCAGCCACCACACCTGTGCCCTCATGAAATGTTCCGGTAAGGGGCAGTGTGAGCACCCTGAGTGTGAAATTGCTGCACATGTGAGAGGGGAGCTGAGCATAAAGAAGAAAAGGCTGTTTAACATTTTCCTTTGTGTGACTAAACATGGAGTGCTGCCTGGATGTGAGATCATTTGGGATGGACAGAAAAGAGAGAGAAGGAGAAAACAGGAAAAATGAGATAAGGAACACAGAGCCAGGGATAGAAACGTGGAGCACTCCAGCAGCAGGATTAATAATGAATTCCCTGCTCCTGATGTGAAAATGGAATAGGGCTGCTGCTGACAGTAATATGTCTTGAAAAGAAAAACCCCACGATTTCCCATGTATTCCCTCCTTGATAATTTCACGTACCAAAGTGTATTAGCCATGTCTCCAAGCAGCTCAGCTCAGGTGAGCCTGTGGCCGAAGTGGGGAAAGGCAGAGTGTGATGCCAGTTCCCTGGAGATGTGTTTCCCTGGAGCACAGCATCATTTTTCTCTGGGCTGGCACCTGAGTGTGGGCTGCTGTGGGTGCTGTGGAAAAGGCACTCACAGAGCATCACCCTGGGGGTGCTGGGAGCCCAGCACCAGCCACTCCTGGAGCATGGGCAGGGTGCCCTGCCTGTCACAGGTGTGGGATGCTGTGTGGGATCCCATGTGGGATCCCCTGCATGCAGGGAGCACATGCCTGGCATGGGACAGGCACACACACCGTGCCCTGTGGGCACAGACAAGCAGGGCTGTGTGCCCAGGCAGCTCTGCAGGGCTGGAGCTCCAGGGAATGCCACCCTGCAGGAACAAAGCTACAAACCAGGAAAGGCTGGGAGTGTGCAAACCAGCAAAGCCTGTCTGCAGGTGTGCTCACGGGGCTTGGTCTGTGTCCCGTTGAGCTCATGCTCATGAACTGTCAGCCCAAAGGGCATCCCAGCACAGTTACATCCCGTGCTTCTGTGTCCTGCTTCCCACCCATGGGTGCTTTGTGGTTCCTGGGGGTTTGGGAGAGCCAGCCTGCACCACGCTGTCCCCTGGCATGGCTAAACACAGTCCTGCTCAGCAGGGGATGCCACCCCAGGCTGTGACTGCTCTGCCCTGGCACAGCCCAGCTCGGGGGCTGCTCCTCCTGAGCCCCCATATCCCAGTGCCTGGGGGGGAATGGTGCTTAGATCCACACTTTTGGAAAGCAGCTGGCTGCTTTGGCTGCTGTGCTTTACCTGTTTACATGGCTTTTTTGCCCTCAGAATCTCTTCTGACGTTTGAACATTCCCAGTCACGAGCAGTTCAACCTCGAGTCTCTGGAAGCACCAGGGCAACAGGCAGGACTGAGCTGTGAATATCCACAGGGTTTATCCAATTTGAACCTGGCCCTGGGGAGCACAGAATGTGCCCAGTCTGGCCCAGCCTGGCCACCCAGGGCAGGGAGCAAAGCCACGGTGTGAGGAAAGAGGAGCTGTCCTGGGAAACCAGCAAGTGGAGCTTGCTCTCTGTGATGGGGAGAGGAAAAGAAGCATTTCGCAGGAGCTGTTACTGAGTTAGTCAGGACAAAACACATGTGAATCCTTAAGATATATAGTCCAGCAGTGGAAAAAATGGAGATACCTGCTCCCAAGTGAGCAGATTCCATTCTTCCATCAGGAAAGTGCCTGTCCTGTTTGTCTATTCCCAGGCACTGCAGCTGCCTGACACTGTGGGAAGGTTTTTTCATAACAAATGACAAAGCCTGGATCATTACCTGAAATCTCATTAAGGATCAGTTAGTGGGACTCTCTGATGAATTCCATGCTCGTGTGCAGCTTATGAACAGAGGAACAGGGATTTCCTGCACTGTGCCCTGGAACACAACCCTTCCCTAAAATCCCACATTTCCACACTCACGTGTCCTTAGCTGCTCTTTTGAAGTCAGTGCATTCCTTTGCTGCAGATTTCCCGATGCTGCTCCCTCAGCCCCAGGGACTGGATGCTCCCAGGCACTCCCCTCCCAGACAGGGCTCCCCTCTCCCAGGCTGCTCTCTGGGCTCTCTCCCCTGCCATGGCAGGGACACCTCCCACTGTCCCAGGCTGCTCCAGTCCCAGTGTCCAGCCTGGCCTTGGGCACTGCCAGGGATCCAGGGGCAGCCACAGCTGCTCTGGGCACCTGTGCCAGGGCCTGCCCACCCTGCCAGGGAACAATTCCTCATTCCCAATCTCCCATCCATCCCTGCCCTCTGGCAGTGGAAGCCATTCTCCCTTATCCTGTCACTCCATGTCTAAAATGTCCTATCACTAAATTGCCTCAGCCACTAATTATAGTCTCTATTAGCTACAGTTTATTTTTAATTTTCTTCTACTATTTTTTTTTCTTTTGATTTCTGGAATTTGAAATTTCAGTCCTTTCAGTCCTCCTCTGCTTTTCCTGGTGGGTCAGAGCATCCCCAAGGATCAGGTATCTAGTCCCTATATGTGGGGAGAGCCCTTACTGATGGGTCTGTTTGTGTGTGTGTTTGTGTTTATCACACAATGGATGTGAAATTCCACACTGCAAGGTTGAAAAACACGGCAAAACTTGGTGAGGGGAAGGTCTGCCCTGGGTTGGTGTCCCTCTTTTCCTGGAGAGTTCCCTTCCAGGGTCACAGCAGGAATAAAATCACCCATCAGCTCCAACCCAGTGCAAAGCACAGCCAGACTTCCATCCTCCTGGGCTGGAGAGGAGCACACAGAGCTGGGAACATTCAGGTTTATTATTTGAAATATGCCCATGAGTTTGTACAATGTAATGATTTGAAAATACCATTAATTTCCAAATGTGCTGCCTCCTTGGAACACAGGGAAAATGAGAAACAAGAAAAGGAAGAAGATTTAACAAATGCAATTAATTTGGAATTGCTTGGCAGGGTAGGATCGCCATTGATGTATTTAACAAAGAACTAATTAAACAAAATGCAGGCTGAAATAAAAGATGTTATGTAATGCAAATAGCGCTGATTAAAAACTGTAGCCTCGAGAACTCAGCCTGTGTAGATAAATCACAGACACCTGTACGTTGTGTCGAGATCAGGCTCTAACACAGCTCCAGTCCCAGAGGCGGCTGCATTTTTCAGTGGGAAGATGTCCTTTGGAAGGCCTCCAGCCCCCAGGGCTGGAATGATGTGCTCCAGCACGGCTCCTGGGTGAGGCTGGCTCCTGCCTGCCCTGGCAGGGAGAGCCCACCCTGGGGAGGGATGGCCCACGGGCTCCTCGGGGCTCCCCAGCACACCCCAGCGCCTGCAGGAGCCACCCGCCGTCTGATGGGGCAATCTGGGGGTGAAGGTGCTGCTGCAGAGGGGAAGGGGCCCGAAGGGAAGCAGGAGAGCAGGAACCTGCCAGCAGGGCAGCTCTTGTGGGTTTGGGAGCGTCGTGCAGGGCACCCCCGGTGCGCTGTTCAGTGCCACGTCCGACAGCACCCACACCCTGCCTTGGGGCTGGCTCGTCCTGCAGCACTGCACTGGCCAGGCTGCCAGGAGAGAGCATCCCTGTCCTGCTGCAGGCCCACCCTCAGCCACCACCCGCCTTCGGGAGGATGGAAGGGCCCACGGAGAACGGGGAGCCTGGCTGAGGCAGGGGGCTCACCCTGGAGCTGCTTGGGACACCCCACACGGCCCTGGGGACACTGTGCGGCTGCTCAGGGGGCTGGTGGCCCATCCTCCCCTCTTCTTCACTGCCTTTAGCTTTACTGGTTTATGTCCTTCTGCTCTCCCCTCCAGAGCACCCCTGTGGTTAAGCAGAAGTTCCTGGTGTCCCCTGAGCCCAGATCCCATGGTGGCCAGGACACACTGAGCGTGGCCCTCCCTGCCCTCAGCACTGCAGCTGCTGCACAGCTTATCCCCCACAGTTTACCCCTCAAGCTTCCCCCCACAGCTTCCCCCCACAGCTTCTCCTCACAGCTTCCCCTCACAGCTTCCCCCCACTGCTTCCCCTCACTGTTTCCCCTCACAGCTTCCCCTCACAGCTCCTTCTCAGAGTGCTGGTGCAAAATCTTAATGAAACCCCAAGTACCACGGACAGTGTCCTGCCTGTGTTCACTGCAGTGTTTGGGGTCAGGCGTTCCCTGCTAGACACACGCTGCCAGTGTGGATGGTGTGAGACTCATTTCACCCTGATCCAGGATCAGGAAGGGTTACCTGGAACAGATCTGGCAGACAGGCCATTGAGGAATGTTGCAAACCTTGTGGGGGTCGTCCAACACAGCAGGAATGGACCAAGTTCCACTCCCTGCCCAGCTCAGCTGGCTCAGCTGTGTTTGTCATTTCAGCTCAGAGGACCTCTGGATTTGTCGTTTTGACTCACTGCACCCAGGCCACACAATCAATATGAATTATCAGTCATTTTCCAGGGGTGGATAAACGTCATTGTGATGTGGAACTAATCCTTGCCTTGTGCCTGCCTGTTGGGTCAGCAGTGTTTGTTTTAGCCCTCAGAGGTCCCAGAGAGGTACTGCTCCATGCCACCTGTCCAGCACTCCTGAGGAGGTGGCACAGGTGGTGGCACCATTAGCTCTTGAGGAGGTGGCACAGGTGGTGGCACTGTCAGTATGTGGTTGTAGAGACCTATGGAGGCAGGGCAAGGGCCTTGCAGTGTCACTGGGGCTCACACAGCCTCGAAGCAGATGTTGTCACGTGCTGATGTTCAATTTGTCCTCCCACAGATGGCTCTGGTGTCCCCAGGGCAGCGCCTGTGCCAGCAGCTGCCCGAGGCTCCTGCCTGGGGCTGGCTGGAGCCAGCACCCCAAAGCCCCCAGAGCCCCCGAGCTGGGTGCTCCAGCCCTGCCTTCCTGTGCAGCCCAGGGAGCTGGGCTGGCTCGGCCTTTCCAAAGGAGAGGGGACAGGAGACCCATCCTTTCGGGCAGGGTGGAGCAGGGCAGTGCAGGGCTCAGAGCAGAGGGATGCTGCAGCCCTGCTCCTGGAGCAGCCTCCCTGCAGCACCTCGGCGCCAGCGCACTCCCAGTGACAGCTCCAGGAGCCAGCTGGCACTGAGGCACTGAGGGGACAGCTGACCCGAGACTGGGGCTCAGCTGCATCCGCCTGCTCATTAAAAATGAACGGGTTCTTCTGATAAGGATCATATTCCCTGTGCTGTGATGCAGTAGTAGTAAAAGTCTGCTGTCCTCCGGCCTGCTCTTTTCTCCATATGGTCACTCCTCTGTTCCTGTGCACTGAAAACACACTTGTTCTGTTTTTTCACCTAAATTTCCTCCTTATTGATTCCTCTTCAGACAGGGAGTCTGAAGTCTTGAGTCTTTCAATAAAGAAAGGGAACAGCTTAGTGAGAGCAGCTCCTTGGTGATCCTTGGCCCCAGACTCCACAGAAATTCCCTTTCCCAGCTGCTTTAGGTGCATCTGTACTCTTCAGGTCCACTGATCCTTTTTCTTTTCTCCACCTTTCATGGACATTTCAGCTTTGAGCCTCTGGGCTGGGCTCATGTCCTGTGCTGCTGCTGGTCCATGCTAGAACAGGTTCAGGTGCTGTCACTGGTCCTGTTCACGGGGCCACTCCAGCCACAGGCAGAGCAGGGGCTGAGGGAACTCTGCTCAGTTGTGACTCAAACACAAAAGATGGGCTTTGGCTCAGCCTGTGTAGATAAATCACAGACACCTGTATGTTGTGCTGGTATCAGGCTTTAACAGAACTCCAGTGTTTTCCAGTGCACCAAACACCTTAGCTGCACTTCATCATCCCTGTCCCCACTCAGCCTGCAAAAGCAAAGTGAGGGGCAGATGTAGAAGATACCAAGTTCCAGCAGCATTTCCTCACAGAAATTTATGGCTCAGCTATCTGTGTCCCATCTTGATGGAACACTTTGCAAGATGACTGTTAATATAATTTTGTAGGTGTTCTGGCCAATCAGAACAGTACAAGGCTCAGTGTTTTGCTGCTGAGGTGACAGTAAGGGAAAGGAAATATTTCTCCAGAGGTGCAAACTGTTTAAATCTCAGATTTCTATGCTTTTGTGATATGAATTTCTCACAGATTAAACATTCCCAGTCCTACCCAGGCTGACTCCTGCCTGTCACAGGTCTGCATTCACAATTCACACACCACTTTGTCCTTGCTTTACTCACACCCCTCAGGTTGGAAGATGTGCTGCACAGAGTCTGCAGGTGGCAGAACCTTAGGCTGTCCCTGTGCTCTGTCCCCAGTCAGCAGGGCCCTGGCACAGCTGGCACCTGCCAAAGCCACTGCAGCAGTGCTGGCACTGGCACACAGGGGCTGGCTCTGCTGTGGAAAACCCGTGGGGAGCACTGGGAATCCACTGGTGGAATAGAGTCACAGAATCTTCTGGGTTGGAAAAGCCTCTGAGGCCATGGAGTCCAACCTTTCCCCAGCCCTGCCAAGGCACCACTGACCCCTGTCTCCAGGTGCCACATCCACATGGCTTTAAATCCCTTCAGGGATGGGGACTCCACCTCCTCCTGCCCCTTTTTTAACCTTTTCATGTTGCTCCTTTCCAAGGGAGATGTTGTGGCTGAGCCTTTTGCCTGGGGACTCCCTTCATGGGTACTGTGGGTGTCTGTTCCTGTTAGAAATGGAGCAACAAATCCAAATTATGTGCAGCACTGCATCAACTCTGGGCTAGAGCAGGAGCTTGCTTTTGTTTTTTCCATTGCTTTTTGATTTTTAAATTTGTTTTGGTGAGATGAAATGTAGAAAGAAGAAAGTGATCCTAAAGGAATTATGACTCATGGAGATTAGATAAATAAGACAACTACAAAAGCCATGCTAAAAAGCAGTTTTGCATACAAGTCCTAAAAACTGTCTGGTGGTTTGTAATTCCATCATGTGAAGGCAAGACTGTTTCTGAGACAAAGATTTGGGTAATAAGTATGCACTTGAATTTTAGTTAAGAAAATAATATGTCCTGAGGGTACATATTCTTGCAATCATTTTGCATGCATGCCGTGTTCCTTTGGAGACGAGGAACTGCTGTTATGTGACAGCTGACTCCATAAACCCGGAAAATTAATAAGAGGATGTTCCTGGAGCACGGGCTGTACTGCAAGGCCAGGCTGCCGGCCGAGGGGGTGCTGGGGGAGCAGAGCTGTGCCCGGATCCAAGGGATGCTGGGCGAGCCCCTGGATGCACAGCCAGCTCCCACCAGGCATGTGGGGCAGCAGAACTGGGGCTTTGACAAAAGGGAGAGTGATGGATCCTCAGGGAAATCACAAAACCAATTTGTTCACCAGTTTTGTTGCTGAGCTTTTGCAAAAAAAAAAAATAAAAAAAATTGAGCTCTGCTTAGCAAATGTTTTTGTTACTCCAGTAATGGTTTTTGTGGGAATTGAACAAAAGGCTGTGCTCCTCTGGGCTGTGCTGCCCTGGGCTGTGCTCCCTGGGCTGTGCTGCCCTGGGCTGTGCTCCCCTGGGCTGTGCTCCCCTGGGCTGTGCTCCCCTGGGCTGGGCTGCCCTGGGCTGTGCTCCCCTGGGCTGGGCTGCCCTGGGCTGTGCCCCCTGGGCTGTGCCCCCTGGGCTGTGCTGCCCTGGGCTGTGCTCCCCTGGGCTGTGCTCCTGGGCTGTGCTCCCCTGGGCTGTGCCCCCTGGGCTGTGCTCCCTGGGCTGTGCTCCCTGGGCTGTGCTCCCCCCGTGCCACCGGGGAGGTGGCTGGGTGGGCAGGGCTGGCACCTGCCCAGGGAGCAGCGATGCAGAGGCACGCCCAGCTGCGGGTTATTGCTGAGCCTGCTCTGCCTGGCTGTTGGACACGAGGCTCTGCTGCAGCAGGGAAATCAATACCATTTCCATGCCCTGGGCTGCAGCCCCCCGAGGGGCCGAGCCCCATCGCTCACAGGTGCTGCTGCATTGCAGGTGCGGAACGTCCTGGCTGTGGGAAATCCTGTGCTGGAGAGGAGAGGGCGGAGAAAACACCAGCCCAGGTCATCGTGAGAGCATTTCCACAGGCAGGAGCTGCTGACCTGAGCCTGCAGTCGCCAGGAGGGCAAAGGGTTAATGATGAGTGGTGCCTCTCTAAGCAGCTCCCAGCCCTGTGCTCCGGCTGGGGGCTGTGGGCAAGGGATCAGCTGGTGCCTTGGACGGGTGCCCTCCCCTGCCCAGCCTGGGTTTGGATTTTGGGCACCCAAAGCCGTGCTGACTCTGGGCCGTGGTGCCAGGGGAGCTGCACTCCTGCACTGGGGCAGCTGGGAAGCTCCCTGGGCAGAGCAGGGAAGGGGAGAGGGTGGGAGAGTTCTGGCTCCAAATTAGCTTGTGTTGAGTCACCAAATGAACAGGAAATAAATGTTTCTCCTCCTTTTCCCCAAAATGGGGCACACCAGGCTGTGGAGAGCACTGTCCTGTTCACAGTGTGCACTGTACAGTGCAGCAGAGGGGCACGGGCTCACTGCCCCAGTTATACTCCCATGCTTTTACACCTTTTCCCTTTCTCCACTGCTCTCAGGTGCTCAGCAGCTCCAGGTTATGTCTGGAATATAGAGCAGGCCAGATGTGTTTGCTTTGCTCTCTTTGCTACCCTGCAGCTGGCAGGGAGTGGGAGACCTTGTCCCCTGGAGTGATGGACAGAACAGGCAATAACTCTGTTCCTCGTGGTGTGGAGAGCAGAACCCTACAAGGGCCATTTCCTGGAGCACTTGACTCCTCTCCGGATGATCTTCTGAGTCTTTATTAAATTCTGATCCTGATTACCAAAGAGAAGAATCCATGGTAGGCTTAAGTAAATGGCTCTGTGTACTCAGTGCTGTGCACACCACAGACACTCCAGGGATGTCAGATGAGTCTCAGGCCTGTCTGAGCCTCTCTGCATGGCTAGGCCTGAATATTTAAAAAATAGATTTACATATGTTAAGCCATTCACTGTTTCAAATACAAATACACTTATCCATAGAATTAAAGGGGCCACTAAAGATCCTGATGGATTTGGGAATGTTCTGTCCAGATTTCTAACACTTCTCACTGTACCAAAGTCCACTGTGCTTCCAACCCAGGGGTCAGTAACACTTTTGCTACCCAAAGAATGTTCAGCCCTTTGGAGGAAAGGAAAATCCAGGATAATCCCTGCATGGAGTAGTGATTGGAATACAGACAGTCATGCTGCAAACTGTTCCAGCTTTAATGAGAGCCAGGACAGAAGGGATGGGGTGGAACAGGGCAGGAGGGGGCTTGGAGAGAGGCAGGTTCTGCACAGGAGGGGTGACTTGGCACCACCTGTACCTCTCCCTGCTGGGTGTGCCTCCTGTGGGGCTGGATGCCCCTCCTGTGGGGCTGGGTGCCCCTCCTGTGGGGCTGGGTGTCCCTCCTGGGGTTCTGGGTGCCCCTCCTGGGGTGCTGGGTGCCCTCCTTTGGGGGTGGGTGCCCCTTCTGTGGGGCTGGGTGCCCCTTCTGGGGTGCTGGGTGCCCCTCCTGTGGGGCCGGGTGCCCCCTGTGTTCCCTGAGGGCAGCCACAGAACCACCATTTTTTAACAGAACCTAATTTTTCCCCACTAGCAGCATATTTTAATTGTATTGCGGATTTACTTGGCTGATTTTATAGCTGACACTATGCCAAGGACCAGCTGGGTAGCCACAGAGTCTCTCCATAAAACCGTGGAACCATGGAATCCAAGGGGGGAAGGGTCCTCGAGGATCACCTGGTCCAGCCTGCCGTGGCCCAAGCACCCTGCCCAAGCTGCCTCTGAAAAGACCCCAGATGCAGAAGCGTTTTCCAGACTGTTGCTGCACTGTTTTGGAATGGCCTGCACCAGCTGATGAAGCTCTGTCCTGGATTTCCGCGGTGGCTTTGGAGTCTCCTCAGAGCCCTCGGTGGCTCTGAAGGCAGCCAGAGTGAGCAGCGTTCCTTTCTCAGGTGCTGCAAAGCCCAGCCTCAACCCACGAGGCTCCCATGGGTGCTGTGCCCGGGTGGCAGCACTGCCTGGCAGCTGGATTTGTCAGGGTCAGGGTGCTGCTCACCCAGCAGCCGTGCCAGGCTGCCAGTGCTGGCAGGGGAGGCTGCCCTGGCTGGGGGTGGCTCTGGGCTCTGCAGGGCTCAGCCTGATTGGGATGCAGCTCGTGGCACGGCCTCTCTCCTGAGGGAGGCTCATCTCCAGCCAGCCATCCCTTGCTGACTGCAGGAGACAAAGATCAGGCCAGGAGAAGTGGTTTGCAAGACACATGTGCCCCCAGGTCAGCTGCTAGACCACTAGGAAATATTTATCCATCATCTGTATCGCAGAAAGGGGATGCTGCTGCCACGAAAATTTGTAAACTGTCATTTACGGCAGCCTCCTACCTTCCCTGAGGTGATGGGTATCACCACGAAGACAGGGAATTTATCAGATTCACACTTCTAACTCACCATTACTCATCTTCCTTTCTAATTCCAAACCCCATGTCCTGATTTGAAAAATGGAAAAGTCAACAGGGCTGCAATGTCCACCTGCTGCTGCTCCTTTCCTTTAGCACCTCTCATGCGGAAATGTGAATTTTCAGCTGAATTACAGCTCATCAGGCGTGGGTGTGCAACAACTTCGTTTATTTATCTCAATTTATCAGAAGCCAGCAGTACATAAAATGGGAATAACAGGCCACCCAGCAAGGTCCGTGTTTGCCGTGGTGGCTCAGTGGCGGCTGCAGAGCTCGGAGCTGTTCCCGCAGCCACAGGATGTCCTGAGGGGGAAGGGGCTCACCAGGATGCTGAAACAGAATCACAGAGTCATTTATTCCAGAAGACCACCCAGTCCAGCCCTTCCCCAGCCCTGCCATGGCCACACTGACCATGTCCCTGAGTGCCTCTCACATGGTTTTAAAGCCCTCCAGGAATGGGGACTCCACCCCTGCCTGGCAGCAGTGCCAGTGCTGGACAGCTCCTTTCAGGAAGAAAATTTTCCCCATATCCCATACAAACCTCCTCTGGCAAAACCTGAGCCAGGACAGGTAGAACACGACATTTTTAGCTGAGAAACCTCACTCTTTGTATTTTTTGTGTGTGATTTCCCCCCCAGTTGGTTGCTTCTTTTTTATGGAGTGACATTTCCATGATTTCCCATGGAGCAATGCTTTGGCCAGACCCTGTTCTGGATCCTGCTGGGTTAGTTCATCTCAATTACTGCTTGGAAACCAGAGGGGTTTTGCTTTCTCTTTGTGCATGCACATTATTCCTGCTCCCAGGACAGGGGCTGAGTCCTGTAAAGCAGAAACTCAGGTGTGAGCACTCTCTTTCCCATGGCCAAACTTTGCTGCCTGTAGATGTATTATGAAAGCCATATCTCCCTGGTTTTACTAGTCCTTCTTTCTCACTCAGCCTTCCTGGCACCAGTGATGAAATAAAGTCCTGGGACAGAAGTGTAAAATACTAATATATCCATATATATATATATCAAGATCTGTGGTCTGTATATTTTCTTCTTCTATACACATAAGGAGAACTGAACAATGCAATAATCCTGCCACAGAAATAGATTTTAAAATGTATCAAATTTTTGTCCATCCAAATATTTGTCTGTTACCTAATCTTGCATTATTTTACTCCCTTGGAGATGCAGAACTACCCATCATTTACGTATTGTGTTTTCTGTCTTCTATTAAAACATCTCTGCAAAGGGAAAGTGTTATGAGAGAACTGGAGCAACCTGTGATAGCTTTAACATCTGCCCCAGCAAAGTTCCCATCACACCCAGCATCTGTTTCACCAGTGTAAGGACACAATGAAATCTGCAGGGTATTGTCCTGTTTGAATTTTAATATCTTTTCATTTCTTGTTTCTCTCTTGTTTGCTTGTTTTTGAAAGAGTCGGCAGCACACAAATATGGGGTTGTAAATGAGAAAGTGAAAGGTTTGTCAATACTTTCACTCTCAGGGGACTGAGGTTCTTCCATTTTAATTACACTTAAGTCAGGCTCCCCACACACCCTGTGCTGGATGTTTTTCCTAATATTATATAGGGAAAAATGCAGCAGCAGCTGGTGCCTTCCTGACAGGTTCAATTGATTGTAGCGGGAATGAGAAGCAGGGCTGGTCTGGAACAAGCTTTCATTGATTGCTGGATGGCATTGACTGCATGGGGAATTTGAAACAACAGCAGGTTCAGGAGCCGGAGCCAAAAAGGAAAAAGAAGCTGATGTTGGAGTTTCCAACGGGTTTTGTCCCAGCTTTGCATTTTACCATCTTTCAGTGATGCAGCAGCCATGGTGAATGGGATTTTTATTGCTCTTTTTATTTTCTTTTAAATTTTAACTAAGATTAAAACCAGGGTTGCCCAATTTACCAATAAAATTGATACGTGTTAGAAGGGCTGGTTTTTGTTTTTTTTTCCCTCAGAAATATGGCACTTCTGACCAAAGTGATTAAATAAAGGACATTATCTTCCCTGCTATCTGTGCTGGCTAAATCCTCAGAGCATCTGAATGAATCAAGACGCTTAAAATCTATTGTGCGATGTTATCACTAAGTACCTATTGTGTAGCAAGTATCAATATATACTCTTGTGTATCAAGGGTCTGTGGTGTGATTTTATCAGTGTGGATCGGGATGTGTCAGGCCCTTCTTTTTGTCCCCAGAATTAAAGAGAAATGAAGGAAATCATCCATGTTCCCTATTAAAATGCACCTGAGCAGTGACTGTGCTGGGTGCTCATGTTTCTAGGGGAGGTGCAGCTAAAGGAACCTGGACACTGCTGCAGCCTCGTAGCAGAGGCTCAAAGGCACTGTCCCCCCAGATCCCTCTGCCCCTAATCCCCCTGCCCCGCTCAGACCCCCTGCCCTGGGGAACAAGAGTGACACCAATGAAATGCTCCCACTCCTCCAACCAGTCCCAAAAGGTGGTTTGGGGAATCTGCATGGCAATTTTTACCAGTGAAGAACAAGGCATGGAGGGACAGGAGCCAGGGAATGGCTCCCAGTGCCAGAGGGCAGGGATGGGTGGGAGATTGGGAACTGGGAATTGCTGGCTGGGCTGGAATTGCCAGAGCAGCTGTGGCTGCCCCTGGATCCCTGGCAGTGCCCAAGGCCAGGCTGGACACTGGGACACCCTGGGACAGTGGGAGGTGTCCCTGCCATGGCATCCCACTGGGTGGGATTTAAGATCTCTTCCAACCCAAACCAGTCTGGAATTCTGGGATTCTAAGGGAAGGATCAGCTCAGACCTGGGACTGTCCTGGGCTCTGGTCAGGCCGGTGACACTGCACAGTTCTTGAATCCTGAATATCTGTGCAGACCTGGGACTTGGCCTCTGTGGAAATGTTGAACTCCTTCACAAGCTGGTTCATGAATTTGGGATGATGGGGGAGGAGGCTGGCAGGATTAAGATCTGTGATTTCAGCTGTAACTAGCAGTGATAACAGCTCAAAGAGATGTTGTGTGCATTTTATTATATCATTTTCTAAAGTACGACCATTAAAAATATGCCATCCATTGTACATTCCAGCAGAAGATGTGTGTGCCATTGATTTCTTTGTGCTTACCTTAGAACTGTTTATTCTGTGTTATCTTTTCACTGAAAATGAAGATACAGAGAATCCAATGTGATTCTTTACTGCAGTGAAAAATACCCCTCATCCTTTGAACCATCACAGACTGACATCCCACATCCCAACATCCTTATCTTGCATTCCAGTCTGAAATGTATTAGTGTAGGATAATAATGGCTTATTTTTTCACATAAATACATAAAAGGAAATGTATAAGCAACTTTCACTTCATTATCGCTCTGCTATTTCCACTGTGAATGGTCCATAGCAAAAAGAAAACAAGAAACGATCATTTTAATTTCTGTGCTGCTTTCTTTTTCAGTTTTATGCTTCTTCCACTCATTAAAAGCAACCCTTCTCATTTTCTAAAGACAAAGATGCACTAATATTTCATGTTTGTCTCTGCACTAAGCAAAGCATTGGCTGGCATTACACTGAGGGGCAAGGGACATCTGCAATGCCCTCCCCGTGCTGCTTTGACACAGCCCTGGCACTGACACGAAGGCCTTTGGGGATGCCTTTGGGGATGCCTTTGGGGATGAATACTGCCTTTGGCAATGCCACTGATGATACCTTTGGCAAGGTTGCTGGTGATACCTTTGGTGATGCTGTTGGGGATACCTTTGGCGATGCCTTTGGTGATGCCATTGGTGATGTCTTCGGTGAAGCCTTCAGTGATGCCATTGGTGATATCTTTGGCTATGTTGTTGGTGATACCTTTGGCAATGCCGTTGGCTGTGGCAGCAGCTCTCTGGCCACAGAGAGCAACAGACAACTTTCCCAGACCTTTCTGGGAAGTCTGAGAAGATCAGAGAAAAGAATGACAAACAATTCTTATCTTCACTTGCTGCACTTGTCGTTGTGAACATGTGGAATGTGTTGTGGAGATTTGTTCACCAAAGAATGTCTTGTGGAGATTTGTTCACCAAAGGGTGGATTCTTAATTAGCCAGTGGTGATGGTGTTTTGACTGAAGGACCAATTAGGCCAACCCTTATCATAGCTGTCTATAAAAGCCATAGGTTTCTTATTAGGAATGGATTAATAAAGAGATTGATCAGCCTTCTGTGAATCATGGAGTCAATACTAATTATTACCTGGCTGGGGGGCCTGTTGTGGTGACAGTTGGCGATGTCTTTGGTGATACCTCCAGTGGCACCTTCAGCGATGCTGTTGGGGATGCCTTTGGTGATGTTGTCCCTGGCGATGCTCTTCTGCACTTCAGTGATGCCCCTGGTGATGCCCCTGGCGATGCTCTTCTGCAGCTGGCTCAGCTGTTGGGGATGCCTTTGGTGATGTTGTTGGTGATGCCTTCGGTGATGCCCCTGGCGATGCTCTTCTGCAGCTGGCTCAGGTAGGAATGACCCCACTGCTGCTCATGGCTGAGCAGGCTGGACTGGAGCAACCAAGGGGCCCAAAATCATGCACACCTCACACACACAGGAGTGCGTCCTGTCACGTGTTCCAGGTCCTGGAGGAATGACATCCAGAGTCTTCCAGTGCTCGGGCATGGATAACCATCCTTCCAGGTTCCTGATTAAACACTGCCCTGTCCCCACAGTCAGGTTCAATAAATTTGTCAGCTCAGAAAAGAGCCTTTTCCCGGTGTATTCTCATGCAAATATCAAAGCGCTGGCACTCTGGCTGCAGGAATGTTCAGTGCCTCTCTCACAAAAGGCTCGTTAGTTCTGTCCCTCTCAGGCTGCCTGGCTCCTGCCAGGCTGCCTGGGGGCGGTGCGGGCTGCTCCCTGTGCCGGGGTCGGGAGGGCAGGAGGGCTCCATCCCTCTTCCGAGGGGAGGGTGCCAGTCCTTGGGCTGGGTGTGTGGAAAATCCTGTCCAGAAAAGAGGGCTGGGAATCTTTCTCCCGGCTTAATGACTGAAATTGTTTGGCTTTTTATTTAGTAAGATATTTGCATGTGTGAGTCCCTCAGTCCTGCCTGTGTTCCTTAACAGCCACTTATTGTGGCCAATTTCTGACTATTATGGTAATTTCCTGTCCTTGTTCTTCTTTCCAGTTCCAAAATTCTACCTGATGAGCTCATTTTCAATTGTTGCATGTCAGGTTCTCAAACAGCTTTTGTATTTGTGGCTTGGCAGAGCTGGGTTTCCTCTTGGAGCCACTGACCTCAGAGGGCATTTTCAGCCCCAGTGATGCTGTGGTTCTGTGGTGCTATTCCTGGCTGAGGGCAGAGTGTGATGGGCAAAGGAACTGGGGCTGGATCCTTGCGAGGTCTGGGGTTTGGGAACACTGATAGACACAGGAAGGCACAGGGGTGAGGCTGCTCTGCCAAATGAGGCTGTGCAGAGGCAGATGCTGCGAGGTGGGACAGTGACTTTTATCATGCCAAGGTTCCCCCTTGCATGACTGGCTGAGGTAGAAAACTACCCCCACCCCAAGGAGAGATCAGGACATTCACAGGTAGGGCTGAACGTTTCCATCCCTTCGGGTCACAGCTGGCTCAGCTTCACTGAGTGAGAGGCAGCTGTCATGGCTTAGAAGGTGGCAGGATGCAGAGGAGGTGTAGCAACACCTTTAGCATCATTTCACCCTTTGGGTTTGGAAAATAGTTGGAATTTTTGTTATTTTTCATTTTACGGGATTTCTGGAAACTCTTTTGCCCTCATCCTCGGAAGTGTCCCAGGCCAGGTTGGACACTGGGACTTGGAGCAGCCTGGGACAGTGGCAGGGGACCCTGCCCATGGCAGGGGGGGCACTGGATGTGCTCTAGGGTCTCTTCCAACCCAAACCAGTCAATGATCCTAAAATTCTATGACTAAAAGCTGTGGCAGTTGCACATCTGGCTTGGAATGGTCTGACACAGAACTCTGAAAATCTGACAGAAAAGACAATTGCTAGAAGTTAAATTTTGCCCCTGCCAGAGGTGATACTAGGAGGAGTCCTGTGTGAGAGCCCAGCCTTGGGCCTGGGACATTTCTGCAGTCAGATGTCAATGTCTCTTTCCACTTCCCGACTTGGCTCTTTCACTCCCACATTCACTTTTTTTAGTGTTTTGTCATTGTGTGTAGCAGCTGCGCAAGCATGATGAACTTCTCAGTAAGGTACTGTTGGAAATTACTGATTTTCTTTGCAAAGGAGTTCAGCTTATTTTAGTGAGATACTGGCTCATTTGGAAAATAAAGTTCTGGGCAAATGACTCGTCAGAAGGACTGAGGAGGATTGTGAAGCTGTAAAACATAGCAGCTCCTGTTCACAGGCAGCTGAAGGTGAGAAAAATTTCTCATATGCCTCACAGTTATTAAAATATCAAGTATCCTTCCCTGCCAATTATGTAACCCCTGTGCCACAAGGGCAAATTATTTTAATTATAGGATTGTTGCATGTTCAGAGAATATAATTTCTTTTGAAAATAAAATAAGCTGAAATTCAGGCACTACAGAGGGAAAGAAAAAGGTTAATTGCTCTGAGCTAGAGACTAGTGCTGAGGGAGGTGGGATGCTCGGAGAAAATTCAGCAGGTCTGGCAAGGAACCCTGAACTCCAGTTAAATACAGGTTAGGTTGATTCAGTGCTGGCTTCTTACAGTTATATTATATTATTGAGAGAAAAGGGTCATTAGTGGCTGTCGTGCTAACGATGAGAGCAGAGAAAATGAAAGGAATATTTTTGCAGCTGGAACAGAGGTGAGAAATGTCACCTGTACCTGAGGACAGGCAGTGCCAAGGTCGTGGTGCCCAGCCCCAGTGCTGATCACTAGGCTTGGTACCTAGCCTGGGTTTAATTTCATACTCTGGCCCTTTGGAGCAGCTTATCCAGCCCATGGCTGCAGGACATTCTGGTCTGACACTTCCAGATCCATTTGGTGAGAGCCAGGAGAAGCCCAGCTGCCTGGGCTGGTGCTGGGGGAATGGTCCTGCTGCCCGAGAGGGATGGAGAAGGAAGGGAAGAGCCAAGGGAAGCGTGCCTTGGCTGGCAGCTTCTCCTGGGGGCTGTGAGTGACCGTGGCCAGCTGAAGGTTGTGGTGCTGGGGATGTCACTGCAAATGCCCCCTTGGCTCTGGAGCACGGTCTCTGAAGGACGTGTTGGGACATGGCATGAGCAGAGAGGATTCAGAGAATCATAAGCAATTTGAGGAGGGAAAACCATGAAGATCTCACAGGTGAAATCAAACACATGGGCTCACCCCAATCATATCTGGAGTCCAAATTTGGCTGTCACAGGCATGAGGGCCTGAGGCTGTGACCCTGCTGGAGGCTGGCGGGGAGCCACGGGCAGGAGCAGCCCCTGGAGCTCAGGTGCTGCAGGCAGATGGAGGTTGGGACCTGTGGGGAGGAGTCACACCCCGAAGTCCAGAGGTTGCTGACTGTCCCCTTTCAGGTGATAGAATATCCTTGTCAGACAATGGATCCTTTATCATCTGTCTCCTTTGCTACACTGGGGAAACAAGAACTGTATGGAAATGTTATCCAGATAGGCCGAATGAAACTAAAAGGGTTTTGGAGATGCATTGAAATCTTTCTCCTTCAGACGATGAATCACAGTTTAACCAGAAGAGAGGATTAAGCTAATATCTTTTGGACCAGTAATGTGTTTCAAAGGGCACACAAGCCACCGAGGTCTCCAGTGACTCTTTATCTTACTTTTATTAAATACTTCATCACTCTAGAAAACACCTCAGAGCTTGTTACAGCTGAGGGTGGCTTTAAAATATGATAATATAATGCACCACAATGACATATCCATTTTACATCTCTCCATTCAGGCTGCAGAACAATGCCCATAACTGATGTGTTTAGGTGTCTGGGAACTGCTCCTCATTCCCAATCCCATTTGGCTGTTCCCTCGATGAGTCCCTTCAGAAGGAAGTTTTACAAGGCACTCAGTATTCTAGGAATGTTTCTTTCCTTTCCAGGTAAATAATTTGCAAATATTACCTAGTTTTTGTTGCAGAGGCATATTCTATGTGCAAGAAAATGCCGTAGTCTGATCACAGAATGGCTTGGGTGGGAAGAGATCTTAAAACTCATCTCATTCCTCCCCTTTACATGGGCAGGGACCCCTTCCAGCAGACCAGGTTTCTCCAAGCCCCGTCCAGCCTCATCTGGAGCATTCCCATTTCAGTGAAGGGGCTGAGCCAAGCAACCCCCAGACTGCCAGGGGTGGGCACAGCATGAACCTGTGCTCAGCCAGGTAACACCCAAACTACCAGAAGTGGGCACAGCATGAACCTGTGCTCAGCCAGGCAACCCCCAGACTGCCAGAGGTGGGCACAGCAGGGCCCTGTGCTCAGCTGGGGGCTTGTCCTGCTGAGGGATGGGGATGCTGGAGCTGCTCAGGGCAGGGACTGGGCCATGGTGGTCCCCACACAGAGCCCTGGGCTGGTGCAGCAGCCCTGCCCTGGCTCAGGGGTGCTCCCAAAAGCTCTGCAGCTCCCTGAGGCTCCTCAGCTTCCTGAGGCTCCTCAGATCCCCAAGGTTCCTCAGATCCCCAAAACTCCTCAGCTCCCCAGGGCTCCTAAGCTCCCCGGGGCTCTGCAGCTCCCTGGCCCCAGAGCTCAGCCAGTGCTTCTCTCCTGCAGCACGGCATGAGCAGCTGTGCCCTTCTGGGAGTGCTCCTGGTGATGCCTTAAGTTTTAACTCTCACATTTTCCACGCTCTGCAGTGCCCTGGTGTGTGACTCTGAGCTCTACACGCAGTGCCAGCAGCTCTCCTCACAGCTCAGGCACACACAACAATCCTTTTCCAGCCCACAACCAAGGACACCGCTGCAGCTCCAGCCCCAAAGTGCCACCAGCAGGGGAGGGAGGAGAGCAGCCTGGGAGGGTGGGACTGCATCCCCTGGAGCTGGAACTGGGCACTGAACCAACATGGAAATGCACCAAAGCTCATCAAAGTGTGAGAACTCCTGAGCAGGGCCCAGCTGGGGTGCAGCCACGGCCGGGCTCTTGTGCTGCCCAGGGTGTGTCCTGTGAGGCCTTTAATGAATCCCTGCTTTGTTCTGTAACTCTGCCCAGCTCTGCTCCAGGGAGCTCTCAGGCATCACTGGTGCCAGCCCATCCTCTCAGAGCCGTGACAAACACTCGAGGACTCACACAGACAGATGAAAACCCAGGCACGGGGAAGCAGGACAGGCCTGCAGGCAGAGCAGCTGACACCACTGCTCTCCAGGGACGGGTCTGTGGAGGGCTTGTGGGATTCACACCTGGATTCACAGATGTCTGTACTTGGATGTGTACATGCAGATACACAAACACATATTCCTGCAATTCTGCAATAATTCCGTAGTTCCCAATGAGCTAGGAAATAGTTCTGATTGGTGAAAACACTTTCTTGCAATGCAGAGTTCTGGATTATTTAGTCAAAGCCAGAAACCTTGTTCCATGAGCAGTTTAAACTCCTAAATCCTGATACACCCACCGGAGCTGGCTTTCATTCCAAAGAGCTGAGGTTTGGCAAGCTTCTATTTTCAGCCACAAGTAGGATTTTTTGAGACAAACTCTCACCCTTCCTTGGAAAGTGGCGTCCCCACTTAGGGGAGCAGAGCCATCCCAGCCCCTGTGCCCATCCCCTGGCTGGGATCTGGGAGCGAGAGGCTGCCTTGGCTGTGCCACACATCATCCTCTCCTGGAATATTTTGGGTACCAGACATGCTCTTTGTCCTGCCCCAAAAGATGTTTTGTTACCCATTGGCCACTTTGCTCCTAGCATGGATATGTCCTCACAACTGAGCAGGAGAAATCTTGTAGCAGAGAAAATACATCCTGACGGAGGGATAAACCAAAAACCTATGATCTGTGTCAGGATTTGGTGGCCAAGTGCAGCCTGAGCGAAGGTTGAACCTTTCCAGCACACAGCAGACCCCTTGGAGGAAACCTTTGTTGAAAATTCACTTTCCTGAGGGTAGGGCCCGGGTGCCCAGCACGTGCTCAGGCAGGGCCACAGTGCTCCCTGGTGTGCTGTGAGCTCCCTTTTATCTCAGCCCCATTCCAAGGGAGCCAGACAAAGCCAGGAGCTGAGCTGGAGGAGCTGGGAGAAGGCTGGTGTTGCCATGTTCTCTATTATCTGAGCGATCGCCATGGAAACGGGAGGATGGGACTGACCTTGTTAGTTTGCCACTGATCCTGCCAGGGCTCAGCCTTCCAGCTCACGTTAAGCTCCTCTGGGACTGGAGATGCACATCTGAAGCTAATAAATTGTAGGGGTAAAAGCCACAGAATTTTGGAAATGTGAAATGTAGGATCTGTTAATCTGCACCTCAGATGTGCTGGCTGGGAAGGGAACAGCTATTTTTGTGCAAATGGTGCACTGAGATATAAAAGAGGTTTGCTATTAAGTTCACTGTTAATTATACAATTCCCCGGGCTCTCCAGTGCCTTTCTACACAGGTCTCCAAATGGGAAGATGCTAATCCCTGCTTCCTAAGCCTCTGTCCCACCCTGGTGCCCTAGGCAGTGTCTGTGGCAAGGCTCCCATCGGGGTTTGGGCGCTGACAGGGCTGGAGCTCTGCCCACCTCTCCTATCCTCTTCCCGCTCACAGCAGCTTTTGTTACAGGGATGAGCCAGGCATGGCCCTGAGGGAGAAACTGGGAGTTTCCACCTCTCCCCCTCACGCAGACAGGAGGTGCTGTTCTAGACACATTTCATTGCGCCCTAGAGCTCACCCTGCTCTCTGCAGAAGAGGCAGTGGTGCTCTGGCCAGGACCCCAAGGGGAAGGAGCACAGGGAGGTCTCTGTGCAGCGAGGGATGAGGAGCAGTTTGGAGATGCTGAATCTCCTGGAGTAGTTAAAAAAATACATCCACTGGTCCCACACTGCCTGTCCTGTGGCAGCCCGGCACCAACATGCCCAGTCAGGATCTCCTGGTTTGGTCTGTGCAGAGACCTGGCCGTGGCACTCAATTGTGTGCAGAGAAAATATAGATAAGAAAACACCTAAGACAACAAGAACAGACTAAAAGGATTCCTAAAGGGGCCTGCAAAGGCTGGAGAGGGACTTTGGACAAGAATCTGCAGGGACAGGACACAGGGAATGGCTCCCAGTGCCAGAGGGCAGGGATGGATGGGAGATTGGGAACTGGGAATTGCTGGCTGGGCTGGAATTGCCAGAGCAGCTGTGGCTGCCCCTGGATCCCTGGCAGTGCCCAAGGCCAGGCTGGACACTGGGACACCCTGGCACAGTGGGAGGTGTCCCTGCCATGGCAGGGCTGGCACTGGATGTCCCTGAAGGCTCATTCCAACCCAAACTCTGTGGTCCTGTGACATTGAGCAAATATTTAATGACATAAAGCAACTGCCAAGTCTCAGGAATAACTGGTGCACTGAAGTGGTGCACCACTGGAATGTGCAGTGGGCAGCAGTGGAAGGACCTGGCTGCTCACAGAGCTCAGGCTGCACATCCACATCTCCTGATCAGACCCCCTGGCTCTGTTTGCCTGCAGAGGCCCCTGCAGGGACCCAGAGCTCACGGCAGGGATTCCCTCCAGCAAGTGGGTGTTGGCCCCTTGGGATCCCGAGCCTGCTTTGATCAGTGACACAGCAGTATAATTCTGGTTTTGACTGCAGCAGTGTAATTCTGAATTCCCCTGAGGACCTGTCTGTAGGCTGACCACTACATCTCAATAAATCACTTTGTCTCCATGGCTTGGCTCCAAAGCCTCAGCCTCTTATTTGAGATCCATGGCTGGAAATGTAAGAAAATATTTGCATGGATGTAGTTGGTTTTTTGCTCTTTGGCCTGTGTTTACAGGTGCCCTATGTGGCCTTGCATCCAGCTGTTTGATATTATGAAGATGTTACTTTCATATTTACATTTAATTTCACCTCTAAGTTTCTTGCAGGTTTTATATCTCTTTGCATTATTTGGGCTAATTGACAGGGATTTTCAAAGAGGAGAAACCTTTTAGCATTCCTTTCACGCAGTCCAATCACAATTTGCTTGGGTTGGGAATGAAGTTAAAGCTCATCTTGTTCCATCCCTGCCATGGGCAGGCACCTTCCACTAGATCAGGTTGTTCCAAGCCTTGTCCAACCTGGCCTTTTCTGCCTTACCTTAATTTTCATAATAGTTTTTCTTTACATCCCACAGAGAGAACATTCAGGACAGACTGAAATAAACACAGCTGGTATTTGGAAGGTTAATGCAGAGAAGCTCAGCAGGCCAGCACAGCGTGTCCCCAGAGGGGCTCTAGTCCAGGGCTATGGGCATGGCACAGAAAGGCTCACCTGCCCCAGCTCTGGAGCCTGCAAAGGAGCCTTTGTTTCCCTTCAACCCACAAAGTCTGCTCCAAAACTCTGCTTTTCCTGGGCACAGAGCTCTCGTGGGATCTCTGGCACCTCTGTCCCCCTCTGGGGCAGCAGCAGCCTGAGAGGAGCTTTGGGGACACAGCACTTTCTGGGAGGTGACCTGGCACATTCCCAGAGGTGACCTGGCACATTCCCAGAGGTGACCCGGCACATTCCCAGAGGTGACCCGGCACATTCCCAGAGGTGGCCCAGCAGATTCCCAAAGCTGACCTGGCACATTCTCAGAGGTGACCCAGCACATTCCCAGAGGTGACCCGGCACATTCCCAGAGGTGACCCAGCACATCCCCAGAGGTGACCCGGCACATTCCCAGAGGTGACCTGGCACATTCCCAGAGCTGACCTGGCACATCCCCAGAGGTGACCCGGCACATTCCCAGAGGTGACCTGGCACATTCCCACGGTGACCCAGCACATTCCCAGAGGTGACCCGGCACATTCCCAGAGGTGACCCGGCACATTCCCAGAGCTGACCTGGCACATTCCCAGAGCTGACCTGGCACATTCCCAGAGGTGACCTGGCACATTCCCAGAGCTGACCTGGCACATCCCCAGAGGTGACCCGGCACATCCCCAGAGGTGACCCGGCACATTCCCAGAGCTGACCTGGCACATCCCCAGAGGTGACCCGGCACAATCCCGGGTGGCTGTGTCACCTGCAGCCACTGCCACAGCCAGGGGCACAGGGGGAAGCCTGGCACTGTCACGCAAAATCCTGACAGTGGGAAGGACACGGCAGGGGAATAAACACTGTCCCTCTTGTCTGTGGGAGCTTGTCAGGCACGCAGATCTATTTTATAAAGTATTATTTTGTCTTCTTTTTGCTGAAGCAAGAAGGTGGGCCTGGGTCATGCATTTAATTTTGTCCATAAAATAACAGGCCAAAAATAGGAGGCTGGCATTAGAGAATTGGTCAAACTTTACTAAACAATGAAACCTTTTCCAGGAGACAGAGAAATTTATTTCCATTTTTAAAAAAATCAATACTTATTTTTGAAACATTTGGATTTCAAAATTTTCAAAATGAAATACTGAAAAGCTTTACCAAGAAAAGAGAGAGCCAACTAAGAGAGAGCCTGGGATAGTGGAAGGTGTCCCTGCCCATGGCAGGGGTGGGATGAGATGGGCTTTAAGGTCCTTTCACACCCACAGCACTTCGTGGTTCTGTGATTCCCTGCCATGGGGCACTTGGGCCTCCCCTGGTAGCCTTTGTGCCTCACACACCCAGTGAGCTGCTGCTGCTGCAAATTGTGCCATGACAGTTTGCTGCAGGAGTTCATTTTTAATGTGTGAATGAATCACTTTGTTTCTGTGGTTATGCAAAACTCTGAGGTGAGCCCAAGCTGCAGCCGGGTCAGGATGTGGGTGGCTGAGCATGGAAGCATCCAGGATGGAAATTCCCTGCCCACGGTGAGCTGATGTTATTTCATCCAAGCAGGGGCACAGATCATTCCAAAGAAAAATATTACCAGACATCAGAGTGGGTAACTTTGTGTGTCTGTGCCTGGTGTGGGATTCAGCGCATGGTGTGGGATTCAGCCCATGCCAACGTGGTGTGGGATTCAATCTGTGCCCGGTGTGGGATTCACTCTGTGCCTGGTGTGGGATTCAGCCCATGCCAACGTGGTGTGGGATTCTATCTGTGCCTGGTGCTGGATTCACTCTGTGCCTGGAGCAGGGATTCACTCTGTGCCCGGTGTGGGATTCACTCTGTGCCCGGTGTGGGATTCACTCTGTGCCTGGTGTGGGATTCACTCTGTGCTTGGTGTGGAATTCACTCTGTGCCCGGTGTGGGATTCACTCTGTGCCTGGTGTGGGATTCAGCCTGTGCCCGGTGTGGGATTCGGCCACATTCAGAGGGAGTTTCTTTGCCCAGATTTTATGATTTCCTTTTCCTGCGGTGTTTCCCTGTGGGAAAGGATGGCCGGGCTCAGGCGCCGTGAGCGGCCCCAGCGGGCAGCACCGGCCCCCGGCATCAGCCGCGGCCGCTCGGCGCGAGGGAGGGCACGGACCGAGCCCTGTCTGCCCTCTGTGCACCCTGAGCCTGGAATGGCATCGCCAGCTCCCCTGTATCAGCTCACGGTCCTGTTCCTTCTTTTCTTCATCGCCCGTGAATTTCCATGCCTGCTCTGCCATGGCAAAACGGCATTTTCCTACCTTGCTGCCACCGCTTATGCTTTTCTCGCTCTGTTTTTAATCAGGGCAGCCTCTGGTTTCATTGTCATGCAGAGGACACGCCAGTGTCTGGCTGCTCCCTCCGATTCCCTGAACACGATTTCCACGACTGATTGGTGTTTTGTAATACTCCGCATAATGGAGCCTTCCCAAAATACACATCTCTCCTTGATTTCTCTGCCGAGGCTCGGTGATTTTACTTCTCTCACGCCTGACTCCCGGTGAGGAGGTGTCCCTGTGCCGGTGCCGGCTGGGAATGCCGGTGGGAATGCACCTGTCCCGGTGCCCAGCCCCCGCCCCACCGGCACCGGCTCCGCTGCTCCGGGAGCTCACACTGCTGGAGAAATTAAATACTGAAACGGCTCCAGCAAGTCTTGGAAATAACACATCTGGCAGTGCCTGAAAGGGCACGAACAGAGTAACACGTACTCCCGCAGCCTCTGTAATTAATTGTTACGACTCGCGTTGCTCCCGTGTCAGAGTTCTGTTAAAATCCTGCCCCAGGCAGCTTCGGGAGGTTCAATCAGCTCGGGGAGTAACTCGTGCTATTGTCTAATTGAATGCTCTTGTGGGGGGAGCTGCAGGGACTCGCGGGCTCCGGGATATCTGCAGGCTCAGCATCAGCCCAGCTCTCGCCAGAGCCGGCAATCCCTTCCCTTCCCTTCCCTTCCCTTCCCTTCCCTTCCCTTCCCCTGCACTAGAGGAGCCATAAGTAGAACACAAAAGCAGGTCAGAGGGACATGGGGAGATGTTCTCCACGTGTGGATTGTCCAGAAAGGAACAGAGGTGGAGCAGAGGGGTTGCACATGGAGTTGGGGGCTACTGGAAGGGGATGGGGTAGCACTGGAAGGGGTTAAGAGAAGGTGTTATAAAAATCGAAAACAACCTCTCCATGTCCCCTCTGAGGGCCAGGAGTGGTGTCCGAGGCAGCACAGGGAGAGGCAGCAGGAGAAGGGAGAAGGAGGAATGTAGCCAGGGCTTGGGCAGCCCCTCCTCAGTGACAGGGGTCCCCTGCACCGCCGAGGGCTTCTGACACATCAGCCTGGAGAGAGGGAGCTGGCCATGCTCAAATCTGGAACCTGCAGGGAGCAGGTGCTGCATTCTGCCTGGCAGCACCCTCTGAAAGCCTGGCTGCATTTTAAACAGGCTGGAAGGGTTGGTTTTTCCCGAGCCAGTGCATGTCTGCTGCATTCACACACCACTTCTTTCCTATCCTGACATGCACGGGTGCGTGGCATGCCCCAGTCTGGGGGGCAGTTCTAAAGGCTGTCTTTCATCCTTTTGTACAATTCTGTGTCCCCAGTCTGGGGGGCAGCTCTAAAGGGTGACTTTCACAGTTTTATACAACTCTGTGTCCCTCTGGGTTCCCGTGCCCACAGCCCCTGTGCAGCCTCCCCATCTGCTGCTTCCCTGGCCGTGTCCCGGGTGCCAGGCAGGGGACACCCCCCAGCCCTGACGGTGCTGGCTCAGGGAGCTGCAGCTCCTCTGTCTCACTTCCCTGCCCACGCTGCAGGGTTTGTGCCCTGTGCTGGGACAGAACTGTCCCTCTGCCTGCTGCCAAACCCTGCACCACACCTGCCCCTCCTCAGGTGTGTGACAGACGGGCAGCGGGAGCAGGGGAGCCAGAGGTGGCAGCAGGGAGGCACAGTGACAGGGTGACACCATGCCATAGTGGCAGAGTGGCAGGATGGCTCAGTGACAGGGTGGCACAGTGGCAGGGTGACACCATGGCACGGTGACACAGGGACAGGGTGACACCATGGCAGGCTGGCACAGGGACAGGGTGGCAGGCTGGCACAGTGCCTGTCTGTGGTGGCTCCAACGCTGGCTGCAGGAGCAGGGGCAGGGCCTGGGCAGCTCCTCAGCAGTGACAGCTTTGCTGCAGGGCTCAGCCAGGCCTTGCTGTGCTGCTCTCGGCTCCGAGGGAGCTCCTGCAGGACCTTCAGGGCTGAGGAACTCCACACAGACACCCCATGTGCCAGGGAGGGTGCCACTGCCACCCTGCTGTCCCCACCTGAGACACCTGCCAGCTCCTCCTGGAGCACAGGCACAGCCACCAGCCCCAGGCTGTAATTGTGTTCCCTGGGCTCCCTTTTCTTGCTAATGCAGCCATCTCTCCCCTTTCTCCCTTAATAAGGTTGTTTGCTTCCTTGGCAAGGACACTGTCATCCGTGTGTTGGTGCCACATCCTGCACCTCCTGGCTCCTCACTCCAATTTGAAGATGAATTATCTCGCCTTGGCAGGGCTGTCAGCAGCGTGCCTTTGAAGAACCCGTTAGCGCTGCACGAGGGGCAGCCTAACCCAAAAAGGCATGTTTATCTTTATTATCTGGCTCCTATCTCTTCATTAACTTTGAGATATCTTCATGTTCCAAGGGTAGCTGTTGTCACATCTGGTGAGCGATGGTATTAATCTTCCCGCGTGCCTCTGCCTGGGATCCCTCTGCCCTATGGCTTCCTCTGAGCTTTCCTGGCATTCCTGTAATCAGGTCAATATTGCAGTTCTGCATAAACAAACAAGTAATTTTTCCTATGAATCCTCATGAATTTATAATGATGGAAATTCTTCTCTTTCATATGCACGGTTATTCCCTGACCTGTTACCGCACATTTCTGATGTACAGCAGGACGGGTCACAACAGTTGTACATAATTTAATCTCTTCTCCCATTACATTAACATTTGTCTCGTATTGAGAGACGTCCAGCTCACTTTTGATGGTGACGACACGACGGCAGCAGGGCGGCCTGCGCTGGCAGGGACGTGCAGAGGGAGGGCGGCCTGCGCTGGCAGGGACGTGCAGAGGGAGAGGCAGTGAGATGTGGCTCCTGCTCTTCCTCTCTGGTGGGAGCACTGGAAGCCACGTGGGGACGGTCCTGAGCCTGCTCCCAGCCCAGGCTGGGCACCACATTGCTCCCAAGGCTCCAGGTGCTCGGAGCTGGGAGAGAGGAGGCCTGGGGCAGAGAACCGGGCTGCCCAGAGCCACCAGCACTGCCCCCAGAGCCCTCCCGCCGCAGGACAGGGCATGTGGGGCAGGGAGAGGGCCAGGGCAAGGGCCTCGACCCCCCGGGTGTGGGATCAGCTCCATGGGCAGGGCAGTGGCTGCGGGGATGGCACGGCAGGGAGCAGCCCTGGCCCTGCTGAGCTCCGTGCCATCCCTCCTGAGATATCACCATCCCTCATCACCGCCGGGCTCAGGCCGGCCCTCGGGGCTCTCAGGGAGGGGAGGAGGATGGAGCCTCCCTGTCAGTCCCTCCAAGGTCACACACACAGGAGCAGGTGTTCATGGTGGGGCCACAGCTGTCTCCTGGGAATGCTTTTGTGAGCTGAAGGAGCTGAACCAAACCAAACCAAGCCAAACCAAACCAAACCAAGCCAAAGCAAAGCAAAGCAAAGCAAAGCAAAGCAAAGCAAAGCAAAGCAAACCAAACCAAACTGCAGCTGCAGGATGAACACTGGCAGGTGTTGGAAGGTGGCTCCCAGCTCCCTCGGGGTGGCTCACTGAGGAGCTTCTTTGGCACTAGGTGTGATGCTAAAGAAATGTAGGTAAGGAGGGGTTCTCTGCGGTGACATCAGTGCCAGCTTGCTGCTGGGGGGGGTTCTCGGGGGGGAGATCAGTGCCAGAGAGCTGCTGGGGGGGGTTCTCGGGGGTGAGATCAGTGCCAGAGAGCTGCTGCTGCTGCAAGGGGTCCAATGTGGCAGCAGCTGTCTGGCCACAGAGACAAACACAACTTTCCCAGGCATCATTCTGGGAAAGGCTGTGAAAAGATCAGAGAAAAGAATGAGAAACAATCCTTGTCTTCACTTGCTGCACCTGTTGTTGTGCACATGTGCAATGTGTTATGGAGATTTGTTTACTAAAGGAGGTTTTAACCAATGGTGATGGTGTTTTAGCTAAAGGGCCAATTAGGTCAACCTGTGGCTAACGAGGATATAAAAGAGCAATGGGTTTCTTAATACAGAAAATTAACCAGCCTTCTGTGATACATGTAGTCTGCAGCAGTTATTACCCAGCTGATGCCTGTTGTGGTGACAGCCCAAGGGAGACTGAGCAGCTCCCCTGGTGCCCCAGGACGTTGTGCTCAGGGGTCTCTAAGCCCGTGGTTCTCTCACCCCTGTGATCCCAGGAGCTGCCCCATTGCCCTGTGCACTGCAGGGCTGACAGGAAGCACAGTCACCCCAGAGCCAAGCCAGGGCACGGAGCTCTTCCCAAATGCTGTGCACAAGCCTGCCTGCCTCCCCTGCCACCATCCACGTCCTCCTCCAATGCCATCCCCATTCGTGGGGAGAGGACAGGTTCCTGTAGGACAGGAGACAAACAGGCACTGGGCAGTCGGAGCAGTTCAGTTTCCTTTGTTTGTTTTGTCTTGTTTTTACAAACACGCTGTCCTCCCTCCTTCCCAGCAGACAAGGCAGTGTCGGTGCTGCTCTCACCGTGCCCTGGGCAGGATGAGTCAGTGCTGTGGCACTCGGGGCTCTGCTGCTCCCGCATCACATCCCTGGCAGATCCTGCAGGTGTGTTCTGGGCTTTGTGTCCTTGGTGAACACAGAGCCACAGGCCCCACTGAGGCTATTCTTATTTTTCTGTATCTCTAAAGAGCCAAACTGAGTCACAAGCTCCACTGCTGCCCTTTAGGAGGCATCCAAACTGATTATTGTATGATTTTTAAGCAAGGATTAATGGCAGCAGCTTATCAACGACTTCCTGATTTCTGACACAGTTTTAATCTGAGAGAGCACAGGAGAGGGACCAGCAATTTCCAGCAGGCAGGGATTACACTGCCCACAGTGTTGTACCAGAAATCACAAACTGGGAGCAAGAGAAGGTACAACTCTCTGATCCTTTGTGTATTTTATCACATGAACTCCCTCTGGATTGGGGACACCTGGAATTTTTTATTTATTTCTTTCTTATATTATACTATCTCTTTAAAGGATAAAGACAATTTAAATAAAAAGTGTCTGCCAGGTAACACGGCTGCCAGGCAAACCGTGCCACTCTCCATGTGGTGCTCCCAAGGGGAGGTTTGGGCCTGACCTTGACCCATCTCCACCACAGGTGGAGGAGAACTTCCTTGTGTGAAGCACAGGACGTCACACAGCTGTCACACAGCTGTCCCGGGACTGTCCCTGATCTGTCCCAGGGCTGTCCTGGGGCTGTCCCTGAGTTGTCCCTGGGCTGTGCCATTCTGTGCTGTGCTGTGCTGTGCTGTGCTGAGCTGTGCTGTGCCTTGCTGTGCTGTGCCGTGCTGTGCTGTGCTGTGCCATTCTGTGCTGTGCTGTGCCATGCTGTGCTGTGCCAGGCTCAGGAGCCTGCCTTCCCTAGCTCTGGCAAAGACCCACGGCTCTGCAGGGTCAGGAAATCCATCCCAGGGACCTTCAGATGGGCTGTGCAGATCCCCAGGGCTCACCTGGCTTTGAGGCTTGCTCTGAGTAATTAAAGGTTGGGTTCTGGTGTTTCTGTGTTGTGGAGTGGCCCTAAAGAGAAGAGAGCTGTGGGAGCAGCCCCTTTGCTTCCCAGGGAGGACAAAAGGCTTCAAATCCCCAGTAATTTGTTCAGGCACAGAAGTCACTTTTGTATTGGCTCTCGAAAACTCAATTTGCTGTGCACAGCTGTGCTTAGCTTCAAACCCAGTCACTCTTCCCTTCCCTCTCCCTCTGCTCCCCAAAAAGACCCAACCCTCAGCAGTGCTGTGCCCGGGGGTGGGAGGGAGGATGGGAGACTTTGTTCTGAAAAGGATTCACTTCTCTCCCTGGGGCTCGGAATTTTCAGGAGGCATCTCCAGCCCCAGCGGATTGAGGCTGGGATCCCCTGGGCAGGAGCACCCAGAACAGCCCTGCTGTCCCTCAGGATAGCCACCCCAGCTTCCCAGAGCAGCTCCCCCAGGCCAAGGTGCACTCTGAGCCCCCTGGGACGGAGGGAGGTGTCCCTGCCCTGGCAGGGGCCATGGGATGGGCTTTGAGCTGGCTGCCAACCCAACCCATTCCACAATTCCATGGGTTTTGTGTGTTGTTCACCAGAGCCAGGGTAAAACCCTCCGCCTGTTCCCAGGCTGAGCAAATCCCTTACCCCCACAACTCTCCCTGCTCCCATCTTTTCTCTGAGTTTGCTGGTGGAGGTGAGCAAGAAGCAGTGAAGGAAATGTGCAAAAAATGAAGTGATGATGAGTGAAACTTCTTGTTCATAATTAAAAGCGTGACATGGAAATGTGAAATGTCAAAAGGATCAACTTCAAAGCTGTGTGAAATGAAACCCTCACTTTGATTCCAATATTGCTTTATAGAGAGAGACATAAGAAAAAGAGCTTTCTGTGTAAATATTAGAATTACAAATCACAACTTTCATGATTAAAATCATACTTCGAGCAGTAAAAAAAAAAAATATTCATACATCTTCATGACTGGCAGAAGAGCAGAAAGGATGGATTTTCTTGTTGCATCACGATATTGGCAAGTGGGACATGGAACTTCTCAGCCTCCCCCCTTCCCTGTGGACACAGCACGGCAGGTGAAGCTGTGCCTGCTGCACCCTTCCTGCCTGAGGGATGCTCCCAGGGCACAGAGCCCCTTCCAGGGCACAGAGCCCCTTCCAGGGCACACAGCCCCCCAGTGATCCCCCTGCCCAGGGAGGGCTGTCCTGGGCACACAGCCCCTCCTGTGATCCCCTGCCCAGGGAGGGCTGCCCTGGGCACACAGCCCCTCCTGTGATCCCCTCTGGGCACACAGCCCCCCAGTGATCCCCCTCTGGGCACACAGCCCCCCAGTGATCCCCCTGCCCAGGGAGGGCTGCCCTGGGCACACCGCCCCCCAGGCCCCTTCCCCTGCAGGTCCCTCCCCATCCTTGCTGGACACACGTGCCTGCCGTGCCGTGCCCTGGGTTGCCTCTGTTCCTCACATCCCGACTCCTGAATTCTGCAGCTCTAAAGCCCTGCAGGGATTTTATTTATTTCAGGGTTACAACAAGCCACAGCGGAGCTGTGAGACTGCCCTGCTGTGACCCTGTTCAGCCCTAGCACAGCTCTGGCTCCGGCTCTGCCCTGTCACTGCTGGTTTTTGGATGCTTTTCCAGGTGCCAGGGAGCATTTCTGGTCCCGTGTGTGCCCGTGGCCCCGGGCTGTGGCTGCCACGGGCACCCTGGCTCCAGCCAGGCCGCTTGTTTCTGCAGTCACATTGTGAACACGCTTCTGCTGCTTCTCTGGAATGCACTCTGATCTTCCAAGGGAAGAAAAGCCAATTAATTTTAAAGAAGCCCCAGCCATGGGTTTGTCTCGGAGAGGCTAAAGCAGCAAAACCTGAGTGTATTCCGAGGAGAAATCCCCAGTCCTCACACACTGATGGCAGCAGGCTCAGCGCCTGCCTGCAGCTCAGCCAGACGCTCAGGAGGCTTCAGCCCTTTGACTGAGGGATTTTCTGGGAAAATTGTGCATTAATTGAGGCACACCGTGGTTACAAAGCAGGACACATGCCCACACTAATCTTTTGAAATCCTCACAGCGTTGCTGAGCCCTCCGTGCCCATGGCTGAGATGCAACATAGGCAAAATGTAAAGATCCCTTGGGTTTGTGGAAAGAATTTCCATCGCTGCTGTGTCTGCGCTGAGAAAATGAGCTCCTAGGCTAATGGTCAGTCCAAACAGCCAGATCTTTGGTTCTTCTGCTGCTTCCACACAGCAAAGGGACAAACAAATGGGTTTGTCTCTCCTTTTGCTTTCTCTGTCTTGCAAATCCTTCTGAGTTTTGGGGTTTGGGTTGTTTTGTATTGGTTTGTTTTTTGTTGGTTTTTTTTTATTTTTTTTTTGTTTGTTTGTTTCTGATAACAAAGAACAGTAAGGTTTCCACATTTAATGGAAAACTTCACATTTGAATGTTCTGTTTGTTTGCTGAGTTGGAATTCTCGTTCCTCTGGATCCAGACTGTGTCCCTGTGTCCTGCCCCCAGAGTCTGAGCCCTGCCGCCCCTCCTGGCATGGCTGGTTCTGCTGCCAGGGTAACAAATGTTCATTTCTGTTTGTGTCCCCCAGCTCCTCATGTACCACATTCTGCCATGCAGAAGACCAGAATCCCAGGAGGGTTTGGCTGGAAGAGATCTCAAAGCCCACCCAGTGCCACCCCTGCCATGGCAGGGAGAGCTCCCACTGTCCCAGGTGCTCCAAGCCCAGTGTCCAGCCCGGCCTGGCACATTCCAACAGCTCAGCTGTGTCACCTTGCTGGGGATGTAACTCCCTTTGATTGCAAGGAAGCCCCTGCAGCTGCTCCTGAGCCAACCATGCCAGCCCTGCCCTGTGCAGGGCAGCCCTGCCTCGGCTCTGGCTGAAACACGTCCGAGGGACAGCACCCGGCACACACCTTTCCTCTGGAACGCCAGGTGTGGGGGTGGGAGGGACTGACCCCCTCCTTCCAACCCTAACGTGGGCAGGGGGGGTTACCTGTGCAGGGGGGTGTTACCTGTGCATGAGGGATGTTACCTGTACAGGAGGTGTGTTATCTGTGCAGGGGGGTGTTACCTGGGGAGGGGGGTGTTACCTGTGAGGAGCTGTGTTACCTGTGCAGGATGGGTGTTACCTGTGCAGGGGTGTGTTAGCTGTGCAGGAGCTGTGTTACCTGTACAGGAGGGATGTTAGCTGTGCAGGGGTGTGTTACTTGTGTAGGATGGTGCATTACCTATGCAGGAGGGGTGTTACCTGTACAGGAGGGGTGTTACCTGTACAGGAGGGGTGTTACCTGCGAAGGATGGTGCATTACCTGTCAGGAGCTGTGTTACCTGTGCAGGATAGATGTTAGCTGTGCAGGAGGGACGTTTCCTGTGTAGGATTGTGCATTACCTGTGTAGGAGGGGTGTTACCTGCCCAGCATGGGTGTTACCTGTGAGGAGCTGTGTTACCTGTGCAGGATGAGTGTTAGCTGTGCAGGATGGGTGTTACCTGTGCAGGGGGTGTTACCTGCCCAGCATGGGTGTTACCTGTGAGGAGCTGTGTTACCTGGGCAGGACCAAGCCCTGTCCTGGCACGAAGCACACCTGCTGTGTTTCTGCTCAGTGCTGCAGGGATTTGTCCTGGAGCACATTTCTCCTTGAGCAGGTGGGCAGCCCCTGAGCTGCTGCTGCCTTGCCCGCCTGGCTGCAGGTGGGTGAGCACAGGGATATTTCTGGAGCTGCTCATTTCTGAATATCCCGATTCTATATTGAGCCCACTGAGGGGAGCCTTTTGTTTCACTCTTTACCTCAAATGAAACGGATCCCAGGTGTGAGGCAGCAGGTCAGGCCACACCTGTGTCTGAGCAGAGCAAGGTGAACACTGTCTGTGTAAGAAATTCTGAAACAGTCACCTCTGATTGCCACTGCTGCTTTCCACACTGGCTGCTGGTCCGTGCTTTGTGCAGATGAGATCACAGCTCTGCTCACAGGCTCCTCAGCTTCTGCAACGCTCTGTCAGGAGGATGCAGCACATCCTTCCCTGCCTGTGGCCTGCTCACGCTCCTGTACGCAGAGAAAAACTAATTGCTGGCAGATTTAGAACAGAATATGTGAAAATAAATTGAAATCTGGAGCTTCTTAGTCAGCAGAACACAATTATTTCAGAATGGATTATTTTCAGCCCTTCTATTCATTCTGAATTCCATGGAAGGTGTCACTGTGGTTGGTTATAAACGAGCACTGCGGTCACCTCACCGACTGGAAGATGAATGGCGTCACACGTATTTAAAATTCATCACTTTTATCCAGTCTGAGGCAGAGGGGTTTACAATATCTCAGAAAGAAAAATTAAAAATTACCCTCCAGAGCCTTGAGTAAAATTCTCTAAATTATTTTCTCAGTGCAAGGAATTAATTTGTGAGGCTGAGGGTGAAGGGTGAACACTGATGTCCTGACAGTGACTGCAGCAGGAGGGTGCCCCTTGAGCTCGGGGATGTTGCAGTGTGGGGGCACAAAGAATCATTGCCCTTTCATTCCTCTGCTCCATGGCCGCTGCCTTGAGGACTAAATCCCCTTTTCTCACTTGTGATTGTTAAAAACTCTGTCTGGTCCTGCAGAGCACTGAAAGGTGTTTGCTTTCAGGGGCTCGTTGGCTGGGTGGCTGGAGCAGGCTCTGAGCAGAGCCTGTCCTGGCTGGGATGAGCTCATGGAGAGCTGGGCTGGGGATGCTGAGCTCTGCACAGCTCACACCCATCCCACCCCCTCTGCCCCAGGGTGTCCCTGGCTCTCGGGTGTCCCCCAGGGTGTCCCTGGCTCTCAGGTGTCCCCATGCCTCCAGCGTGTCCCTGGCTCTCGGGTGTCCCCCAGGGTGTCCCTGGCTCTCAGGTGTCACCATGCCCCGGGCTCTCTCTCCTGCTGGGGCTGTTCCCTGTCCCGTGGCTGCACACAGGAGCACAGCTGGGCTCTGGGCTCTGGCACTGCCCTCTCCCCAGGCTCCAGAGCTGGCAGCCAGCAAACCCAGGGTGTCCTGGTGCTGCCCGTGCTCTGGCCAGGGCAGGACCCGCTCTGCTGACCCATTCCAAGCCCAGGGGCTGATGGAGCGGGATGAAAGCAGGGACAGCCCCAGGAGCAGCGTGTCCTGGAGCTGCAGCCCTGCTGTGGTGCCATGAGGGGCTCATGTTCCTGTTCCAGAGAGTTTGGCAGCAGAAAAAATGGCATTTTTTTGTTGGCTGGAACAACCACCTCTGTAGCTGATACAGGGAGATGGGTGAGCAACAGGAGGCTGGGATGGAGACAAGATAATATCAGTGTGGAACCAGGGGAGATTTTTGTCTCAGCTGTTTGTTTTAATAGGCTTTGGTTTGGGATAATAGTGCTCCTTCTGGGCTCATAAATTTGTGAGAACAAATCAGAAAATATTGGTTCAGTGTGGTGCTCAGGGAAAATGCCCTCTCCTGTTTACAGCATCCATCCATCCATCCATCATCCATCCATCCATCCATCCATCCATCCATCCATCCATCCCTCCATCCATCCATCCATCCATCCCTCCATCCATCCCTGCGCCTGGCTGGATCTCTCCAGGCATTTCTCCACTCACATCTGCCTATCCCACCCGATATCAGCACTCCAAGCTCTGCTCTCCCAGTTCCCTGTGCAGCTCTCTCCCCACGTGTCCCTGTGGTGGGTCCTTCACCTGGGAAAAGCTCCAGACCAGCAGCTCAAGCATGGGGAGCCTCCTTCCAGCTCCTCTTGGCAATCTGGGGCAGATTTGGGGGGATCTTCTAAGGGGGAACAAAACTTCTCTGGAGAGTGAACTCTAGAGAGACGCCCTGGCTCTCTGTGAAACAGTCTCAGGCTGGAATTCACCAGGATCCTTCCTCTCCCATCCCCCTTGAGATCAGGTGATCATCCAGGAGTGTGGGTTTGGGTACTTCAGGGACTCCACAGCCTGGATACAAAGGCAAGTCTGTGAAACAAAGCTGCATTTAGCGAGCTCAAGCTAACGCTACTCTCAGGTGTGCACAGCTCAGTAATTTGTCCTCTTTAAGATAAAATATAAACTACAAGATTAATGCACATGCATCCAAAAACCTGCCTGAAAGCAGAGGGGAGGAGCTGGCATTCCGTGTGCCTTAAGGAGCCCTTCCAAGTGCAGAGCAAGTGCCTATCCCTGGAGTCAGACCCAGAAAAGTGCAGGCAGGGCTGGGAGAGGATGGGTGTAAGGAGCCAGTGTAATGTTTATACCCAATTAGCCCCTAGCCCATCACCACAATGATTTCATTTACCTGTCCCTGGGCTGCTCCCTGCACCAGGGCCAGTTTCCCTCAGCAGGGCAGTGTCCCCCTCTGGAGCTGTGCCTTTCCATCCTGCCATTTCCCATCAGCTGGCATTGCTGTGTCTCCTCCACGTCCCACTGGGGCCAAGGCTGGAGCTCTTGGGGAAGTCCCCATGGCCCCCCAGGCTCCCTGAGCCCTTCTTTGGCTGCTGCTGAGACACCTGGGCTGTAGCAGGGCCCCAGGTGATGCCCAACACCCATGTCCCAGCCCAGCTTTGCTGGAATGGGAGGGGAAAAACACGGGATATCCATCCCATGGAGACTTTTTTCTTAAAAAACAATAATAAAATCCCCCCAAGCTGTCTGTTGGTTCTAGAAATATCCAGGCCCTCCTTTAGTTGTTACATGTATTTGAATGCCTTTTGGCCCCCTGAGCTCACAGCTGCTGTTCCTGGACACCTCTGGAGTGGAATGGCCATTCCTGACTCCTGCACATCCCTGGCAGGACGGTGGGGCCAGGTGTGTGCTGGGCTCTTCTCCAGGGGATGAGAAACAGGACAAGAGGAAATGCCTCAGGCTGTGCAAGGGGAGGTTTAGGTGCATATTTGGAATCTTGTTTTCACAGAAAAGGTTTTCAAGCATGGGCAGGGGCTGCCCAGGACAGCAGCAGAGCCACCATCCCAGGAAATGTCTGGATGTGGCACTGAGGATGTGTCTCCCTGGGGAACTCGGTGTCATGGTGGGCTGGTAGCTGGACCTGGAGACCTCAACAAGCATGACAATTCCATGGTTCCATGGCTCTGCCCATGCCTGGTCTCTCTGCTGCTGAGAAGGTGAGGGCTGTGCAGGGACCCAGGGAGTGCTGGTGCTGCCAGGGCAGCGCTGCCCTCCCCAGAGCCTCAGCACAGGGAGTGCCTCTGGAACCCTTCCCTGCGCTCTGCTCAGACTCTGCCAGGGGCACAGCCATGCCAGGCTCCGCGCTGGGGCAGCTGTCCCTGCCCAGGCACCTGCAGGCCATCCCTGGTGGCCAGGGACTGCTGGCCAGGGGGAGGGAGCGCTCGCTGGCCCAGCAAAGGAAGAGCATTTTGCAATGCAAGGCTTTCAGGGCTAAATCAGCCATTTGATCATCCATGAAGAATAAAGGCTTGTTTCTTGGTTGCTGGCTGCTCTGCCAAGAGGGAAAAACAAACAAACAACAAATGAGCTCATTATTTTCTGCTGTGCTCTCGGAGATGAGCCATGGCTGGCTTCAGAGGGGATAAAGCGCCCGCAGGGATGCAGTGCTTCTTCCAGGAGGGCTCTTCTCCCTGATCTTTCATTTGTGCTGCCTCCCAAAGTGTTGGTTACAGTCAGTGCTGCCTGAGCAGTGCAACAAAGCAGGAGAATATGGCACTGGGAGGATCCAGGGGGAAAGAGGAGAAGGGAAGTGATCTGCCTCCGCTTTGGCTGTGCACTGGTCTCTGTTCAGGGACAGGAAAAGCTGAGTGCATCCCCTTCGTTGCATCACAGCTGGATTTACAAAGGCTTGGGCTGTGTCTGAGTAAAGGACATTTCCCTGAGTGGAGCAGGATTCAAAAGGGCTGAATGCAAGGGATGCTTAAAGAAAGATTTTCTGGATTCACGAGGAAGCTCCCATTAAGTTGTATATAAACAGAAATACAGTTTTGTTAATTAATATCAAACATATAAATACAAATAGGCATCAGAAAGTAAAAGTCAGTGTGTCCTGTTTCATTAACTCACACCTGCGTGCTCAGCACTGCCTCGGAGGTGTTAAATTTGAGTCTAATTAGCATAAATTGAATGTGAGCACAGGCTTCAGTGGAGACACAATTTCACCTTCTGTGCACAACCCAATTAGTTTGTGGATCTTTTTGTCCTGGACCTGTGTAATTATTTGGAGTATATCTATATTTTTATTTTCCCAACCCTCCCATGGCTCTCAGCTCTGTGTTTAATTATGGATTATGTGGAAGAGCAGTTCTACTAATTAAACTCTGTTTATATTTTAAATCCACTGTTAGACTATTTGTTCAGTGACCCCCAGTCCTTAGCATGGAGAAACAATAAACAGTTGTCCCCAAGTTATTATTTTTTGTGTCATCCATCTTGGCTTTTTTTGCATCAGACCTGAGAACACAGATATGGCTCACCTGGGTGCTGCTGCCTGAGGGCTCCCTGGAGCAGAGCTGGGCAGAGTTACAGAACAAAGCAGGGATTCATTAAAGGCCTCACAGGACACACCCTGGGCAGCACAAGAGCCCGGCCGTGGCTGCACCCCAGCTGGGCCCTGCTCAGGAGTTCTCACACTTTGATGAGCTTTGGTGCATTTCCATGTTGGTTCAGTGCCCAGTTCCAGCTCCAGGGGATGCAGTCCCACCCTCCCAGGCTGCTCTCCTCCCTCCCCTGCTGGTGGCACTTTGGGGCTGCTGCAGCGGTGTCCCTGGTTGTGGGCTGGAAAAGGATTGTTGTGTGTGCCTGAGCTGTGAGGAGAGCTGCTGGCACTGCGTGTGGAGCTCAGAGTCACACACCAGGGCACTGCAGAGCGTGGACAACGTGAGGGCTGACCCTGAGGGCACCAGGACCAGGGAGGTGTCCCTGCCCACGGATGGGGCTGCAGCTGCTGCTGCCCAAGCCAGGCTGGCACTGTGTGTGCTTTGCCAGCCCCGTGTCCTGCAGCACTCTGTGCCTCAGTCTGCTCTGTGCCTGCAGCTGGCAGAGCCCCTGACGGCGTGTCCCCTGTCACTGATGGGGTGTCCCCTGTCACTGACGGCGTGTCCCCTGTCACTGA
>NW_024365493.1:344306-503735 GCF_014805655.1 Passer montanus
GTGTCACACCTGGCAGTGTGTCACACCTGGCAGTGTGTCCATTCTGGCTGTGTCACACCTGGCTGTGTCACACCTGGCTGTGTGTCACACCTGGCTGTGTCACTCCTGTCAATGTCACACCTGTCAATGTCACACCTGGCTGTGTCACACCTGGCAGTGTGTCACACCTGGCAGTGTGTCCATTCTGGCTGTGTCACACCTGGCAGTGTCACACCCCACAGCAGGAGCAGTCTGGTGCAGCTCCGTGCCCTCGTGGTCTCGGTGGCAGCCTGTCCCCAGGTGACCCCTCAGTGCCAACCTGTCCCAGCTGTGCCCTCAGTACCAGCCTGTCCCCAGGTGTGCCCTCAGTGCCAGCCTGTCCCCAGGTGTGCCCTCAGTGCCACCTGTCCCAGGTGAGCCCAGCCTGCCCTGGGTGGTGCCACGGGCACTCAGCAGTGCCCCACCCCGGGGGTGTCTGGGGAGCCCCAGCGGGCACGGGGTGTCACAGGGGACCCACACACTGCACGGGCAGGGCTCGCCGCTCTGCTCCTCCCTTCCCCCGCAGCCTCCGGGTGGATTCCCGTGCCCTTTCCCAGGGCTGAGGGGCATTTGCTGTTTGATCGCCCCGGGCAGAGCAGGCAGCTCCTCCCTGTGCCCGGGCTGGGTGTGCCGTCCTCGGGGACGTGTCACCAGCCCAGGCAGGATGTTTCAGGGATCCCTCGCAGGGATCCTGTGTGGCAGCAGGCAGCTCCCTGGTGCAGCTCCACGGGCAGAGCACGGGCAGCAGGCACGGAGGTGGCCGTGCCCTGCAAAGCCAGAATAACCCCTTGAAAACCCCTGGAACTCCTGGGGCAAATCCATGGGAACTCACCTGAGCCACCCGTGCCCAGCCCTGTGCCCAGCCCCAGATGGGCCTGGAGCTGCTGGAGAGAGCCCAGGGGAATCCACGGAGCTGCTGCAGGGCTGCAGCCAGGCTGGGAGAGCTGGGAATGTTCCCTGGAGAGGAGAAGGCTCCAGGGAGAGCTCAGAGCCCCTGGCAGGGCCTGAAGGGGCTCCAGGAGAGCTGCAGAGGGACTGGGGACAAGGCCTGGAGGGACAGGAGCCAGGGAATGGCTCCCACTGCCAGAGGGCAGGGATGGGTGGGAGATTGGGAACTGGGTATTGCTGGCTGGGCTGGGATTGCCAGAGCAGCTGGGGCTGCCCCTGGATCCCTGGCAGCGCCCAAGGCCAGGCTGGACACTGGGACACCCCGGCACAGGGGGAGGTGTGGCAAGGGGCAGGATGAGATGGGCTTTAAGGTCCGTTCCCATCCGAATGTTTCTGGGATTCTGTGGCTGAACCTCCCTTTCCCTGCCAGGGGAATATAAAGACATGTGGGGCAGTGAGCTGGCATTTTGTTACCCAAAATAGTATCTTCATTCCCTTTCTCAAAGTCAGGCAGGCTGACTCTTTATTTTGCCACCTTTCCCGGTGTCAGACAGAAGGAAAGTCCCCTGTGAGCAGAGGGGCACGGAGCAGGGTGGCAGCCCGGGCAGGGCCAGCTCCTCTGGGCACAGCAGTGGGGTGGGCTGCTGTCCCTGTCCCCACGGCTGGCTCCATGGCCACCAGCCCCCCGAGCTGGCACTGCCTGGGGGTGCTGCAGAATGAAATGCTTCTGTCAAATACCCGGGCACACGCTTCCTGAAATAAGAGTGAATTTATTCTTTTCAGACAAATTTATTTTGCTTGTCTTGGGTTTATGTATTGTGAATTACAAACTGATACGAGGTTTAAACCGTTTGTTTTACTGCAAGTGAGCTCTGCAATAAATGTGAACATCAGGAGAGAAGGGTGGGGCTGAGGAGGAGCCCACGGGCTCAGAGCGCTCCTGAACTGCCCCACGGGGACAGATGGTGGCACACAGCCACTGTCACCAGGGACACACAGCCACTGTCACCAGGGTCACACAGCCACTGTCACCAGGGACAGCCACACTCTCACCAGGGACACACCCACACTGTCACCAGGGTCACACAGCTACTGCCACCCGGGTCACACAGCCACTGCCACCAGGGTCACACAGCCACTGTCACCAGGGTCACCCACACTCGCACACCAGGGTCACACAATCACAGCCACCAGGGACACACAGCCACTGCCACCCGGGTCACACAGCTACTGCCACCCGGGTCACACAGCCACTGCCACCAGGGTCACACAATCACAGCCACCAGGGACACACAGCCACTGCCACCCGGGTCACACAGCTACTGCCACCCGGGTCACACAGCCACTGCCACCAGGGTCACACAGCCACTGTCACCAGGGACAGCCACACTCTCACCAGGGACACACCCACACTGTCACCAGGGTCACACAGCCACTGTCACCAGGGTCCCCCTGCCCTGTCACCAGGGTCACCCACACTCTCACCAGGGACAGCCACGGTCACCAGGGTCACCCCTCTCCTCCCAGTGCCTGTGGCTCTGGCTGCCTCCGGGCCCAAAGGGATGGGACAGCTCCTCCCCAGATCCAGGATGTCCCCAGGGGCTGTGACGGGCCCATGATCCATCCATGAGCACTCAAGGTCCATCAGGGGATGGCTGTCCCCCTCCAGTCCCCCCGGCGTGCCTGGCACTGTCCCTGGTGCTCTCCTCCCCTGTGAGCCAGGGACAGAGCAGGGCCCAGCCCGCGTCCCCTCTGCAGGGGAATCCTGCCACAACAGTGTCCCGAGCTGGAAGGACACACAGACGTGGGCTCAGCTGCTGGCCCTTCACACACACCCCTGCGAGCCCAGCCTGCGCTGGCACTGCCCAAAGCCTCCTGAGCTCTGGCAGAGCCAGGTGCCGCTGTCCCCAGGCCAGTGGAGCTGTGCCAGCCCAGGGCAGCCCAGGGCAGCCCAGGAGCCCCCAGCGCTGTCCCCTGGCCCTTGGGAACCTGCACTGCCCCTGCAGCTCAGCCTGCTTCCTCCAGCCAAACCCAGCCCAAGGGCTTGCTCCTCAGGAACGGGACAGGTTTTGATTCCGGTGGTGTTGCTGGGAATGGATTTAAGGTGCATTGGAAAAGCTGCTTTATTCAAGAGCAGTCACTGCTGAAGAGCTATAGTGAAATAATTGCTGTAGTATGGTTAGATGGTAATTATGCTGGGATAATTGATGAACCTTCCCAGCGAGGAGAAGCCCGTACTGCTAATAGCAAAGAGAAATTGGAGTTTTCCTGTCCTCGGAAAATGGTTTATTGCCCAGTCAAAATACACAGGCAACCAGTTAGAGAGAGGAAGTTAGGCTGGGGGGAGAGATCTCCACAGCATAATTAATCTTGGTCTAGCTGGAGCCCCATGTGAAGGGCAGAGTAAATTCTGGGATATAATTAAGCTCCAGTTCAAAAGCCCAAACTGAAATTGCATTTCCTGCCCTGCTGTGCCCCTCTGCACATTTCACCAACAGCACAGTGAACACGTGTGCTGCTGATTTCCATCCCATACCAGCTCCAGTGGCTGCAGGGAGGAACTTGTGCTCCCACAGGGGAGCCTGATTGCTCAAATTCCCACCCCAGCAGCCAGGGGCAAAGCAAGAGAGGCCTTTCAGACGTGTTTTGGAGGAGTAACACGTTCAAATTTGGCTGCCCCAAGTAAAATACCCTGCAGTACATATTTTATAGTTCTATTTCTTTAAAATATCTAGTCTTATTTACAAAATTATCCTTAGAAACTTGTTTTTAGTTCAATTTCTCTCTCAATAATGTCTGTCTTATTCTATAGCATTTCTAAGCCAACATTTCTTAGCTCAAGGTTTACACACAGGCACCCACTATGTGAGCCTTCTGTTAAACTTTAAGAATTTTCTGTAAATCCATTTCTCACATCCCAGGAGTCAGGGCCCCTCCCTGCTCACCCCCAAGGGAAGGTTTTGCAGAGATTTGCTGTTGTTCAGGTAAGACGAGGGCTCAGGGGGTGAAATCCCCTTTCCAGTGCTCTTGGGAGCACATCCCTCCTCTGGCCTGGCAGGCAGGACCAGGACATGGGGACATGGGCAGGGACACGGGGCCATGGGGACATGGGGACATGGGGATATGGGGCCATGGGGTCATGGGGATATGGCGACACAGGGCCATAGGGACATGGGGATATGGGGACATGGGGACATGGGCAGGGACACGGGGCCATGGGGTCATGGGGACATGGGGCCATGGGGAACATGGGGAAATGGGGACATGGGGACACAGGGACACGTGGCCATGGGGACATGGGGACATGGGGATATGGGGCCATGGGGTCATGGGGATATGGCGACACAGGGCCATAGGGACATGGGGATATGGGGACATGGGGACATGGGGACATGGGGACACAGGGACATGGGGACATGGGGACATGGGCAGGGACACGGAGCCATGGGGACATGGGGACATGGGGACATGGGCAGGGACACAGGGCCATGGGGACATGGGGACATGGGGACATGGGGACATGGGCAGGGACACGGGGCCATGGGGACATGGGGACATGGGGATATGGGGCCATGGGGTCATGGGGATATGGGGATATGGCGACACAGGGCCATGGGGACATGGGGACATGGGGACATGGGGACATGGGGACATGGGGACATGGGCAGGCCACACCTTGGGAGGTAAAAGCAGGTATAAAGTCCCCCCAGAAGGAGGAGCTCAGGTCCTGCACAGTGAGCCGTTTTTGCCTGGGTTTAGGGCTTTTGGCAGTAACAACAGAGGCAGTTTGGGGTTTGCTTCCAGCTCGCCAGCAGATTCCCAGGTGCTGGGGATACATCCCTGAGAAAGAGCATCCACAGGCAGGGGCAGAAACCCACTGGCACTACCCCTGCATTCACTGCCTGCTCACAGCAAGGCTGCCTTGCACTGACCAGGGTGGGGCTGGGGCTGCCCCCTGCCCCCGTGCCAGCACATCCCTGTGCCACCAGGCTGGGACAGGGCTGGGGCTGCCCCCTGTGCCACCAGGCTGTGACACTGGGCTGGGGCTGCCCCCTGTGCCAGCACATCCCTGTGCCACCAGGCTGGGACAGGGCTGGGGCTGTCCCGCCCTGGTGGCACCAGCAGGGATGGATCTTGTCTGCAGTCCTGGCACCTGAGCCACAATTCCAATGGCATCACCTTGCTGCCTTAAATCTGATTTCTCTTGGGAATCCGTGAATATTGCCTCCTGATCAATAAAAGCACAATTCTGCTTCAACCCAGCCCCATGGCAGCCGAGGGCATCATGGCCCTCTGCTTTCCCTTACCCTCCATTTTTATACCCAAACCCCACCGCTCTGTCATTCCTGCCTGAGATGCTTAAGAGACACCACCAAATGCCTGAATGACCTTTCAAATGTCCCTTCCAACACAAACCCTTCTATGGTTCTGTGCTCAGAGCCCATCAGATGCTGCTGGTATTTGAATGCAGTGTCAAAAAATAAAATGTTGAGTCTAAAGAATCCAGAGGCAGGAGCCCCTCTTGTGAAATATTTTGTCTCACTCTTTAAAGCCACAGTGACTGGAGCGATTAAAATGTTGTTTTCTGCCCTGTGTCTGGAAGGGCCAGTCCCACTGACAGGTGTGGCCGTGTCCCAAGGCCTGCAGTGGCTCCAGGTGCCTTGGTGAGGCTGTGACTGCACTGAAGGAAATGCTGTGCTCTGCTCGCCTCCCTCGGGCTGGACCCATTCAAAGCCATTGCTTTTCCTCAAAGCCTCCTGCCCTGGGCTGGGGGCAGGCAGGAGGAGGTGCTGCTGCCCTGGGGCAGACAGTGCCAGGGCCATGGGGCAGTGCCAGGGCCATGGGGCAGTGCCAGAGCAGTGCCAGGGCAGTGCCAGGGCTGTGGGGCAGTGCCAGAGCCATGGGGGTGCTAGGGCTGTGGGGGAGTGCCAGAGCTGTGAGGAAGTGCCAGGGCTGTGGGGCAGTGCCAGAAAGCACAATTCTGCTTCAACCCAGCCCCATGGCAGCCGAGGGCATCATGGCCCTCTGCTTTCCCTTACCCTCCATTTTTATACCCAAACCCCACCGCTCTGTCATTCCTGCCTGAGATGCTTAAGAGACACCACCAAATGCCTGAATGACCTTTCAAATGTCCCTTCCAACACAAACCCTTCTATGGTTCTGTGCTCAGAGCCCATCAGATGCTGCTGGTATTTGAATGCAGTGTCAAAAAATAAAATGTTGAGTCTAAAGAATCCAGAGGCAGGAGCCCCTCTTGTGAAACATTTTGTCTCACTCTTTAAAGCCACAGTGACTGGAGCGATTAAAATGTTGTTTTCTGCCCTGTGTCTGGAAGGGCCAGTCCCACTGACAGGTGTGGCCGTGTCCCAAGGCCTGCAGTGGCTCCAGGTGCCTTGGTGAGGCTGTGACTGCACTGAAGGAAATGCTGTGCTCTGCTCGCCTCCCTCGGGCTGGACCCATTCAAAGCCATTGCTTTTCCTCAAAGCCTCCTGCCCTGGGCTGGGGGCAGGCAGGAGGAGGTGCTGCTGCCCTGGGGCAGACAGTGCCAGGGCCATGGGGCAGTGCCAGGGCAGTGCCAGGGCTGTGGGGCAGTGCCAGGGCTGTGGGGCAGTGCTAGGGCAGTGCCAGGGCAGTGCCAGGGCCATGGGGGTGCTAGGGCTGTGGGGGAGTGCCAGAGCTGTGAGGAAGTGCCAGGGCTGTGGGGCAGTGCCAGGGCAGTGCCAGGGCAGTGCCAGAGCCATGGGGTAGTGCCAGGGCTGTGGGGCAGTGCCAGAGCTGTGGGGCAGTGCCAGGGTCATGGGGCAGTGCCAGGGCAGTGCCAGGGCTGTGGGGCAGTGCCAGGGCAGTGCCAGAGCAGTGCCAGGGCAGTGCCAGGGCAGTGCCAGGGCTGTGGGGCAGTGGCAGGGCCATGGGGCAGTGCCAGGGCAGTGCCAGGGCTGTGGGGCAGTGCCAGGGCTGTGGAGCAGGGGTCACACCGAGCCCACCCCCTGCTCTGGAAGGAGAACCAGGCGTGTTCAGGGTGAGGTGGTGCTGCCACCCGGGGCACGAGGGGTGCCTTGTGTGTGGTGGTGCCCATGAGCTGAAGGAGCCAGCTGCAGGAATGCAAAGGGCAGAAATGCCTCTCATCTGCCGGTGATTTTCCTTCATTAAATCCTGTTCTGGGCTGAGGATGGCAGGGGCAGTCTGCTGCACTGCAAAACAACATTCCATCTTCTGTAATCTCTGCAGCCATATGGTTCGTGTTTGAAATGGGGCTCCCCACTGGTTTCAAAGGCCCAAAACCAACAGAAAGTTCGGGAATGTCCTTTTCAGCAATTCCAGTTTGCTGTGATTTTAATAATGCAAATGTTCCCTGAGGTTTGCATCACCACTTACTCAGTTCAGAATCAGAGGCAGAATCGCTGAATCCTTCAGGTTGGAAAAGTCCTCTCTGACCACCCAGCCCAGCCCTTCCCCAGCCCTGCCAGGCCACACTGACCATGTCCCCAGGTGCCACAGTCACATGGATTTAAATTCCTCCAGGGATGGCACTCCACCCCTGCCTGGGCAGCTGTGCCAGGGCTGGAGGACCCTTTCCTTGAGGAAATTTCCCCTAATATCCAACCCAAACCCCCCTGGTGCAACTTGAGGCTGCCTCCTGTCCCGCTGTGACCTGCAGGGCTGTGCCAGGGCCCCTGGCAGTGTCCATGGGGACAGGGCACCACTGCTGCCGTGCCAGGCGAGGATGGTGGCACTGCCTCACTGCTGGGTAAGGAACACAATGCACATTTTCAAAGCAACTTCCCAGAATTTGGTTAAATATTGCTGCCACTTCCTGGAAGGCTCTGAAATGCAATCTGTCTGTCCTGGCAGAAGGAGCACAGAGGCAGGAGAAAGGTCAGTGCCATTTCACTGCAGGGACAAGGTGCCATGCCCCACCCTGAACCCCCACACTCAGGGGGCTGGAGCTGCCGTTCCCAGGGAAGTTAATTAGCAAATACAGCATCAGACACCCCTTTTGTGCAATCAGTAACATCGTGCCTGAATTACTACCATCATTTTAATACTATTAAACCCATTCATTGCCGAGTTTCTTGAAGCACGGTGTGGAGCTGCTACAAGACATGCTCATATCATGCTCGAGACATTTTGATAGAAGACTGATGAAAAGAGAATAAATTGACATTACTGCCCAGACAAATGGACAAATAACATTATTTCTCTCACTATTGTAGCCAAAACTTCAAGAGTTTCAGTCTGTATGTATTTCACATGTCACTGGGGACAACTGGCCAGTGCATTCCACAGGACTGTCCCTGTTCCGTTCTGTGAGGTGCAAATAAACAATGATTTAATCAAATGTAAAGGAAAGATTTCAGTCTCATTCATTTCCCCCCACTTCTCTCTCTTTTTATGTGTGAATAGGGCTAAGTAATTCAATCACAATCTTAACATCTGCCTGATCTCTCTTAAGTTGTCTCTGTTTTAGGTAAAAGCTTTCTGTTTCTATGAAGCCTTCCATGAGTCAAATTAATTCCTACAAATCTGCTATTTTTCTCAATTTAATAACTATTTCCAAGGTCACAATGGCTCCTGCTCAAGATTCCTGTTGGCCTTTGAGCCAGCCACAGAGAAGAAAAGCCATCCTCTTGGAAATCATCAGCCCAGGAGAGCTCAGAGCCCCTGGCAGGGCCTGAAGGGGCTCCAGGAGAGCTGCAGAGGGACTGGGGACAAGGCATGGAGGGACAGGAGCCAGGGAATGGCTCCCACTGCCAGAGGGCAGGGATGGGTGGGAGATTGGGAACTGGGAATTGCTGGCTGGGCTGGAATTGCCAGAGCAGCTGTGGCTGCCCCTGGATCCCTGGCAGTGCCCAAGGCCAGGCTGGACACTGGGACACCCTGGGACAGTGGGAGGTGTCCCTGCCATGGCAGGGGTGGGATGGGATGAGCTCGAATGTCCCCTCCCACCCAAACCAGTCTGGGATCCCCTGATTCTCCCTGTCCTGCTTGGAGATCGGTGCCATTCCTCTTTCTGGAGAAAAGCACAGTAAAAAGCTGTTCTGGGAGAGGGAGGGAAGGAGAAGGAGAAGGAGAAGGAGAAGGAGAAGGAGAAGGAGAAGGAGAAGGAGAAGGAGAAGGAGAAGGAGAAGGAGAAGGAGAAGGAGAAGGAAAGGTTTAAGCTCTTCTGGTTACTTAACACGTTTCTGTGGGTTTACTTAGCAGCAAGGTCAGGCTCTGTCCTTGCCAGAGGCTGGCTCCTGCCTGTCCCTGCCTGTCCTTACCTGCCTCTGCTGTCCCTGCCTGTCCCTGTTTGCCCCCCAGCTCACTGCTGGGGGCTGGAGACCCGGGGCCCTGTTGGATTTGGCTTGTTTGATATCTGCAAAGCAGACAGGATTGCTCTCAGAGGACTCCAGTGCCATCTCCTCCCCTCGCCCTCCCCTTCCAGCAGCTCCTCACATCTGTCAGCATGAGCTCTCTCCTTCCTAAATCATTCTCAGATTTTGTATTAATTTTTTAATCATCTGCATATGAATGATTAATAAATGTTTAACGGCTCATAAAATATTCACTGTGTTTCCCCACGCCTGGCGCTCCTTCTCCACTTGCTGTGGCTGGTGGGGATGAGGAATGTCTGCACGGCTGCCCAGGGCAGCCTGGCTCTGCCCCACCAACTCCTGCTTTCCAGAGCAGGCAGCTGGTCACGGAAAACCAGGGCAGGGGTCCTGGGCAGCTCTGTGAACGCTGAGGCACAGAAATGTTCCATTGCAGTAACCCAGCTGCACAAAAATGATCCTGGGCAGGCAGTGGGAGATGAAGCTCTGCAGGGAGGGGGAGCAAGGAGAACAGGATGGGCAGGAGCACTACAGAGCTGCTCCGTGGAGCAGCCCTCCCTGAAATGGCCAGTCTGCTCAGCACTGCAATGTTCATCCTTGCACTGAATGAGAATCACAGAACCACTGCGTGATTTGGGTGGGAAGAGACGTGGAGCCCACCCAGTGCCAGCCCTGCCATGGCAGGGACACCTCCCACTGTGCCAGGGTGTCCCAGTGTCCAGCCTGGCCTTGGGCACTGCCAGGGATCCAGGGGCAGCCACAGCTGCTCTGGCAATTCCAGCCCAGCCAGCAATTCCCAGTTCCCAATCTCCCACCCATCCCTGCCCTCTGGCAGTGGGAGCCATTCCCTGGCTCCTGTCCCTCCATGCCTTGTCCAAAGGGGGGCCACTGACCCCCCACCCATAGCCCTGGGGTGCTGGAGCAGTTTCTGCCTTGGGGTGCTGATCACAGAATCCCTCCTGTCCTGTCAGGGTGCTCCAGGTGTGTTCTCTGGCCCCGGAGCACTGCCTGGACCTGCTCTGAGCCACAGAACCAGCGCAGGCCAGCACAGCTGGGAAAGACCTCTGGGATCATCAAACCCAACCTCCTGCACATGCCCACTGAACCATGGCCCCAGGTGCCACTTCAGTTTGTTTTTGGAGCCCTTCCAGGGATGGTGGCTCCACACTGGGCCAGGGATTCGCTCCCAATGGAGCAGCTGGCCATGAGAACCCCGAGAGACCGGGAGCTGCTGGCCAGGAGACCCTCTGGGAACCCCTGCAGGGCCCTTCTGGGCTGCCCCAAACACCACAGATGTGTCCAGGAGCCCAGAGTTCCTCACAGAAGCCAACCTTGGCCATTGGGTCTGCCCCATTGCCCCAGAGCTGCCCCTGCTCTGGGGGGCAGCAGAATGTGGAAGCAGTAAAGGTGAGAAGATTTTAGACAGCTGGGAAAGCAGCCCTTAGACACAAAGAGCAGAGAGCCAGCTGCAGCTGCATTAAACAATAGCTGAGTTTTAGGCTTGGCTAAGATACACCTTAGGACTGCAGGAAAATGTGCTTAGCCAGACAGCAGAAGGCTTTAAGCTCAGTAATGGAGCACTGTGCGTTGTTAATAGAAGGCAATGAGCAGGCATTGTGTGCAGCAGGTCTGTGTGTGCTTTCAGTGACTGGCTGGAACAATTGTCTGTAGGCTTTAGCAGTGTGCTGTTGGCTAGAAAGTTTATAAATGCTCTGTAACACAGAAATCTTTGGCTGCTGCTGGCTGCACATGAGCTCTGCCATCTTCCTGTTGTCTCAACCCTGTGACGAGGCTGATGCTGCAATAAAGCTCAAGGACTGTACCCCAGCAGTCTGCTCATGAAAGAGAAAAAATAAACCACACAGAGAGCAGCAAGGGTGGTTCTTCTCCCCAGCCTGTTACAGCCACAGAGGGATCAATGAAAGGATAAATGAAAGCATGAGGGAGGGGTTTTGGTGTGAGAACGTTTCCAAACCCAGCACCACATATTGCTCCTTTTTGAGATGAGCAGATCCAGAGACAGGGTTGGCACACCCAGCCAGGGGCACAGCCTTGGGCCTGGGCAGGGTTTGCCAACCTCCACACCCAGCCAAACAGGAGCTGCCTTAAACCTGTATTCATCCAGTTCAGGGGCTTAGTCCAAGAAATTGTGGCCTTTTTTAAATATTACAGTGGACAACCCAAACACAACCCAAGCAAGATTATTTAAGAGTGACTTTTCATCTAAGAATTCATTTTGTAAGGATATTCTTTAGTAGGAAAAATCTCATTGCAGAAGCACTGATAATTTGAAATCTAAGTATAAAAATAGCTGTCTCTACCTGGTGGAACAGCAGGGTGGGTTATTCTCTCGTGTTCAAGTTCAGTCCCTGTTGAAAGTTCTAGCAGATGATTAAAAATGTAAAAATAAAAAGGGCAAAGCAGAACAGTTTCCTGTGATTCTGTTCAGTCCGTGTGACACTGCAGCCAGGGGAGGTGGCACCTCTCCTGCCCAGCTGCAACCACCAGGCCAGGCCCGTTTTAGGCAGAGCTGGGTGTGCCTGCTCGGGCCTCTGTGAGGGCTGGGCCCGTCCCCCTGTCCCTGTCACCCTGCAGGGTGACACAGCCCCTGGCTGAGCGAGCACCCACTCCAGCTGCAGTGCAGACAGGAGCCAGCACTGCTCTTCCCAAGGCAAACCCAACTGCGTCTGTCTTCCTGTTATAACCAAAAGACTCCTGCCACATCATTTTATTGGTTTGTAGTGATTTTTGTCTATTAAGCACAAGAAGCAATGCTCTATATTAATAAATAAATATAAAGCATGATATCTGAGAACTCTGAAGAACCTCCCATCTGATATCACTGACTTTTTGAGTAAAATAGTATTCCTCAGAAGAAAAAAAAACAGAAATCAGTGGTAGATTTATTTATGGATAAATGGTATTCCCTCAAAAACACACTGAATTTAGGTTTTTAACATTTCCCTTGGATCTGAGCTGCCCTTCTGTTTGTCAATATAGGCAGCCAGTTCAATTATTATTTATCAAGGCAGCAGGGATGACAAATGGCTTTGCTTACTGCTGGATTTCTTATCTTTGGCAACTCAGAGTATCAATTACTACTATTAAAAAGAAATAATTGCCCTGAGTGACAAACCAGCACACAATCAAACTGTACGTAATTGCAGGCAGCACACTGCATTATGTCACATTATGTCAGAAAAAGAAATCTGAATCATGAACCGAAAGGCAAAGGCACTTCTGTGCTTTGACACGGGAATGAAGGGTGTGCTAAATGCAGGGACAGGAAATGGTGGGGAGCAGAATGATGGCATCGCAGAGCAGAGCAGCAGGGATCCAGGGGAACCAGGCTGGGCTGGAGCTCCCTGCACAGCTCCCACATCCCAGGGGCTCCAGCCTGGCCTTGGGCACTGCCAGGGATCCAGGGGCAGCCACAGCTGCTCTGGCAATTCCAGCCCAGCCAGCAATTCCCAGTTCCCAATCTCCCATCCATCCCTGCCCTCTGGCAGTGGGAGCCATTCCCTGGCTCCTGTCCCTCCATGCCTTGTCCCCAGTCCCTCTGCAGCTCTCCTGGAGCCCCTTTGGGTGCTGAAGGACTGAGTTAGGTCACCCAGAGCCTCTCTCGTGCAGGCTGGCCGATGCCAGCTCTGTCAGCCTGTCCTCTCAGGAGATCTGTCCCTCCCTGCGTGTCCTGCTGGCAGTGGGGGCACCCCTGCCCCCCCAGCCCAGCCCAGAGGGAGCCCCACTGTGGGGAGGTGGGAGCTGCTCGCTCTGCCAGCAGCTTTTGCAGATCTATTTAGACGGAGCAGAAGGTGGATCTTTGCCCCTCTCCTTCCTTTCCCTGGTCCTGGCAGCCCCAGCCTTCCCTCAGTGAGCCAGGGCCGTGTCCTCAGAGCACCCGCGGAAGGCAGCCGCCCACCGCGGGCTGCATGGAGCTTTTCAAAACATCCCGGGAGTTCCTGTCTTCAAAGATGCTTCTACAGATTGTGAAAGATTAAAACTAAAAGCACTAGAGCAGGAAGAAAGGATCCCTGGCTGGTTCCAAGGCAGCGTGGCTGCATGGAGCAAGGTCCCTGCAGCCCCACGGTGCTGCCAGCAGCCCGAGGGAGTTTTCCTTAGGGGGAAAATGGGGCTGGAACAAATGGGAAGGAGCACCCCAGGAAAAGCACTCCTGTGTCGCCCCAGTGCCCTGGGCTGGCTGTGTGATATTTGTATGAATATCTAGGGCTGCCCCTCTCCTGAGCTCCTGCAGACAGCTCCTCGGGCACTCGCAGCCCCCCAGCACCCCCGTGCACCAAGAACCCTGGCTCTGGCTTTCCCCCTCCACATTTCCCCTTTCCAGACCTGAGCTCATGCATTTCTGGGTTGTTGCCGATCCCTCAACCTCCCTTTTCCCAGCACTAACTCAGAAGGGATTTTCCAGGAGGGAACAGAACCCCTTGGAGGCCTTTTGGAGCCCTCATCCTGCCCTGCACAGCCACCCCGGGAGGTTCCCACTGCCAGCCCCCCTCTCTCAGCTCCTGCTGCTCCCCCAGCCCCAGGAGCCGGGTTTGCAGGCACAGGAGTGCCTCATCCCTCTGAGGTGCATTTCTCCACCAGGGCAGCCTGTGGGGGCTCTGCTGGGGAGCACGGCTGTCCTGCCATGCTGCTGCCTCTCCTCTCCACGGCTGTCCTGCCATGCTGCTGCCTCTCCTCTCCACGATCTTCCCCTGCTTTCCTTCCACAGCCCTGCCTGGATCGGGGAGAGGCACCACCCTCACCCTGTCCCAGCCACTGCCTTGGGATCTTCTCATTGCCTACGTCCATTGTACTAAAAATAACCCTGACGAGCTCATTTAATTTTAGCCTCTGAGTGTCTGTATGAATATTTATAATGCTCCATATTAGAAATGCTGAAAAGTTCCAGAGCCTGAGAACACGGCAGCAGACCCTGGGGAATAGAACAGCTCTTCCTTTTTCTCTGTCCTATTTCGAGCTGGTTTCACACATCCTGCATTCCCGATGTGAAGTCTCGCACTGAATGTCTCAGCTGCTTAAAGCACTTTGTGATGTTCTGTGCTTGATGAACACAGACCGAGTTCCCATGCAAGAAGAAGGGAGTGCTTCCAAAGGAATTCCCTGTGAATTTGTGCAAGGAGAACAAACTCACTGAAGTGCTTTTCTGTTCATATCTGCTCTCATCTGCTTTTCGTTTCAAGGCCAGGTTGTTGGAGCAATCTGCTCTAGTGGAAGGTGTCCCTGCCCATGGCAGGGGATGGAACTGGATGATCTTAACGTCCCTTCTACAATTTTACAACTGTATGATTAATTCCCGAAATAATGAAAACACGTTTTCTCAGTTCTCACCTTCCCAAACCCAGAGCTCCATGCCCTGCCTCAAATAACCAAACCCCTCCCTGTTCCCCAGGACTGGGAGCACCCAGGGTCTCTTGAAAAGCTGCTGCACAGGGGAGCTCTGGCTGTGAGCTCTGTCCCACAGAGAGCTCTGGAGGTGTGGGAAGAGCCAGCCAGAGGCTGGACCAGCCATGCAGGCACCCAGCGTGTTCCCATTGTGCATCTCCTTCCTCCGGAGCTGCAGCTCTGTCTGCAGGGGCTGCCCTCACGGGGCAATGCTCAGCAGCTGCACGGTGCCTCTAGCAGCAGGAGAGGTTTCACTGCAGCCAAGAGCCCCGTGCAAAGTTTGGCTAAGGCATGGAAGAGTTGGGCACACGCAGCAGAGCAACATGGTGAAATGCTCAGGAATCCAGTGTGGAAAGTCTTGCCTCAGGGGAAGCTTTTCCTAATGCTTTTTAGTTAGTGAAAGGGCTTTCTAAGCCCTGAGGCTGAACAAGTGTCCAAAGGGCCACTTCAGGGCTCCTTCAGAGGTCACTGCCCTGTCAGGACATGCCTGCCTGCCATCTCTGCCCATCCCTGTCCATCCCTGCCATCCCTGCCACCTCTGTCCATCCCTGCCACCTCTGCCCATCCCAGTCCATCCCTGCCCATCCCTGCCCCCTCTGCCCACCCCTGCCCATCCCGGATCCTTCTTCTCCCTGCTGAAAACGCTCCTGGCACATCCCTGCCATCCCTGCCACCTCTGTCCATCCCTGCCACCTCTGCCCATCCCAGTCCATCCCTGTGCCTGCCTGCCATCTCTGCCCATCCCTGTCCATCCCTGCCATCCCTGCCACCTCTGTCCATCCCTGCCACCTCTGCCCATCCCAGTCCATCCCTGCCCATCCCTGCCCCCTCTGCCCACCCCTGCCCTTCCTGGATCCTTCGTGTCCCTGCTGAAAACGCTCCTGGCAGAGAGGGGCTGTGGAACTCTTCCGTTACTGGGTTTTGTTCCTCCTGCTGCAGGGAGCACAGGCGGATCAGCCTGTCTGCAGGAGGGTTGTGGCACTTGAGTAGAAGGGCCAGGCTGTGAAAAACCTGAATTTAAACCTTTTCCTTTGGAGCAGAGAAGGCATACAATAAAAGAAAGGAAGCGAGCGGCTGCCGGGCTCTGTGATTCTGGTATCAGAGATGAAGAGGGCCTTGGGTCAGCAGGTCCAGGGCAATGCTTGGGTCACTTCTCATGTCCCAGGTGCAGGATGGGGGGGGAACATGGGGGAAAGAGGCAGAGATCTGCTGCTGATCCTGCTGTCCTCTGCCCTCCTCTAGCCTGAGCACGAGAGCAGCTGCAGAATCCAGTTGAAAAGGAACTGAAATGAGTCAGCCTCTGATGCCAGCAGGAAGGCAGAGAAAAAGGCAACTCTGAGGGGCCCCTAGAGTGTCCTTCACCCCTTTGTCAGCAGAGCAGCCCTGGAAGGGTGGCATCCCTCTCATCCTTCCTGTCCCCGCGTGCCCCTCCTCACCGCTTCTGCCTGCTCAGCCTTTTGCTCTGTCACAACCGAGCTGGCACCAAGCTATGTTTTTCTTCTCGTGCTCTCAGAGACATTGGAGCACTTGAAGTGCCATTATTGCTGCTCTTAAGAGTTCCAGGTTTCTGTACAATGAAGAGAATCAATACAAGCACTGCAATAGGTGATGACCCCTCTATAGCTTTAGAAATTCTACATCCTTCTCCCTTCTCTGCTTTTCATTATGTCTAATTACCTGATCTATAGCCCCAAACAGGAATCAATGGGGCTGTATTGCAACAAATTATTGTGGATTCTCTTAAAAAAAAAAAGGTTCAGAGAGTGCTATTGAGTATGACACTTCCAATTATATAAAGCAAATGAGCTTTCCATGGGAGCTGGAGAGCTGGGAGCCAGTTCATTACCGACGGCTCATATTCCACTATCAGTTTGTTTCTACTTTAGGACTTCCCCTGCACCTTCCAGGGAGGCTCTGTGTGCTCAGCACGGTGCCCTGGCCTGCAGGGCTGTGTTGCAGCTGCAGGGTGTGCTGGCTCTGCAGGAAGGTGGGGTCCTTGGGAGGCTCCATGGAGTGTGGGTGCTCCCCTCGATCCGTGTGCATCCGAGCTCTGCACATCTCTAGATAACGCTCTTGTCCACTAGCACCTGTGGGCTCTCCTGATTTAATAAAGGGGCTTGTGCTTTCCTGAGGCACACAGGGAGAAATCCAGCAGCTGTAGCAAATTGCTCTGCCTAGAGAGGGGGGGTTGTTAGTGATTCCCTCTGGTCAGTCAATGCTGTTCACACCAACATTCCCTCTCCAAAGAATCCCATATTCACCCAGCCCTTCTCCCCTCACTCAATGCTCCACACTGGATCCTGGCTGGATCTAAAATCTGTTATCTAAAATCAGATGCCAGTCTTACCTCACTGAGAAAACGTGTCTAGGAGGAAGTCAGATTGAGTTCTGGATCCTAATAAACCCAAAAAAGCCAGATTTAGACATTTCCTGCTGTGGGTACCTTCCCTACCATGCACCATGACCTGAAGTGTGTGACCCTGAGCCCCTGCACAGCTCGCAAGCCTTGAAAACAGAGCTGAAGGGTTTCACCCCTGCAGGTTCCCACCTTCATCTCAGGGGTGGGAGCGTCTTAATTGAGAAACTTTCATTATTTTGGTTTTTCTCTCAGACTGTCTTTGCCACCTTCCATGGTGTCTCTCTGTTTGTAAGTTGTGCTTGAAGATCTGACAGTGCTGGAACTCAGCTGAAAGGAAAAATTAGGAATGTGAGCACCCTTTAATCACCCAGCTACTCTAACAAGTGGGGACAGACAACAACGGCGAAAACCAACCAGAAGAATAACTGTGCTGTTAATGTTTCTATGGAAATTTATGGAAAGGAAGTGTGATGCACAGGCATACCACCTCATTTGGTATGCACAAGGCACAACATGCTGAGCTGCTAATGAGGTAGCAATTTGGAGGGCTGGGAAGTGCTGGCTATGCTTTGTGCCCACAAGAATCAATGAAAACTGATGAGTGAAGGTTTACAAAATTCAGTGTAAGAACTACAGGAGCTTTGTGCCCGGATGGAGAGGCAGAGCTGCCAGAAGAAGCTCAATTCCTCACACGACGTCTGGAGCAGCTTGAGTTTTTTCCTGAAGGTACAGCAAAAAGCCATACCTGCTTTCCACTTCAGAGTTGGAACTTCATAAATATTTTAATTTGCCAAGTGCCTGCTATTTAATGCTTGCACACCAAGGAAATGTGAGCGAACATTGCCTTGCATGAAGCTCCTGGAAAACAAATTTGGGCACCTTTGATTGTCTGCCCCACTGTGGAAGGAAGGGAGCGTTACCCACCGTGTCCTGTCTGTTGTCAGCAAGCAACACTTCGGGGTTATTTGTATTTGAAAAAAACCAACCCCACCACTGAGATGAGTACCTCTGAAGACAGAAAGTTTTGCTTTTGGCTATTAAAGGAGCAGAATAAAATAAATCACTTATGCTGAATAAATCATTGATTCTGAGTTACACGCGAGTGCTCCTCGGCACTGGCTCCCGGCTGAGACAAGTGGGACACGTTTGTGTGACTCTACTGTTGAATTTGCAGCCTGAATCTGTCCCAAGGGCTTCCCAAAAATAACTGTGTTGAATAACTGGGTTGAAAAACAAAGATAGGCAGGGACAAAATCCAGAGCACACAGCACTGCAGCCTCTGCCACTTATCCTGTGCTGCAGTGAAGGTGCAATTGCCAGCAGAGCGGGAGGGCAAAAACCACAGAATCACTGAATCCTTTCAGAAGGAAAAGCCCTCCCAGCCCAGGGAGTCCCAGCTGTGCCCCACGCCCACCCTGTCCCCAGCCCAGAGCTCTGGGTGCCACCTCCAGGGGACACCTGCAGGAATGGGCACTCTAAACCTCCCTGGGCAGTGCCAGCCCTGAGCATCCTTTCCATGGGGAAATTCCTGCTGTGCCCACCCTGAGCTGCCCTGGCCCAGCCTGAGGCCGTTCCCTCTGCTCCTGTCCCTGTTCCCTGGAGCACAGCCCGACCCCCCGGCTGTCCCCTCCTGGCAGGAGCTGTGCAGAGCCACAAGGGCCCCTGAGCCTCCTTTGCTCCAGGCTGAACAACCACAAATGTGGGTGAACCTTTTCCCACCTGACCCGCTGTGGATGGAGCCTCTTCTGCCCCATGCCCTCCCAGGAGGTGTCCAGCCCCCAGCCCCTCTGTTTTCCAGCAGTCCCCAGTGTTGCTCTGGGGCAGGAGCGCTCAGCAGAGCAGGTCAGTGGTGTGAAGTGACCGCTGTGCCCTTGGCGTGCCTGCTGTGAGGCAGCCCCGTGCATGAGACACATAATCTGCATTTATTTCAGCCCTGGATCAAGGGAACGCATTCATAAACCCGAGGTCCTTGCGGGTTCCGGGCTGATGGAGCCGTCTCACAGAGGCTGTCCCTGGCAAGAGGGAGCAAAAAGCTGCTGGCAAAGAGGTATTAACTTCACTGCGCTGCATTTTATGAGGCAACAAAGAGTGTCTTGGTTCTGTGCCGTGAAAGTAAATAGAACAATATTTCAGACCTCCTTATTCAGTTGTCCAAATGCACATAACCGATTTTTGCAGATAGGGATTTATGTTCTCTTGTCAACATCTAATAAAGTAGAGCAATTGTGCCTGCCATTTATTTCAGTGCTGTTGCCTTTAGCTCAGTCTCCTTGTGTACACTGTGTGCTGCCTGCTCTGGGGGCTGCCCAGCCCCTTGATCCTGCAGGACCCACCAGCTCGGGCTGCTCCAGACCACACCTGGCAAGGTCTGGAGAGTGGGAGAGGTGCCCAGTGAGGGGTGTGCAGAGGAGAGCATGGAAGGAGTGGCTGAGGGAGCTGGAAAGGGGCTCAACCTCGAGAAAAGGAGGCTCAGGGGGACCTTGTGGCTCTGCCCAGTCCCAGACAGGAGTTTGTGGCGCAGCCCAGCAGCTGCTGACCAGGAGATGAGAAATCCTGGGTGTGCAGGGCTGTGTCCAGCAACCTGCACCCTGTCCTGGTGGGCTGGGTGCAGAGGGACCCAGTGTCAGGTGCACAGGGACCCTGGCAGTGCTCTGTCCTGGTGGGCTGGGGGCAGAGGGACCCAGTGTCAGGTGCACAGGGACCCTGGCAGTGCTCTGTCCTGGTGGGCTGGGGGCAGAGGGACCCAGTGTCAGGTGCACAGGGACCCTGGCAGTGCTCTGTCCTGGTGGGCTGGGTGCAGAGGGACCCAGTGTCAGGTGTGGAGTGACTCTGGCAGCGCCCGCTGTGCCCACCCATGTTGGGGTGCCCTGGAGAGCCTTGGGGAGCCCTGCCAGGCCCCGGGCAGAGCAGGCTGGCTGTGGCAGGAAGGGGTCAGTGGTCAGCCTGGGCAGCCAGCAACTGCTGCCCATGTCCCTCCTGCTCACCACACGCCCTGGTGAGCGCCGGGCACCGCGGGCGACTCCGTGTGTGCGCAAACTGGGGGGCAGTGCAGTGCTCTCACTTCTCTGCCAGCATAATTCAGCAAGAAAAGAGGTTCCTGTGCTTCAGTGGCAGTTTTTAAAGATTTTCTTTTTCATGTTTTATTCAGCTTGAATTGGTATTTCTGCTCCCAGTTCCTCAAGAGGGAACACAAATCGATGCAGACGAGCAGCGGCCGGTCCATCCCCGGGACTGTCTGAGTGAAGAATTGCTCTGCAGAGACCGAGCAGGACGTGAGCAGAGGAGCTCCTGAAGCCCTGGGGGGTGCTGCTGGAGGCTGGCTTTGGGCTGTTTGGCTGCTCCTGGTGCTGCTGGCACCGCGCTGGTTCCGTGGCTGCTGCTAGCCAAGGATCAGTGCTGGGCACAGGGCTGCTGTGGCACTTCAGGCAAGAGTGACTTCAGCAAGGATTCTGCTTTGCACTGCCTTCCCGAGGTTTCAAAGGAGCTCAGGGCTGCTGGGTGACACGACAGCTTTCTTGAAACACTGCGATTTTGACTATGACGCATTTTTCAGAAAATGCACATTTTTCATCCTTCCAATATCCTCCCACCCAAATTTCCTGACAGAAATGTTTTGGACTCGCATCTTGAAGATTGCAAAAAGAAACCAGTGTTGAAATATTGAACCTTTTCCCTATGCACATGTTTATTTATGTGCTTGACACGAAGTAGCTTGACAAAAATCGTGTCGCTTGTTCCAATTGAAATGCACATCCCAAGTGTTTCTGCTTTCCATTAACACCTGGGAGAGGGAAAGGCTGAAATGTTGACTCTTTTGTGGTTTGTTTCATAGAGGATGGGTTTGAAACACAAATAAGGAGAAAAAAATAAAAAGAGGAAATCACTGCTTTTGAATACCAGCCGCTGTAAAGTCCAGGGTTAAAATGTCCTTGTGCCCCCTCTACTTGCCCATCATTATTCACCAAGGACAAGGAAAGAACGACAGGGCTCAGCACCCTTGACTGCAAATTCAAGCCTGTAAACAAACTCAATATATTTTACATTTTGACTGTTACAGTGGAATGAAATCCTGAACTCCATTTCCCCTGTTTTTGGATGTGCTATAAATGGAATTGCCCGCTGGAGGAGAACCTGGGGGTTGGTGTTTGTCAAACACAGGGAGATCCTCCCGTGTGTAAAATCAACCAAATTACAACCAAGTGCTGAAGGCCTGTGTCCTTCACAGCAGGAGGATTACAGGGGCACTGGAGGCTCTTGCAGCAAGGATGTGCAGGGCAGAGCCTCAGCTCACCTCAGCAGGGGACACACTGAGCCTCCTCCTGCTGCTGGGAAAACAGAGCAGGGAAACACAGGGCTCCAAAATAGCTAATAAAATGATAAAGGGACATTTATAGTGATAATTTGGTGCTATTAAATATATGAATTTATTTTCTGTTTTTAAACTCGCAGTTTATTTTTAATGATGGTAACAGGCACCATTATGAAAGTTATACTGATATTTATGAATCTTAACATGAAAGAGAACATTGCATTGAAAACGAATGTGCTAAGGGTAGGATTTTTCTGTGGAAAGCTATAAACAGCTTGCAAAATCTCCCTGTTTTAGCCTAGATTCTCATAAATGAAACAGTTTGGGCAGAGAACCGTGGGTGCATCCTCAGGTCAAGCAGTCCTGGTGCTGCCTGCAGAACGTGGCATGGTGAGGATGGAAACACGCAGTTTCTAGGGAGCTGCAGGAGGACCCTCTGCCCATGGCTCTTTGGGGTTTTTCCTCCCAGCTGCCCTTCTTTCCCCAATAGTTCTCTTCTGCTCGTGACTGCTCCTGGTGTCTTCACAGCTGTCAGTCATATCCCCAAGTCAAACACTTTTTCTGTGCTGAACAAGACAGAAACTTTTTTCTATCCCTTGTAGAACACTCCATCCGCTCTCTTGTCATTTTTACCCAGCTGTCATCAGTTTCCCTCTGATTTTTTCCCCCCTGTGCAGGTTCATACATTATTCCAGATGAAATTCCTCCAAGGATTTGTGCAGCAGCATTACAGGGAACACATCCTGGCTGCCAGTTCCCACAAAATTCTTTTCCTGTTTACAGGAGACCTTGCTGTGAACACGAATCTGCTCTCGAGCTCCTCAGGAGCCCGGCAGGGCCAGGATCCTATTTTAGCTTAATGGACACTGACATCCCAGTAGTGAGAGCTCGGCATCCAGCACCCAGCAGCTCTCCTGGAATGCATTTTGGGGCCCTTCCATCCCTGCTGCATGCTCACTGTGCTGCAAAGCAGCAGCTCTCCTGGAATGCATTTTGGGGCCCTTCCATCCCTTCCCAGGCTCCTGCTGCACGCTCACTGTGCTGCACAGCAGCAGCTCTCCTGGAATGCATTTTGGGGCCCTTCCATCCCTTCCCAGGCTCCTGCTGCATGCTCACTGTGCTGCACAGCAGCAGCCCCGGGCAGATCCCTCACAGCAGCTCCTCAGGGCCCACGGGTGCCCGTGTGTGGATCCTGCTGTGCCAGGCAGCCACCACCTGCTCAGCACTGCCAAACCATCGTTTTGGGGCTGAGGAGACGGGGCAGTGCTGCAGATATCTTGATTAATTAGTTTTCACAGCGGGCACTGGGTGTCTGCAGTGAGGTGCTCCAGCTCTTCCTGCTGCTGTTTCCATGGGGTGTTGTGGGAGGCCCAGGGGGAGCAGAAATGGTGAAAGGCAGCTGCTTTCTTCAGGAGAGACGTGGGAGATGCCCTGGGCACTGCCCAGGCATATTGCTGGTATTGTACCAGCCTTCAGACTTGGCAGTCACCTGACCCTGCCCATCCAGGCTCTGGCACCACGACAGATCCATCCCACACTCATTTTCCATCGTGACAGCACCCTCAGGGAATGCCTGTCCCACTCCATCCAGTGAGTAACTTCAGAGAACCACAGAATAGTCTGGGTTGGAAGGGACCTTAAACCCCTCCCAGTGCCAGCCCTGCCATGGCAGGGACACCTCCCACTGTCCCAGGGTGCTCCAGCCCCAGTGTCCAGCCTGGCCTTGGGCACTGCCAGGGATCCAGGAGCAGCCACAGCTGCTCTGGGCACCTATGCCAGAGCCTGCCCTCCCAACCAGGGAACAATTCCTAATTCCCAATATCCCATTTAGCCCTGCCCTCTGGCAGTGGGAAGGCATTCCCCTTGTCCTGGCAGTCCAGGCCCTCTCCCAAAGGGGTGTCTTCCCCCTCCTGCTGTCCTAGAGCCCCTTTAGGCACTGGAAGGGTCTCTGAGCCCTCCCTGGAGCCTTCTTGTCTTCCATTTGGAATTCAACAATTAACTCTGAACTGTCTACAATATAATAAGATTAATTTTCCCTGCTCTCCCCAGCAGTTCCAGTGAATTCTGCAGATGACCAGGGCTGGCAGGGTGCCCTGGCACAGCCCCACGCTGGTGACTGTCTGTGCCACTGGCTTGTGGGCGACTTGTCCCTGTCATGCTGCAGAGTTGGTGTTTCTCAGAAATTGTCTTGTATTGCCAAATAAATGTATTAAAAAGAAGATTTCTGTGGGCTGCACTCTGGTATTGTTTTCAGTCAAAACTTCTTTACAATATTGGTTGTGTCTTGAAAGTAATTAATTTGGCAGGAAGTTAAAAAGAGGAAAAAACAGAGAGATTTAAAGGCTGGTTTCCAGTTCTCATTGCTCTGTCTTTATCTCTCAAGGAAAGACTGCACACAGGTGTCAAATGAGAAGGCTGCTCATAATTACACTCCTTAAACACTTAATAACATTTTCTTAAATTAATATATTCCCCATCTGTGTAGCATTTCAGACATTCAGCTCATAATATTGCCTAGTTTATCAGTGTCAAATGACACATCCCCGATCCATTGGAGAATATTATCAACAGATAGAGGCTTAACGCCTGTTATTGCTCATTCAGCTAATGAGTGGGATCTGAGCTGGAGCTATAATTAATAACAGAAGTCAGGCACCAATTGGAGTGGGGATCTAACTTAGTTGCATGCACAAAAACCGTGTGGGTATGAAAGAAAGCGAGCCCCCAGTGTCACTGCAGGAGGTCACTGGGCTGGGCAGTGGCAGCACTGTGGGACAGCTCTGCCCCAGGATGGCCCTGGGCACAGCCCGTGGTCCTGCTGAAGGCCAGGAGGAATCACAGAATCCCAGGATCCCTGGGGCTGGCAAAGCCCTCCCAGTCCAGGGAGCCCCAGCTGTGCCCATGCCCACCCAGTCCCTAGCCCAGAGCACTCAGTGCCACCTCCAGGGGACACCGCCAGAGATGGGCACTCCAAACCTCCTGGGCAGCCCCAGCCAAGGCCTGAGCACCCTTTCCATGAAAAAAAAAATTCTTCCTGAAGTTTCCTTGAAGAGCCAAGGGCTGAAGGCCTTTCATTCCCTTTGCTGAGCCTGGGGAAGGCAGTCCGTGGTGCCAAGGGGCTGGCACAGGGCAGGCTGCGTGCCTGGATGACCTGGTGGGTGCACCTGCAGCATTTTCCATGGTGCAAAGGCTCTGAGGCCAAAGGATCCCATGACACCAACTGTCCTGACCTCCCCTGCCGTGGGGGGTGGCACAGGAGCCAAAGTCGTGACGGACACATCACAAATTGGCGGACATGGAGACCCCCAGGACAGGGGATGGATAGCACCCAAGGGTTTTCAGATGGCTGCAGGCAGCAGCAGAGCTGCTGGCCAGTGCTGCTGAGAAGTGCCTGCCTGTTCCATCACTGCCAGCCCTCTGATCCCGAGCCAGGGACTGGCAGGAGAAGGGGCTGTGCCACCTCTGCCTGCCAGAGCCAAACACACTTTGGTTTCATGGCTCTGTCCAGTTCTGTTCTGATTGCTGAGCAGAGCTGGGCATGGAATAACTGAGTTTGTTTTGTCATCTCTCCAGCTGCTGGTTTGCTCTGGATCCTCAGTGTAATAGTACCAAAAATAATTTGTGTCTTAATTATGGCTATCATTTTTGGTAATTAAAATACCTGCTCATCCTGTCATAGAATTCTAACTGGAGCAGTGCTTGCTAAATAAGAGCAGATCATTAAAGTGCTTTCCTTTCCCTTTGGCACAGTCTGGCCTCATTGCCATGGGTTGGTTTCACGGGAGGTGAAGATGTCAGGAGTTCACCTGTGCTGGGTACGGATCAGGCTGCAGCCTGCAGCTGGGATTAGTGTGCTCTGAGCAGCTGCTGTGCTTGCACGGCCTGGCCAGCTGGGAATCCATCACTTGATCCTGTTTCGTTTCCCCTCTCACTCTTGTTTTAATCAGGCCGGTGGGTTTTGTGCTAAAAGGGCTCAAGCCCAGAGCTCTGCCGGGCCCAGCCCGCACTCCGTCCCTGCAGAGGGACCTGGGCTCCCCAGCTGTGCTTCATTAAACAGCTCCTGCTTCCCTCAGCATCAATATTTCATGGCATCTAAACCTCCCTTTACGAAACTTAAATAATCAATCCCACCAGCTGCTGAGAGAGGCGGCCGAGGCTAAAACCCAGTGTAGCACTGGCCAGCCGGGCCTGTGGACAAGGGCTGGGTCTAAAACACCAGAGAGATGTGGATGAGGCATTCAAAAGGGAACAAAACCCAGTAAACAACAGCGTCCCTCACCATCAGACCCTGCTAAACCCCCATGGCACTGACAATCCAGGTGCCAAACCCCTGCTTGGCGTCACAGCCAGTGGCTGTGTGTGGTGAGGGTGCCCCGGGTGGGACATGGCTGTGTGAGGGGCTGGGACAACAGAGGTGACAGCCCGGCCAGGCTGTGCCTGTGTGCCATGGGACAGCAGAGGTGACAGCCCGGCCAGGCTGTGCCTGTGTGCCATGGGACAGCAGAGGTGACAGCCCGGCCGGCTGGGCCTGTGTGCCATGGGACAGCAGAGGTGACAGCCCGGCCGGCTGTGCCTGTGTGCCATGGGACAGCAGAGGTGACAGCCCGGCCAGGCTGGGCCTGTGTGCCATGGGACAGCAGAGGTGAGAGCCCGGCCAGGCTGTGCCTGTGTGCCATGGGACAGCAGAGGTGACAGCCCGGCCAGGCTGTGCCTGTGTGCCATGGGACAGCAGAGGTGACAGCCCGGCCAGGCTGTGCCTGTGTGCCACACCTGGGCTGTGACAGCACAGGCTCTGCCCAGGCAGCCCCCAGCCCCTCCTGGCACCTGAGCTGGTGGGAGCCTCGGGCTGGGTTAGGGTCAGGGTTAAGTGTAGGGTTAGGGTTAGGCATAGGTTTAAGTTTAGGGTTAGGCTTAGGGCACTCACACAACCAGTCTGGCACAGGGACTGGGAGAGGGAGGGGTGGTTTGAACCCTCCCAGATGAGAGTCAGTCTCCTTCAGAACACTTGGATGCTGCCTCTCTGCAATCATATTGTGACAGTAGATGTTCTGCCAGGCAAAATAGAGCTCGGGGTTTTGATTTTCTATATTTTCCTTTTATTGCTCTCTACTCTGAACTCTCTTTCCCTCTTATATTGCTGATCCTTGTCAGAAAAAAACAACTGCAAGGAAGACTCTCAGAGAAATTGGAAAAATATTTTTGCTTTGTTTTTGTTACTGGTGTTTTGGGGCTTTTTTTTGTATTGTTGTGTTTTTTAGTCTGTAATTGCAGACTCTTCACTGCTGAGCACAGGCGCTGAGCCAGGCATTGTTCCTTCTTTCCAGCTGACAGAAATTTTTTGTAACCACATTCTGGTCCAAGGGGGAAAGTTAAATATAGGCAGGATGAGGAAAATTACCGTGCAGCGTGGTGGAGAAAGTGCTGACTCGGGTCTGTGCCTGAGCAGAGGCAGCAGTGGTTTCATGGGGTGCGAGCGCCGAGGCAGCGATGGAGCTGTGCCCCAGGGCTGCCGTGGGGCCGGGGCTGTGCTGGGGCTCCTGGCACCCACCCCGGCCTTGCAGCCCCTCGAGGGGCCCAGACAGAGCAGAGACCCCCTCGGGGAGCCAGGGGAGCCGGCATGTCCCTCCCCAGCCACAGAGGGTCCCTGGCAGGCTAAGGGTGCTCCCCTCGCTTCGTGACCCTCCTGCTCCTGTGGTGACCCTGGGAGCCCAGCCTGGGACTGGCAGCGTGAAGCACAGCACAGGGGATGGGTTTGGTGAGCTGAGCAGAGCCTGAGTGTGCCCTGGCTGTCCCCTGAGTGTGCCCTAAGCATGCCCTGGGTGTGCCCGGACTGTGACCTGGGTGTGCCCTGAGTGTCCCCTGGGTATGCCCTGGCTGTGCCCTAGCTGTGCCTGTGTTCCCTGGGTGTGCTCTGGGTGTGTCCTGGCTGTGTCCATGTCCCCTGTCCCTGCTGAGTCTGTCCCAGCCCTGCCCCAGAGGACTGTCACTGCCCATGGACAGGGAGCCATGGGTCACAGCTCCTGGAGGTGACCCTGCAGCCCTGCCCCAGAGGAATGTCACTGCCATGGACAGGGAGCCATGGGTCACAGCTCCTGGAGGTGACCCTGCAGCAGTCCCTGCCCCAGGAAGGGCTCTGGGTCCCCAGCACAGACAAGGACACGCTGAGGGACAGTGCCAAGGGGCCGTGCCCAGCTCCAGGCAGGTGACACCAGCTGCCCTTCCCTGGTACAATAATGACCAGCAGAGGCAGAGATTCACGTTTGGGTCCAGCTAGTGCCAGTGCAGCCCGGTGACAGAGGTAACTGGGGTGGCATTTTCCAGGGGATTGGCAGGGCATTAACACAAGTGACACTATCAGTGTCCAGAGGGGCAGGATCTACCTGCAGGTCCCCGTTTACAGCAGCTGGCTGTGCTGCTTTCTTTCCCCACACAGAGTACCTGCTGTGCTACTCTGGTGGCCAAATCACTTCAGCTTCTTTCCTCAAGACCTCCTTCCTCTACCAGGATATTCTTGACAACATGCCAATTCCTCTTCCAATGGATGCCTGGTTTTTCTCACCCTGCCAGATCACAATATCAGAGAATCCTAGAACAGTTTGGATTGGAAGGGCCCTTAAGTTCATCTTGTTCCTGCCATGGGCAGGGACACCTTCCACTAAACCAGGTCCAGACCCTTGCCCAGAGTCTCTGTCCAGGCTCTCCTGGAGGCCCTGCAAGGAGGAAATGTTCCTGCCCTTGTCCTTGCCTGTGAGCTGTCCCCGCTGCTGTGAGCAGGAGGGTGGCAGTGCCAGCCCTGGGTGCTGCTCTTGGCTTCAGCTGCAGCCCCTCAGGGGCACATGGGCACCTGCAGAGCCTGAACACAGCCCGTGGTGCAAAGCCCAGAGCAACAGCAAATACGAAAACTGGAAACAGACACCAAATATTTCTCCTCTGACAGAGAGCCAGAGGAGACGAGGGGGATGTGGTGGGAGCGATTAAAATGTGGTGCTTGAGGAGGTGTCAGAGGCCATGAGCAGCAGCCATGAAATTCAGCCTCTGTTTTGCAGTGTCTGCAGTTTGCTGGGGGAGCCTGCTGCTGCATTAAATTGTTCAGGCCAAGAAACCAATATGATTTTAGGGCAAGCCAGAGTTTATGTAGTTACTGATACAGATCTCTGAACAAGAGCATCCCCATCTATCGGGGCTGAGAGAGTTGCTGGCAAAACTCACCCTGAGTGAAGCCAGAAATGTGGAGAAAGAAACTCAGCTGACCTTCCCAGGAGTGCATCCCAGCCCTCCCTGAGCAGCTCCCCTCTGCCTTCCTCCTGCCCTGTGCCACCTCGGAGCACTGTCCTGTGCCTTTGCCCAGCACAGCTTCCAGCCTGCCCCGCGGGCAGTGGGGCTGGGACAGAGCCAGCTGGGAAAGGGGGAATGGTCAGGTCAGCTCTGGCAGTGCTGCTGGGACAGCTGAGACAGCCCTGGGCAAGCTGCTCTGGTTTGTGGGACTGTTCTGAGGACACAGGGCAGGAGCAGGGACAGGAGGACAGGACAGGACAGCCCTGGGGGAGCCATTCCCACCCACCAGATATGATTCCAGTGTTGGTTTAACTTTCAGGGAGGATGCTCCAGTGAAGGCATTTCTGGATAGATACACCTGCTCTGGACTGCCCCTGGGGGCATTTGAACTTCACTCACACTGACCCCTTATAGGCATGCTTCACAACAAGTTGTATTGCATTATCCATAAATATCGTACTTCATATTTTTGCATAATACACACATCTGAAAATTCCAGTTTACTCTGGCTTCTCTACCTCCAAATTCCTAAACAAGCCAAAAGACAAATTTAAAAAGTAGGTTAATTAGGTCAATGAATCACTCCTACCTCTTTGCAGCAAGAGTGACAATGTTTCAGAGTCTCAAGGAGTCCTGGAGACTTGGAAGCCTGGTAATGTGTCTCTATTTTAAATTTATTTTCTCTACTCTTATTTGAGGAAAATAAACATGGGCAGGAAACAGGTCAACTCAACACCCAATAAAAGTTTGTTTCCATTAGCATTTAGAGGACTCTGGAACACTTGACTTGAGGAAGAAGAGTGTTGAGACTTCCTTTCACTCACTTGGCAAGAATTTACTCGATAAACACTGCACTTGCACGTCACCCAGGAGTCATGTACCGAAAGAAATCCATGGATTTTGTAATTCTTCTAGTGCAACAAACTGTCTGTGCTGCCAGGGCTGTCCTGTGTGCACAGTGACACAGCCCATGCACACCTGTGCTGGGCACAGTGACACAGCCATGGAGAGCTGTGCTGCCAGGGCTGTCCTGTGTGCACAGTGACACAGCCCATGCACACCTGTGCTGTCCTGTGCACAGTGACACAGCCCATGCACACCTGTGCTGCCAGGGCTGTCCTGTGTGCACAGTGACACAGCCCATACACACCTGTGCTGCCAGGGCTGTGCTGTGCACAGTGACACAGCCCATGCACACCTGTGCACAGTGACACAGCCCATGCACACCTGTGCTGTCCTGTGCACAGTGACACAGCCCATGCACACCTGTGCACAGTGACACAGCCCATGCACACCTGTGCTGTCCTGTGCACAGTGACACAGCCCATGCACACCTGTGCTGTCCTGTGTGCACAGTGACACAGCCCATGCACACCTGTGCACAGTGACACAGCCCATGCACACCTGTGCTGCCAGGGCTGTCCTGTGTGCACAGTGACACAGCCCATGCACACCTGTGCACAGTGACACAGCCCATGCACACCTGTGCTGCCAGGGCTGTCCTGTGTGCACAGTGACACAGCCCATGCACACCTGTGCACAGTGACACAGCCCATGCACACCTGTGCTGTCCTGTGTGCACAGTGACACAGCCCATGCACACCTGTGCTGTCCTGTGCACAGTGACACAGCCATACACACCTGTGCACAGTGACACAGCCCATGCACACCTGTGCACAGTGACACAGCCCATCCACACAGGGGCTGTCCTGTGTGCACAGTGACACAGCCATACACACCTGTGTGCACAGTGACACAGCCCATGCACACCTGTCCCCCAGCCCTGCAGCCCCCATGGCGGGCAGCCTGGGCTGCCGTGCCAGCCCCACACTGATTTCTGCTCTCAGACTGAAGAGCCGTGCCCGTGCCCAGCCCGGGCTCCTGCAGCTGCTCCCTGCTGCTGCCCGCACCAGGGCAGGGCAGTATCGGCCCGGGCTGTGCTCTCTCAGCCTCAGCTGCTGGAGGGCTGCGATTACTGCTGGGGGCGCCCACCGAGCTCCTGGTGGGGCGGGGGATGCGGGAGTGAGCCGAGCTGTGAGTGCCACCTCACGGAGCCACCGCTCAGCCTCTCCTGGGAGCTGTCCGGTGCTGATACTGAATCCCGGAGTCACAGAATGGTTTGGGTGGAGGCAACAGTTAAATCCCATCTACTTCCACACCCTGAGATACCTCCCACTGTGCCAGGGCGTCCCAATGTCCAACCTGGCCTTGGGCACTGCCAGGGATCCAGGGGCAGCCACAGCTGCTCTGGCAATTCCAGCCCAGCCAGCAATTCCCAGTTCCCAATCTCCCACCCATCCCTGCCCTCTGGCACTGGGAGCCATTCCCTGTGTCCTGTCCCTCCATGCCTTGTCCCCAGTCCCTCTGCAGCTCTCCTGGAGCCCCTTCAGGCCCTGCCAGGGGCTCTGAGCTCTCCCTGGAGCCTTCTCCTCTCTGGGGAGCATTCCCGGCTCTCCAGCCTGGCTCCAGGGCTGAGGCCCCATGCCCTCCTGGAGCCCTTCAGGCCCTGCCAGGGGCTCTGAGCTCTCTCTGGAGCCTTCTCCTCTCCAGGGAACATTCCCAGCTCTCCCAGCCTGGCTCCAGGGCTGAGGCCCCACGCTGAGGGTGGATTGAAGCCCCCAGAGCTCCTTCTGTCTCCCAGGGCCATTGCCCCATGCAGGCTCAGTGCAGAGACTCAGTTCCCATTCACCCTTTGGCAGAGGGTGCTGGCAGTGGCTGAGGTGTTTGTCACTGCTTCTGTAATGATTGTTATTGTGTCACTGCTTCTGAAATGATTATTGCTGACCTGAGCTGGCCCAGGTGAGAATGCACAGCTTGGCAAGGCCAGGAGAGAAGCCTGGCTGCTAGTCCGGGCTACAATTCTCTGTCCAACAGCAAAAGCACTCAAATTTTCTTCAGAATCAGACCCTGATTGTATCCATAAGGATCCCCCATCCTGCAAGTTTTATTTTTTCATGAAATCTCAATTTTCCCCTTTTTCTTGGGTGTTCTAAATCACTGTTCCCTGGGATAATCAGGAAGAGAGTTTGGCAGAGCTCTCAGAGCTCTTTGCCAGCCTTCACACCACCCACAGGTGAATGACTCCTTGACATTTCAGCCAAGTGCAGGTGAAATGCCAGCTGGAGCAGCTGCCAGCCCAGGGAACCACTGAAGGGGTCAGAGCTCAGGAGGAGCGTGGATCACAGGGCACCGGTTCCACTGCTGTGCCCCTGAAGGCCTGGGGAGCCCAAGGCTGTGAGCTCCCTGTGCTGTGTCACCCTCTGCTGTGTCACCCTGTGCTGTGCCACCCTGTGCTGTGCCACCCTGCAGCAGCACGGGGCACAGGGCAGCTCCAGACACACCTTGGGGATAACTCTGGCCAGGGAGTAGTGGCAGCCAGTCTCATGTCACAGGCAGTGTCACACCAGCCCCCTGCTGCAGAGCTGCTCCACATTCTTCTGGAAGAAAAAAAAAAAAAGGGGGGGGGGGGGGTTTTTTTTTGGTTTTGGTTTTTTTTGTTGTTTTGGTTTTTTTTTTCGAATTGCAGAATCATTAAGGTTGGGAAAGCCCTCTGAGATCACCAAACCTACCATCAACCCAGCACTACCACCACACCACCAAGCCATGTCCCCAAGTGCCACCTCCACACATTTTCTGAACCCTTCCAGGGATGGGCACTCCACCCCTGCCCTGCAGCTGTGCCAGGGCCTGACAGCCCTTTCCATGGAAAACTTTCTGTTATTTCTGACCTAAACTGCCCCGGCACAGCCTCTGGCTGCCAGTGTGCCACGCCAGGTACCTGGGTTGGAAGCAAGACTGGCAATTTTTGTTGAGGAAACAACAGAGCAGAAACAATTTGAAAACTGGCTGTACTAAAACCTTGAGAGCTGAAGCGTGAGTTGGAATACAAAAGCCTCGGGCTCTGAATTCTGGGGAGGACTGAGGGGATGCCATGGGCAGAGGGAGGAGGGGCTGGGCACTGGGGGCACCGTGGCTGCTCCCAGTGCCTGGGCTGATGTGAGACCCCAGTGCCCCGAGTGAGGGCATTCCATGAGGGCCCCCCCAGATCTGCCGTGGCTTGTCAGGATTTGGGCTGCTTTAGAACCACTCACAACCCACTGATGGGCTGTATTATGGGATGCGGGTGGGGCAACTTTTCATAAAGTCATAGAATGGTTAAGGTTGGAAAAGACCTCCAAGGTGATGGAGTCCAGCCTTTAAAAATCCTCCCAAAAGGACACATTGTCTCCTCATTTCATTGTGGTACAGTCACACAGGAGCTCGTGTGACCTGTGGTGGCACATGGTGGGTTCTTGGGGGCTTGTGCAGGGCCAGTTTTGGGGGTTTTGGCCACTTTGGGGCCAGGAGTTGGACTGGAGGATCAGGAATAGTCACTGGCTGTGGAATGGAGCTGTGGGAGCTGGGCACAGCCAGGGCACAGCTGGGAGCCCCTGCACAGAAAAGGGGATTTCACCCTGCTCTGTGCAGGGATGGCAGAGCTGGGAGCCCCCACACAGAAAAGGGGATTTCACCCTGCTGTGTGCAGGGATGGCACAGCTGGGAGCCCCCAGCACAGAAAAGGGGATTTCATCCTGCTCTGTGCAGGGATGGCACAGCTGGGAGCCCCTGCACAGAAAAGGGGATTTCACCCTGCTCTGTGCAGGGATGGCACAGCTGGGAGCCCCTGCACAGAAAAGGGGATTTCATCCTGCTCTGTGCAGGGATGGCACAGCTGGGAGCCCCTGCACAGAAAAGGGGATTTCACCCTGCTCTGTGCAGGGATGGCAGAGCTGGGAGCCCCTGCACAGAAAAGGGGATTTCATCCTGCTCTGTGCAGGGATGGGACCAGCGAGGGGCAGCAGTGCTGTGGCTGTGCCTGCTTTTGAGGGCTGCCAAAGATTACTGAGATGATAAAACCACAAATCCTGTCTGCTTAATGAACTGCCCCACAGCAAGAGGTTTCAATGGTTCCTTCTGGGGCTTCAGTTTGGGTTTTGTTTGTCTGCCTGTTTGTTTCTTCTTTCTAAGCCACACTGACAGTGAAACTCCCCAGCACGAGGAAGGTTTGTATTTACAGGGCAGACACTCCAGGAGCCAGAGGCAGAGCATGAGCACAGCTCCTGGCTGGGAGCACTTGGCCACCAGGGCTGCTTGTATGGGGAGAGAAGGGAAGGAAACATGGGGGAGATGCAGGTTTGTGCCAGGGGAGGTGCCCCTCAGCCAGCTGGGGATGATCTGCTCACAGCCCAGCTTGGCAGGGCACATGGGCACTGCCAGCTGCTGCCCAGGCAGGGAGAGGTGACACTGGGCAGGAAGAGGTGACACCTGGGCGGGGAGAGGTGACACCGGGCAGGGAGAGGTGACACTGGGCAGGAAGAGGTGACACCTGGGCAGGAAGAGGTGACACCCAGCATGGGAGCTGGCACCACCTGCTCTTCTGTCCCCAACTCATTGAATGCTCCTGGATGCCAACATGGCTTTCACAAAGCTCCCTCACCATGAAATCCAAGCAGCAGCAGCAGCAGCACACCTGGGGGTGGTTTTGGTCTGGGATCCACCCAGCTGTTACCTGGCTGCTGGTGGGATCCCTGCCTCAGGACCAGTGCCACCTGACCCACACTCACAGCGCCTCCAGAGGCATCCTGAGCTCCCCTGTGCAGCCCTGACCTGTTGGGCACGGCCACAGCATGGCCACAGGGCTGGGCAGGGGGGCCAGAGGTGCTTGGGGGCCAGGAGTGCCTGGGGGGGCTCCAGGTGCCAGAGGTTCCAGATGTGCCCGGGGGGCTCCAGGTACCAGAGGTGCCATAGGTGAAACAGGTGCCAGAGGTGCCAGAGGTGGTCTAGGTGGTACCCCTGGTGCCAGAGGTGAAAAAGGTGATGGAGGTGAAGCAGGTGCCAGAGATGTGAGAGGTGAAACAGGTGCTAGAGGTGCCCCAGGTGCCAGAGGTGGTTCAGGTGAGGTGAGTTCTGGAGGTGCCCCAGGTGCCCCAGGTGCCAGAGGTGAAGCAGATGATAGAGGTGTCCCAGGTGCCAGAGGTGCCCCACATGCCCACTGTCAGCAGCAGCCATTGTGCTGTTAATTGAGAGCTGGCTTTAAATAATGTTAATTGGCACCTGCCCCTCCTCCCCGCATTATTTTGGCATCATTAAGCAACGTAAGCTGTTGCTTTCTCCAAACACATGTGCATAGCAACCACCCAAAAAGGTTATATTTTCTTCCTTCCATGAAAATAACTCATTAATGCAGATTTGTTTGGCATCCGTGGTTCAGCTTGCCATTGGCACAAGGAAGGAGTCAGGTTCAATCCAAGTTTAATTGCTGCACAGCTATTCTGGGCCTGGTGGGAGCGGGGTGATTCATCCCCGCCGCTCCCAAACCCCGCAGCACATGCGGGAGCGAAACACAAACCCAGCCCAGCGACAGCCCGGGCACTGCTGGGCTGAGGGATGGCAGGGTCTGAGCTCCTGTATGACAGCAGGGAGCCCCAAGCCCTGCCCACAGCAGTGCCCTGCCCGGCTCCCAGCACCGTCCTGGCACCCTGTCCTGTGGTGCCTGGCACCATCACCCTGGCACCCTGTCCTGGCACCCTGTCCTGGCACCTCCACCCTGGCACCCTGTCCTGGCACCCCTGTCCTGGCACCCCCGTCCCGCTGGGCACAGGGACACCAGAGGCACACGCGGCAGTGGGGACAGGGAGGGGTTTGGTGCTGGGGAGACAAGCACAACTTCATTTTCAAAATCTGGAACAGAGAAAGGGTGAACAAAGAGAGAATGGGCCAGAGCCTGTTCCAGCGGGGCTGGGATGAATTCCCAGAGCAGAATTCCCTGGGGCTGCCCCTGGATCCCTGGCAGTGCCCAAGGCCAGGTTGGACATTTGGGCTGGAGCAGCCTGGGACAGTGGGAGGTGTCCCTGCCATGGCAGGGCTGGCACTGGGTGGGATTTAAGCCCCTTCCAACCCTTTTCCCCTATGAAAAAAGGAAGAAAAAAAAGAAAAAGAAAACAAAGACAGAAAAATAATGACAGAGATGGAAATGAAGACAAAAAAAAGGCAATTAAAAAAAAAACTAACCCAAAAGTAACAGAAAAAAAGAAAAGAAGCACTTCCAACAATGCAGATGGACCTGGACACGAACCAGAATGAAGCAAAAGCTATGTGTGATATAAATTTTTAAGCAAATCTCACGACTGACCTCAGATAACAACTAACAAAGCGAATAATGGAAAATCAATGGAGGCAAAAGAAGAGACCAGGAGAGAGTTTGCAGAGAGTGTTCCCTGAAAAGACTGAAGCAATGAAGAGCTGAGTCACCTTTGTTAGGAAATGGGTGTGAAAAATTGAAAGAAATCATGGATGGCTTCTCTTGGCATCTCTTGTGTCAAAAGGACGGGTTTGTTCTCCCGTCTCAGTAGAAATAGATAAATTTGTCCTTTCTTGGACAGGGGGATTTCTAGAAACCTTGTGTCTCATGCTATTTTTGTGAAATATATGCATTGAATTTCCTGGAGTGGTTGCTTATAAAAAATAATTTATAAAAATGAAGTGAAATCTCTCCATTATGATCAAGCCATTATTTTTTATTCTCGAGGAGAACACGGAGCTGGAAGCAGCGCTGCTCCAAGCAGGCTCCCACCTGCTGGGGCTTTCCCTCAGGTGAGCTGCAGCCTGCTCCCGTGCATGGAGTTCATCAGTGCAGTGACTCCTGGCCTGGGGGGCACCTTCCCGCCAGGAGGTGAGGAAGGAATGACAGAGAAAGGAGAATTCACTTTGCCAGTGTAAGGCACTGTGCCTTCACGAAATGGCAGTCTCCTGTGCCACAAATTCAACTGAGACAGACAATGCTTGGTTAGTCATGGCAAAATCCTCCCAATTCCCAGGGCTTCATTCCTGGAGATGTCAGTGCTCCAGGCCAGGCTGGATGGGATGGGATGGGCTCCAATGGTCCCTCCCAACCCAAACCATGAGTCTGTCATTGTATATTTATTTTTAAAACTTCTGAAAATACTTTAAACAGATTGCAACTGGAGTCTTTTTCAGATGTCACAGCAGTTTTACACCCTGAGAAGAAAGAGCCCCAGAGACACCAACACTGAGAGCAGGGCACGGGCGGTGTCTGAGGGCTGGGCACTGGGGAGGCAGAGCCAGCACTGAGCCTGGCTGTGGAGCTCTTGTGACCACAGCTCGAATTCCATCTACAGTGCAGCTGGGGTTTCACAGCTACCAGCTGAACGCCTCTGTGAATTCTGATTTTTCACTGTTTGTAGTCTCTCCTTTTAAACTGCAAAAATAATACTCTTCACTTCTTCACCATGAAACTGCAGCAGGGTCCTGCTAAGCTGTACCATGGATCATGAATTTAAATCTGTGTTTCCTGGGGCACCGCTATCAGAGCACTGATCTGCCCTTCCAGACATGGAATCCTGCTTAACCCTTGCATGGGATTGCCTTTCTCCTCAGCTCCCCTCCTGAAGGGATAAGGAAAATCAAACTAATGAAAAGCAACAGCCAGGTTTGTGGCTGAGAGGAGGGATCAGGTCCTGGGTGTGGTACCTTGTCACAGGTAGGATCATGGAATGTCCTGAGCTAGGACCCACAGGGATCATCCCAGCCCCTGTCCCTGCCCAGACCCCCAACAATCCCACCCTGGGCATCCCTGGCAGTGCTGGCCAAAGGCTCCTGGAGCTCTGGCAGCCTCGGGGTCATGCCTCTTCCCTGGGCAGTGCCCAGCACCCTCTAGGGAAGAGCCTTTCCCTGATTCCAGCCATTCCCTATTGCTGTCCCTGGCCCAGGGAGCAGAGATGTCTCTTCTCTTTCCCATCCCCACACACGGGATCTGCTCCAGGGCCTCTTCCCAGCTCCCAGCCCTTGCTCTGGAGCTGGGCTGTGCCTGGGACCTGCTGTGTGTAAGTGAAAAAAATCAAAAATGTCAGAAAGAAGCAGACACCACTTCAAAGAAGGCTGATAGAAATTTCCAAAGGCTCTGGGAGGACCTGCCAGGCACTGCTAGGGTTCCATGCCCAAAATCCTGCTCTGTGTCCTGGAACAGCTCCCTGCTGAGCAGGGCAGGGCCAGCAGTGCCTGCCAGTGCTGGGTGACAAAGCCCTTTGGCTGCCACCCTTTTCCTTTGAGCACTCCAGCGCAGAGATGCAGGCTGTGCTCCAGCCTGCCCGGGCTCTGAGCTCCCCAGGACTGTCCAGCAGTGCCACGCCCAACCTCAGAGCCATGAAAATTCTGTTTTCCTGTAAAACCAGAGAGAAGCTGGATCTACTGCTTTAAAACACGGATCTGTGTTATCCCTTCCCCAGTTTTCTGGAACAGGGCCAGATTCTCAAGCCATGAGACGTTCTGTGAAGCCAGCAGTGAAATCCACTCTGCTGACCTTGGATAATTGCAGAGTCCAGCACATTATTGCTTGTGAGGCACCTGCCAGCCCTCCCTGCAGCCCCAGGACCACGGCTGGAGTGCTCGTGCTGGACACAGCCACAGGGCCAGGCTGCTGCTTCCTTCCAAACGCATCCTGCAGACACGTTCTGTGCCAGGTCTGGGGAAGTGCTCCTCATTGTCCCTCCAGGAGGCTGTAATGGCCGTGGGTGCCCACACAGAGCTCCAGAATCCATCAGGAGCTGTTTGAGGCAGATGGACAAAAATGGCCATCATGTCCCGTAATTAAATCTGAAAGGGCTTGTCAGGAGAACTTCGTGTCTTCCTTTTACACAAATACCTCAAGTCACATTTTATTTACAGGTTTGATGAGCAATTCTGTCTCTTATCTCATTCTGTCTTTACTTGCTGAGCCCCTGAGGTGAGTGCCAGACAGGGAGCAAGGACAGGAGAGAATGGACACAGCAAAGGGGAAACCCAGATGTGCAAGAATCCAGAGTGTCTGAAGAAGCTGTGCAGGGACTCCTGCCCATGAGGGGGGCAAGGGCAGAGTTTCCCTGGCAAGGGCAGACCCAGCAGCCCCAGGGGATGAGCCCCAGCCGGGCTGGGAGAGGCTGCTCCCCGTCCTGCCTCCCCATGGGAGCAGAGAGCAGGGGGGTCTGCCGGGAGAGGGATGAAAAGCAGAGTTGGAGACATAAAATGAGCATTTCGCAAGGAGCAGGACAGTTACACATGAGGGTGATTTATCTTTGGTTTGCTGAAGAGGAGCTTAAATGAATATTTGCAGATGCAAAGCTGCGGGTTCCCGATTGAATGCAGAGATAGTGGGTTTATCTGGGCTCGCACTCCCTCCTCCCGCCTGCTCCTTTGACACAATCCTTCCTGCTGGAGCCGTTTTCTCCGCCAGGAACACAATGGAAAGCATATTTTAGCAGGCCGGGTTTTGCTGATATTCAGTGCCATTTTCCTTCACTGCCCTTTCCCTATCCCTATCCCTGGACATCACCACTACCGATTTAAAAGCTTTTTTTCTTTTGGCAAAACCGGTCCCTCCAGCACTGGGGGAAGCTGTGCAAGGGGAGCTGGGCAGGAATTCCTCAGAGGCTGCCCTGGGAGCGGGCCCAGCCCAGGCTGATCCCTGCTCTCGGGACAGCAGCTCAGGACACGGAAGCAGCTCGGGAGGATTAACCCCGAGCTCTTGTTCTCCCTTGCCATGAGGCTGATGCGAAGTGTCAAGGTTTAACTCCAGAAACACAATTAGCATGGAAAGCAGGACTTTCAACAAATGGCATTATGATGGATTAGGGAGGGATTACTGCTTTGGATCTAACAGCTCTCAAGAAAATAACTAAAAAAAAAAAATTAAAAAAAGCTAAGAAATTAACTTGTTTTCCCCAGGAAGGAGATTTGTTTGCCTTCACTGCCATCTGCCATCCCTTGCCAATTTTATAAACAAGAAAACTAAAACAATGATACAAATCACTCAGGGAAAACCTGCCTGTGGATCTCCTCAGCTGGGCTGGGGTCAGGGAGCTGCCAGAACCTTCTGCTGCCCGTGGCACTGGGCACCCCTTGGCCTGGCACGGCTTCCATGCTGTGCTGTGTGCCAGCAGGGCAGGGGAGAGGGCAGGGCAGCAGTGGGAGCGTGGAACGGGGGGCACCGTGGGCACTGGGGGGCAGAGCCATGGGCAGGGACACGCCTGCTGTGCCAGCCCTGCCTGCCCTGCCTGCCCTGCATTCCCTGCACCCCTGCCAGCTCTGCATTCCCTGCCAGCCCTGCTAGCCCTGAACCCCTGCCTGCCCTGTGAGCCTGGCATTCCCTGCATTCCCTGCACCCCTGCCCGCCCTGCATTCCCTGCACCCCCGCCAGCTCTGCATTCCCTGCACCCCTGCCTGCCCTGCATTCCCTGCACCCCTGCCCGCCCTGCATTCCCTGCAGCCCTGTCTGCTACTCCCAGGGCTGCTCCAGCCCAGGGCATCCCCCCAACCAGGGCTGGGGCTGGGGATGGCTCTGGCCGGGGCTGCTCCCTTCCCACCAGCCCTGCCTGCCTTCACCTCCCTCAGAGTCACTGGAAATCCTTCTCCCAACATGCCCCAACGTGTGCTGGGACCCAGAGCCGAGCCTGGGCTGAGCCCAGCCTGGGCAGCAGGGAGGGAACCTGTGCCCCTGTGCCCCTGAGACCTCACCTGCAGAGCTGCCCCAGCCCTGGGACACAGCACAGGGAAAGGCCCTGGAGCTGCTGGAGAGAGCCCAGAGCAGCCACGGAGCTGCTGCAGGGCTGGAGCCAGGCTGGGAGAGCTGGGAATGTTCCCTGGAGAGGAGAAGGCTCCAGGGAGAGCTCAGAGCCCCTGGCAGGGCCTGAAGGGGCTCCAGGAGAGCTGCAGAGGGACTGGGGACAAGGCCTGGAGGGACAGGAGCCAGGGAATGGCTCCCAGTGCCAGAGGGCAGGGATGGGTGGGAGATTGGGAACTGGGAATTGCTGGCTGGGCTGGAATTGCCAGAGCAGCTGTGGCTGCCCCTGGATCCCTGGCAGTGCCCAAGGCCAGGCTGGACACTGGGACACCCTGGGACAGTGGGAGGTGTCCCTGCCATGGCAGGGCTGGCACTGGGTGGGGTTTAAGGTCCCTTCCAGACCATTCTGGGATTCTGTGGTGACAGACCCCGGTCCTGCCCTGCCCCTCATTCCCCCTCCTCACCACCCCAAAGCTTTACAAACATCTCCCCGTGCCCTCTGCAGTGCCTGGGCTGTGAACACGTGGGCATGGCTGGAATGCAGCTGTGCAGAGATGCTGCACCGAGCTGGAGTCTCCCCCATCTCTCTCTCCTCCTTTTCTGGTGGCTGTAATTCAATTAAAGTCATCCTTAAACTTTCCACTCAAGTGCACTCTGTGCTCCAGCATCCCCGGGAGGGAGCATCGCATTAGCAAAATTGTATTTAGGATTCAGGATCCCTCTTCAAAAGAATCTGCAAAGTTTTTAACAAGGGGAACCAAGCCCTTTATTTTCCCAGTGGGCCACAAAAAAATACCGCTTAAGGTTATTAATTTTCTGACAATATGACTCTCAAATGCTGGCTGAAAAAAATTTATATTCCAGGCAGCACATTCATTTTAATTATGCTTACCTTTCCAGTCCTTCTAAATCAAACTTGATTGCATTTAATAAGGGTTTTGAATGTGTCTTAATAATGTTTGGAATTAATACTGGTTTGTGAGCATCTGAGGATGGTGGGTCCCCAGGAGACCCTCCAAAACCTTGTTGTGATAAATAATCTGAAGGAACCATCTGTGCTATGGAATATTTTGCATTTTTTCCATCGATTTTCTGTACTGGGAGTTTTTTCTTTACTGGGCCAGGGTAGCAGAAGAGCTCTGGCAGTGGCAGGCAGGAACTGCAGGACAGTCAAGTATGATCATTTTTATTTCCTTCTGACTGGCATTTCTGCGTGTCTTCCTCAGCAACTCTGCTCATGCCAGCCTGGAAGGAGCTCAGGTGAAGGAGATTCCACAAGGAAGTGGTGAAGGATAACCCACAAGGAGCTTGGGTGAAGGAGATCCCACAAGGAACTCCAATGAAGGATTGCCCCCAAGGAGCTGGTGAAGGATGACCCCCAAGGAACTCGAGTGATGAGGATCAGCCCTCCCAGGGCTCAGGGTTCCCTCAGGGTTCCCCGAGCCCTTGTGGGACACAGCACACCCCACGGTCCTGCTCCTCCCTGCACCAGGAGAGCACAGAGCGATCTCCGTGTGGTGGAAGTGGAATCCCCAGCTTTGATGCTGCAGGGGATTCCAGGAGGGAATTTCAGCTGTTGTTGCTGTTGCTCATCTGCTTCCCTGACCTTTCAGCAATAACGGAGAAGGGGATTTGTGCCTTTGATGTCAACTGTGCAGGAAAACCACTTCAAAGGGAGATGAAACAAGGGCAGCAAACCAGAGAGGTCCTGGGGGAGCAGCAGCCCTGGCCACCACCACTTCAGCCACCAATTACCTTGAGTTCCTTGGGTTTCATTTTCCCCCTCTCACAGACTGCACTGAGCTCTTTAATTCCTTCCTTCTGATCTCGGGCTCAGGAGAGCTCGTGCTGAGTTATTTCTGGCTGGCTCATGGTCAGTATGAGTCACAGAATCACAGGGTCTCAGACTGGTTTGGGTTAAAAGGGGCTTAAATCCCTCCCAGTGCCACCCTGCCATGGCAGGGACACCTCCCACTGTCCCAGGCTGCTCCAGCCCCAGTGCCCAGCCTGGCCTTGGGCACTGCCAGGGATCCAGGGGCAGCCACAGCTGCTCTGGGCACCTGTGCCAGGGCCTGCCCACCCTGCCAGGGAAGGATTTCTCCCCAATATCCTGCAATCCTTCTCTCAGAGGACATTTGTCCTGCCTCTGCAGCCCCCAGCCCCAGGGAGCTGAGTGTTGGGAGCTGCAGACTTTCCCCCAGATGAGAGCCTGATCCAGCATTTCTGGCTGCCAGAACCCAGCCTGATGTCCAGGACTCCACCATGGCAAAGGCAAACAGCCCAGGAACTCCCATGGCAGACTGGAGTGCAGGATCAAAAGGATACTCAGGGATCTCACAGGAAACGTTCATGATCTTCAGCTGTGCATTGATAACTGTGGGGCCAATGCACACAGAGCAGGCCCTTCAGTCCCGTCCTTGTCCATCAGAGAACCAAAGTGTTTTAGATAACACAAGTAATGAAAATAGCCTCTCCAGTTGCATTGTAAACTTCCAAAATAAACAAGATTGTTATTAAAATAGATTGATATGGATGAATAGACAAAAGTTATTTGAAAAGGAATGGATTATTGAGTTTAACAAATTCACATTTTCTGTTAAGTTTAGTGAGAATTTAGAACCATTTTGGCTGGAAGGGATGTCTGGGTGTCTCCCTCTCCTCAGAGTGAGGCCAGATGAGATCAGCCCGGTTAGACCATGATCTGACCTCATTAGAGGTCATTACTCACCCCCCAAAAAGGACCAGGATTAAGGTGCAGGTATTGCCCATCAAATTTTGTCTCTAAAAATCCAAACAAGCCCCAGCTCTCAGCACTTGTTGAGCTGCAGCCATGGCACCTCCCCCAATTAATCACTCCTGTGGGTTATTAATGACCAAAGGGATTATTAATGACCACAGGGAAGGTGTCCCTGCCCAGGGCGGGGGCTGCAACCCCTGATGAGCATTAAGGTCCCTTCCAACCTCAGCCATTTTGTGGTTCTATGAAATATCAAATATTATGTGTCTATGAAATATCAAAAAAGTAATTCCATGACCCAAAAATGTAACATTTGTGGCAGCCACTGCTGCTTGGGATTTTACATGAGCAATCCCACAGCCCCAGTGTACAGAGATTTCCTTCTGACACTAATTATTTCCCAGGCCTGTTTGTCAATGTGTACTTGCCCAGAGCATGCCATCTGTTCCTGCCAGCGAGGTCGGGTGCCATGTGGCAGTCAGGGCTTGGAGACTCCGTGGGGCTGGGTCCTCCCTCGCTGAGCTGCTGGGGGCTGCAGGGTGGGATCCCCCACCTGGGCCCGGGCTGTGCTCGTGGCCAGGCCCCCAGAGGCACAGGATGGCTCAGGCTGGAAAAGCCCTCGGGATCATCAAACCCAGCCGTGAGGGAACCCCCCAGGCCCTGTAACCCACACCAGAGCTGCCACACCCACACTTGAAGAGGGTCCTGCAGAGAGCTGGCCGAGTGACGACAATCACACCAACACGGCTACATTGCTACTTTATTTAGTAATCTTGTCATATTTGTGCTTCTGTACACTGTTCCACACCACTGCTGCCTAGTGCTCGCTGGTTAAGTGGCTGCACATGTCGCTGGCGGATTGGTTGTCACGCTGCACGTGCTTAGCCAGGGTTAGCTGAGTGCTAACTTAGCGGTTCTCACGTCCTGCTTGGCATCCGCCTTCCTCCTTGCACAATGCTCATCCTCCTTGCTCTGTCTGTGCAGGGACAGTACACAGTCTTCAGAGCAACTCTGCAATCTGCAGGCCAGGGCTGTCCAGTCCCTGCCGGAGTACAGCGTGCCCTTGTTCTGCCAGGAATTCCTCTACACGGCATTGCTGGGACCCTCCAGGGTGGGCACTCCCCTCCCTGGGCAGCCCCTTCCCCGCCTGACACCATTTCCATGCAGAAACTCTCCCTGATGTCAGCCTGCCCTGCTCTGCTGGCCCTGGAGGCCATTCCCTGCCCGTCCTGGGGGACAGCAGCCCAGCCATGGCGTGGCCAGGGGGACTGCAGGCACGGAGAGCAACCTGCTGCACAGAGAGGAGTTTGGGGCTCCTCCAGCCAGCTTTGGGGCTCCTCCAGCCAGCTTTGGGGCTCCTTCCTTGGCTGCTGAGCCGGCTCATCCCCAGCAGCTGGCACGTGCCAGGGCAGTGCCCTGCTGCCCACAGGGAGGGAGCACCAGGGGGCTCGGCCAGGGCATGGATCGGCCCCAGGGGTCCTCCCTGGGAATGGTTTGCTGCCTCTGGTTTGTCACCAAACACCACCACGGTTTGGGAATGATTTGTCACCCTGGCTGGGGGGAGAGCAGCTGCTCTGGCCTCAGGATCATCCCACCCCCATCCCATGGGAATGACAGAGAGATTCCTCTGCTTAACCAGATAATTGTGTCCCAGGAATCTCTTCAGAGGGAAGGTAAGGAGATCCTGTTATCTGTGTCATGGACACACTGAGTCACAGAATGGTTTGGGTGGGAAGGGACCTGAAACCCCACCCAGTGCCAGCCCTGCCATGGCAGGGACACCTCCCACTGCCCCAGGGTGTCCCAGTGTCCAGCCTGGCCTTGGGCACTGCCAGGGATCCAGGGGCAGCCACAGCTGCTCTGGCAATTCCAGCCCAGCCAGCAATTCCCAGTTCCCAATCTCCCACCCATCCCTGCCCTCTGGCACTGGGAGCCATTCCCTGGCTCCTGTCCCTCCATGCCTTGTCCCCAGTCCCTCTGCAGCTCTCCTGGAGCCCCTTCAGGCCCTGCCAGGGGCTCTGAGCTCTTCCTGGACCCTCCTCCTCTCCAGGCTGGGCAATCCCAGCCACTGTTGCTCCGTGTGCTCCATTCCCAGTACAAATCCCAGTGTCTGGCCGAGTTTCATCCTGCTGCTGGCCTGGGACAGCCCAGGGATGGAGAATCTGTCATGCCCTGGTGTCCAACAAGTCAATAAATGTGCACCCAGAGGATGTGAGCAGCAACACTCACAAACAGGACACGTGCCATCAAAACGTGCCCCCGCACCTGCAGAATAAAACTTTTGGAAACTCAGTGGGCTTTTTTCCCCCAGAAATTCCCCACATTTAGAACATTTGTTTCTTTCCAAATCACAAAGTAAACCACACACTTTTAAAGTTTCCATCAAATTAATACACCTGGAATTTTCATTACTTGCATGTACACAAAAGGAGCTCTAATCCTACTTTATTGATCAGGAGAATCATACTGGTAGAAGCTGTTGGGGTACTGGAGTTGGACTCAGTGATCCTTGTGGATCCCTTCCCGCTCAGAGCATTTTATCATTCGCTGATATTTTTAATTAAACTGTTGTGGTTCTGCATATATTTATAACTTTGCATTATTTCTTTCTCATAAAAATAGTTTGTTTCATGTATTTTCCCCTAAATAGTTTTGCCTGTGCTGGCATATTCCCAGCAGATGCCTTTTTTGCTGAAACAGCAGCTCCTGGAAGGTTAAATTGGATGCTCCTGGCCAATTTTCTGCCAGCGTTTCTGATGAGTCAGAGCAGTGATGCGAAATATTTTCATCTAGGCTAGGAAGATTTTTACAACAGCTTTTTGCCTTTTGGAAGGCTGATTCCTAAATTGATTCATCTTTTTTTTTCCTTTCCAGGGTTTATTTTGGACGTGCCGTGGAGCTGCTGAACCTGAAATAGTTTGTAGCAGACCCAGGGGACAGCACTCCTGCAAACAACTTCCAGGAGGAGAGCTGGGAGCTGAGATGCAAATTCCCCAGCAGTGTGAGCACAGCCCTGGTGTCTCAGTGCCACGAACACCTCAGCAGAGAATCCTCCTGGTGGGGAATGGGACAGAAAAAATGCATTTCAAACCACAAACGGAGGGATGGGAACACGAAATCAGGGTGGGAAAGGGAGAGCAGCTCACTCACGGCACAGGGCTGGGCTCCCAGGGCTACCAGGGCTCCCAAAGCTCTGAGGGTTCCAGGCTGGGTTTGGGGCTCCCAGGGTTCCAGGCTGGGTTTGGAGCTCCCAGGGCTCCCAGGGCTCCAGGCTGGGTTTGGAGCTCCCAGGGCTCCAGGCTGGGTTTGGGATCCCAGGGCTCCAGGCTGGGTTTGGGATCCCAGGGCTCCCAGGGCTCCAGGCTGGGTTTGGGATCCCAGGGCTCCCAGGGCTCCAGGCTGGGTTTGGAGCTCCCAGGGCTCCAGGCTGGGTTTGGGCTCCCAGGGCTCCCAGGGCTCCAGGCTGGGTTTGGGGCTCCCAGAGCTCCAGGCTGTGTTTGGGGAGCTCTTGCAGGGTTCTGCTCTCGCTGTGGCTCTGTGCTGGTGCCAGTCCCTGCCCAGCTGCTGGGCCCAGCCCTCCCCTGGCCCTGGGGCAGCTCTGTGTGCAGGAGGGAGCCACAGCATCCCTGCCAGGGCTGGGCTGGCACGGGCAGTGCGGGAGACTGGGAGAGTGTGGGGAGACTGGGAATGTCAGGGGAGACTGGGAGTGACTGGGGGAGCTGGGAATGTCCGGGGGAACTGGGAGTGACTGGGGGAACTGGGAATGGCCGGGGGAACTGGGAGTGTCTGGGGGAACTGGGAATGTCCGGGGGAACTGGGAGTGACTGGGGGAACTGGGAATGTCCGGGGGAACTGGGAATGTCCGGGGGAACTGGGACTGACCAGGGGGGCTGTGTCTGCCCCTCTCTGGAGTGCCAGGGCCAGGCTGGGACAGCCAGGTCTGTGGAAGGTGTCCTTGTGTCCCTCCCACCCCATCTCTGCACTTGTGGAGTTTCTTTAAAGCACCTGAAGAAATTTATAACATTTATGGATTTCAATAAATCATTGTCTGCAAATTTCTTTCAACAGCTTTGAGTGTCCTGTTTGAAAGGCCTTTTCTCCTGTTTTGTTGGTTTTTCCCTCTGCTGTTGGAACATTTTGAAGTGGAACAATTGTTGGTTTTACATGAAGTTGATGAGCTTTGCACAACGAGCATCTCTGAGACGGGAGAAAGGCTTTGGAGAAAGGAACCACTTTCCTTTCACACATATCTGCATGGGAAGAAAGTCCAGTTCCAGGGAAAGTGAAGCAGCACTTGAAGGAGGCACAGAGAGTTTCGGATGCTGAGGCTGCTGGAAATTCAAGAACTGTGATTCTGCCACGAGTTGACTCTTGGTATCTCAGCAGCAAATCCGCCCCTCTCAGCAGAGCTCTGAAGTGCCGTGGGGAGGCAGAGCACAGGAGCATCCTGCTCCCCTGAGAGCCGCAGAGAAATCAGGCACTTCCTTGGCACTGAGCTGCTGCCCAACGTCCCTGCTAGCTGGGCTGCTCCCAAGAGAAACTCTCGTTGTGGCACCTCATGAAGAGCTCACCTGCACAGGGAAGCTTTGATAGATCAATGTTTGGAACACCTACCATTAGAGCAATTGTTCTGCAGGAACTCCCCACTCATCCCAGGGAAAAATGCTTGGAAGACTATTAAAATAAAGCTGGTGGGAAGTAAAATTATAAACTGCATGTACAGAATTTTTATTTGGCTGCAGTAACAGATGCCTGACAATTTGAAAGGAAACCAAAACATGATGCATTAATGATTTCCATATATTGATTTCCAAGGTCATCACTCTGGGGATGGCAGTAATATCAAGCAGAAAACTGATGCTGCAGAGAGTTAATTTGCAGCTCTGAAGTGGTGGCCAGCAGACACAGACTGTAATAGCTTTGCAATTATTCAGCTCTCTAACGATGCCCAGCACTGAAAACCATGGCTGTAACCATTTACTGAAATGTTAAATTAAATGCTGCCAATAATGGGAGCCACAGTCATGGGGGCTCCTGCCCAATGCAACTTCCATCCTTCCTTCCTGTTTTCATCAATCCAAACTCCTGTCTCCAGTTTTATTTCCTCTCCTAATGCAGAGCTTTTGTGTCTGGGGCTCCAACCTGACCACATTAAGCAGTTCCCTCTGCTCCTGTCCCTGTTCCCTGGAGCACAGCCCGACCCCCCGGCTGTCCCCTCCTGGCAGGAGCTGTGCAGAGCCACAAGGGCCCCTGAGCCTCCTTTGCTCCAGCCTCAGCCCCTTCCCAGCTCTGTTCCCTTCCCTGGACACTCTCCAGCCCCTCAGGGTCCCTGCTGTCAGGAGGGACCCAGGAGTGACCCCGGGTTGGAGGTGCAGAGCCCCCAGGCAGGAGCTGTGCCTCGGGGGTGACAGGGCAGTGCCATGGGCTCAGCCCCTGGGGAATTGCAGGGCTCCTGGATCCACAGTGCCCAGAGCTCTGGGTTTCACTTGGCAATGCAGCTGAGGAGGGCAGGGCAGCTCACACTGACCACTGCTTGCACGAATAAACCCCACACAAATATTTATAATATACACTGGGACATGTACCTGTGTTGGTACCTGTGTTTGTGTGCAGTAAAATATTACAGTGTACACTGGAACATGTACCTGTACTGTGTATGTGTTTATGTGCACTAAAATAATTACAGGGCACATGGAAATATGTACCTGTGTTGGTATCTGTGTTTGTGTGCAGTAAAATATTTACAGGGCACATTGGAATATGTACCTGTGTTGGTACCTGTGTTTGTGTGCAGTAAAATATTACAGTGTACACTGGAACATGTACCTGTACTGTGTATGTGTTTATGTGCACTAAAATATTTACAGGGCACATGGAAATATGTACCTGTGTTGGTATCTGTGTTTGTGTGCAGTAAAATATTTACAGGGCACATTGGAATATGTACCTGTACTGGTGTATGTGTTTGTGTGCACTAAAATATTTACAGGGCACATTGGAATGTGTACCTGTACTGGTGTATGTGTTTGTGTGCACTAAAATATTTACAGGGCACATTGGAATGTGTACCTGTACTGGTGTATGTGTTTGTGTGCACTAAAATATTTACAGGGCACATTGGAATGTGTACCTGTACTGGTGTATGTGTTTGTGTGCACTAAAATATTTACAGGGCACATTGGAATGTGTACCTGTACTGGTGTATGTGTTTGTGTGCAGTAAAATATTTACAGTGTACATTGGAACATGTACCAGTAAAATATTTACAGGGCACATTGGAATATGTACCTGTACTGGTGTATGTGTTTGTGTGCACTAAAATATTTACAGGGCACATTGGAATGTGTACCTGTACTGGTGTATGTGTTTGTGTGCAGTACAATATTTACAGTGTACACTGGAACATGTACCTGCACTGGTATCTGTGTTTGTGTGCAGCACAATAAAGATTTGCAGTGTAAACTGGGACATGTACCTGTGTTTGTACCTGTGTTTGTACCTGTGTTTGTGTGCAGTACACACATCCTCAGGGAGGTGGGTGGGAGATGGGTGGGAGATGGGTGAGAGGTGGGTGGGAGGTGTGTAAGGAGGCAGGTGGATGGATTGGCAGTGCCCAGGGGCTGCCCCCTCACCTGCAGGAAAGGCTCCTGTGAAGTCCAGTGGCTCAGGGCCAGCCCAGTGCAGAAGAGGTTGAGGCTGTGGCTCAGAGGGTGGATGGAGCCCCAAGAAACTGGAAATGGGGAGCTGCTCCTGCATCTTCCATCAGCTACTGCCAGCACTCCTCATTTTCGGACAAAATCAAATGTCTTTGTTTGTACCTGTGTTTGTACCTGTGTTTGTGTGCAGTACACACATCCTCACATTCACACACAACTTTGAGCCGTGGCCTAATGATGCCAGCTGTTAAAACAGAGGGAACGAGCACCTGGGAGAGATGGGGGGAGATGGAGGGACAGATGGTGGGGACATGGAGCCCTGTGGAGCCCCACGGTGGGTGGGAGGTGGGTGGGAGATGGGTGGGAGATGGGTGAGAGGTGGGTGGGAGGTGTGTAAGGAGGCAGGTGGATGGATTGGCAGTGCCCAGGGGCTGCCCCCTCACCTGCAGGAAAGGCTCCTGTGAAGTCCAGTGGCTCAGGGCCAGCCCAGTGCAGAAGAGGTTGAGGCTGTGGCTCAGAGGGTGGATGGAGCCCCAAGAAACTGGAAATGGGGAGCTGCTCCTGCATCTTCCATCAGCTACTGCCAGCACTCCTCATTTTCGGACAAAATCAAATGTCTTTTAGAAAGCTGAAACTCCTGGACAAACACACAGCTTACAAAATCCCTAATGGAAACCAGTCCTGGTTTGGCCAAAAGGAACTCCTGAGTGCAAGTCCTGTGCTCCTCATACTGAGCAAAAGTTATTTTAAAAGAACTTAAATTTCACAAGGAATAAACATTTCAGGTGCTGAAACATTCTGATTTCCCGGGCAGCAAAGGGAGCTGGAGCTCTGGGGGGTCACCAAGGGCACTGTGGTGTCCCTGGAACCTCTGAGAGCACCAGGGGACATCTGGTTGAGCTGGAGGAGTTCTGATTGCAAGGCAGGGCTGAGGAGAAGGCAGCTCCTCCCTGACACAGCCTCCAGGACACCTCTGGGGCTGAAAGAAAAGAGACATTTTTACTACATTTATTTTGCTACATAAATTTTGATCAGGAGAAGGAAAAAAATTACCAAGGATGGAAAAAGACTGTTCTAAATTAGTTTGCACCTAAATCTGACATTTGCTATTTTCATTCCAGGTAAAATGATATAAAATCATTTTCCTGAATAAATAACACCCCAGGATTTCCTAGAGACTTTGTCCTCAATGAAAGATAAAAATACCAATATAAAAGATTAATTCATTTCAGTAGTAAACATCTGCAGAAACAAATTGCATCGTGAACTTTCCCAGGACTGTAGGAATGGCACAAACCCCAGAAAGCCGAGGGAAAAATGTTTATCACATTGATGAGAGAATTTCTTGGCTACTGTGCCCCTGAATAATGCTGTGCTAACAACACCAATAAAGGCTGGCTTGGAGTGAATTTGACACTTCTCACAGGGTCACAGGTCCTCAGGGGGATCATTCCTGGTGTGGCATTTACAGACTGGATCTGCAGCTCTTGGAAAAACATCAAGTGGGCCTGAAGGGGCTGGGGACAAGGCATGGAGGGACAGGAGCCAGGGAATGGCTTCAGATCAACAGAAAGGAGGTTTAAACTGGATATTAGGAACTGGGAATTGCTGGCTGGGCTGGAATTGCCAGAGCAGCTGTGGCTGCCCCTGGATCCCTGGCAGTGCCCAAGGCCAGGTTGGACACTGGGACACCCTGGGACATTGGGAGGTGTCCCTGCCATGGCAGGGGTGGCACTGGGGGGGGTTTGAGGTCCCTCCAACCCAAACCAGTCTGGGATTCTGTGACTGGAGCTTCAATTAAGCTGCACTCCAAGCTGTGTCTAAGCTGGTTTCATGTCTGTGATGAAGCTGAAATTGCAAATCAAGGTGAAAACATCCTGGCAGCACCCACACCTGCCAGCACCCACACCTGGCAGCACCCACAGCCTCTCTGCTGCCCTGCTGAAGTGAGCGTGGAGCAACTGGCAGCAGGAATTGCTTACCCAGAGCTCTGCCATCCTCTTAAGCAATTTCTTGTAGCACAGCAAACAGTTTATGCAGTTGTCTCAGGAGAGAAATCAAAAGCTAAAGGGATAAATGACCAATTAGGCTGCCTCATTTTGATCTAAAAGCAGGGCCAGCAGTATGTGATGGAAAAGCAAAATGCTCCTTTTTCTGGCTGCACTTTGGCTGAAGATAAACCTCTGCCTCAACAAAAGCAGTTTTCCTCTCCCCAGCCCTGAGCAGTGGCTGGGCAGAGAACCCCAGCCCCCAGCACATCTCTGTGGGTATTCTGTTTATTCAGGTTATCCTGAAGCGGCTGAGGTGCCTCCCTGCTGAGCCCTGGACAGCACAGTGCACACACGAGCTGCTTTGCTCAGCCAGAGGCACCCGCTCGCCCTTGGCTGCCCCAGAGAGCCCCAGCGAGGGGAGAGGGGTCCAAGGGGTGGCCAGAGCCCCCCGAGGGTCTCTGCAGTGCCAGGGGGCACAGGCAGGGCCAACTCTCACACCAGCAGGGCAGGGAGACCTGCTCACCATCACCCACAGCCCCAGCTGTGCCAGGGGACACCGAGCCCTGCTGGGGACAGCACCTGGTGCCTGCTGACCTTGCCCAGCCGTGCCTCCTGCCCGGCAGATCAGCCTCCCTGCGCTGCCAAAATGCCACCAATTACAAATGCACAACCACAGCTCCCTGAGCAAAGCCAAGAACTGCTGCTGTTCATTGTGCAGGTCCTCAGAGCGTGTTTACAGAGGGGTTTCCACATCAAAGATACTCAAAAGTTAGTTGACCTCACCTGTGAAGAGGTACTGGGGAAAACAGGGGAGACAGGCTGGGAAAGAACATGTCACCTGTGGGGATGGTGCAGGGCAGGGACAGCCCCAGTGCCACTGCTCTGCTCTGCTCTGTCCCTTCCCTGCCCTTCCTCCAGTGCCACTGCTCTGCTCTGTCCCTTCCCCCGGTGCCACTGCTCTGCTCTGCTCTGGCCCTGCCCCAGTGCCACTGCTCTGCTCTGTCCCTTCCCTTCCCCTGGTGCCACTGCTCTGCTCTGTCCCTGCCCTGCCCTGGTGCCACTGCTCTGCTCTCTCCCTTCCCCCGGTGCCACTGCTCTGCTCTGTCCCTGCCCTGCCCGAGGTCCCTCGGGGGATCCCTGTGGGGCCAGGGGGGTCCCTGTGGACACCAGGACCAGGTCAGGTGTACGTGGGGTGCAGGACAGCCCAGCACCAGCCGTGCCTGGCAGAGCTGGCCGTGTGCCCTGCCGTGGTGGAGGGACTTTAAGCCCACCCAGTACCACCCTGCCATGGCAGGGACACCTCCCACTGTGCCAGGCTGCTCCAGCCCCAGTGTCCAACCTGGCCTTGGGCACTGCCAGGGATCCAGGGGCAGCCACAGCTGCTCTGGGCACCCTGTGCCAGGTGTGGGTGCAGCAGCTGAAGAGGCAGGCTGTGCCCGAGGCTGGGAATGAAAGCAGGGAGATTGACAGAGCCCCAGGAGCTTGTGTGGATGTGAGACTAAATTACAAGTGTGACATCTTTGCTGGGGATGTTCAATTTTCCAGTCGCTGTCTGGATACACTTGTCATAATCACACAGCTGCTCAGGGACAGTCACGGCTCAGCTGGAGCAGCTCTGGAGTGCCACTGGAGCTCCCGGATGTCACAGCAGCCACTGCTCTCCCCCAGGACACTGCTGTCCCCTCGGGCTGTCACTGGGGAGGGCACAGAGGATCCTCAGCCCCTTCTCTGGGCAGCTCTGTGCTCAGGCAAGAAGGGGCAGTGCCAGGACTCTGGGAAGGGGCTGGAGAATCTCTGAGGGAGCTGGGAAGGGGCTGAGCCTGGAGCAAAGGAGGCTCAGGGGCCCTTGTGGCTCTGCACAGCTCCTGCCAGGAGGGGACAGCCGGGGGGTCGGGCTGTGCTCCAGGGAACAGGGACAGGAGCAGAGGGAACGGCCTCAGGCTGGGCCAGGGCAGCTCAGGGTGGATTTTGGGGAAATTCCTTCACTGTCAGAGGGCTTTGGGAAGTCTCTGGCTCAGAAGAGCCCCCAAACATGCAGAGAACCTGGGAGGTCCTGGTGGCCAGGCTGTGCCCGGGTGCTCTTGGTCTCTGCAGGGCTCAGATCTCCTGCATCGACCCCTCTGAGCCTCTTTGGGCACCAGGGATGCACTTTTCTGCCAGGCTTGCTCCCTCCTGAGCTCTTATGTTGCTTTTGTTGTTCACATCAAACTTTTAACAGTGAGAAAACACAGCCAGGGAGCTTGTAAAGGAGCAGCATTCTCACCAAACACAGCCAAAGCGTCTCTGAGGCCCTTGGACATCTTCCTTACAGAATGCCCCTCTCCAGGGATGGAAACTGAGCTCAAATGTGACATCTACAGCAAACAGGAGGAGTCTGGGTGTGAGCCCATTGCTCTGAGAGCAGAGCGAACCAGGACATTCAGAGCAAAGCACTGTTTGCACTGAATGGCACAAATATTAATACATGTGGGGATTTTTGTCTTTTTCCAGCTGCTTCCACATAAAAGCGTAAATCGTATTTGCTCTGGGTCCCTGGGTACTATCTCAAACTTAATAAAAATCTGCCTCACACTAATCTGTGCTGCTTTGGGTGTGCTGGAGAGGAGGGGGAACAATGCCAGGGATGGGGCTGGACTGGCTCCTCACCCTGCCTGACGGGGACATTAAAACAAAAAATTGGGGGACAAACAGCTGGGCTGGCTCCCCACTGGAGGGGGAACAATGCCAGGGATGGGGCTGGGCTGGCTCCTCACCCTGCATGGCAGGGACATTAAAACAGAGACTGGGGACAAACATCTGGGCTGGCTCCCCACCCTGCCTGACGGGGACATTAAGACCAAGACGGGGACAAACGGCACGTGAACAGCAGCGAGAAGCTGGTGCCACCGCAGCAGGTGAGTGGCGCTGGCTGTCCCTGTCCTGTCCCTGTCCCTGTCCTGTCCCTGTCCCCGTCCCTGTCCTGTCCCTCTCCTGTCCCTGTCCCTGTCCCTGTCCTGTCCCTGTCCCTGTCCTGTCCCTCTCCTGTCCCTGTCCTGTCCCTGTCCTGTCCCTGTCCCTGGCAGCACTGCTCTGCTGGGGCATGCAGATGTGCAGCCCTGATGGTGAGGGGCTGCTGCCGCGGCACCTGCAGTGAAATCAGGGTGCCCCCGAGGCAGGGAATGGTTGGCATCTGACTGCGAGGCTTTGGGATGCTGAGCGCCCGCTCTATTACAGCTTTATTACACTATGGTACATTATACCATGCCACAAAGAATTCTCAAGAACACTAAAGAATACTAAAACTGCCAATCACTTGTTTTTAAAATTTTAAAAGTTTAATAGTAATAAAGTGGTTATAAAACTAGCAATATAATTAGAGTAATAAAGATTTGGACAATTTGGATTAGGACAATATGAGACAATAAAAACAAAGAGTTAGGGATAGTCCGGGTACCTTTTCTGGGCAAAATAAGCCCGAAAAAGGACACAATTAACAGAGGATTAACCCTTAAAAGCAACAGCCTGTTGCATATTCATACACCTCATCCATGATGCATAAATTCCATTCAAACAGAGGATTCTGTCTGGTCAGTGCCAACTTCTTCCTCTGAATCCTGAGGCTTCAGGGCTGAAAAGGCAGGAAGAAGTTCATTTCTGCTGATAAAGGAGCAATAAATTCTTTTTCTCTGAAAGATTTAGGTGTCCTGTGGCTGCTATCTCGGTGCAAGTCCTTTCTTTAAAAAAAGTATCTTACATAGCACAGTTTCTATTTTAACATCATGTTATGACCTAAATCTATATTTACCACACTGCTTAAGAAAATTAATACAGCATAACCTTCTAGCATAACACATATAATATTCATTTGAATATTTGCGAAAAGCCAATCATAAAATACTCATTTTTCACACTAAAGAATACTACAGAAAACTCGTGGTTGTTTGTTGACAGTCAGGACACAACTCTGAGTGACTGGCTAAGGAAACAAAACGATCTTCAGCAGATACAATTACCAAATTCCTCCAGGTAAATAATCTTCCAGCACATTCCAGATGTGCACAAACCCAGGAGCAGCCAGGGAGATAAGAATTGTTTTGATGGTTCTCTCTGCTCCTCTCTGTTCAGGGAATGTGAATCCCAGGCACGGCCAGCTCGGCTCTCTGGGAATCCAGGGCAGCACGCAGCAGCTGAGAGCCCCAGAGGGGCAGCCAGGGGGACCCGGCCTGGGAGCACGGCTGCAGAAAAACGGATAGAGCAGTCTCTTCCAGCCAGCTCTCATACGCTCTTGGAGACCTATGTCACACCCAAGATAGCTCAGCTACCTTAGAAGGCATCAAATCAGCAGGGTGGCTCCTGTGGTAGTGCTGGAAACAAAAAAGTTTTAATAAAAGGTAAAATAACAAACTCTTACAGAGAAAAACCGAGCAGGGCAAGAGGTTCTTGCTCCTGGTAAAACCTCACAAAAGCCATTTGTTTCCTTGTTCTCTTTTTCTAGTAAATTGCTCAAACAGGACTTGGCTTCTGTCCAATGGGCTATCCTTAAGTTTGGGGTGAAGTCCCCCAGGTCCTATGATGTGTCTTTTCACCTAATTGAGGAGAGAAACTTCTGGGCTTATTTCCTTTTTAAGGAGACAAAGGGTAGTTTTGTCACTCTGTCAACAAGAGTCACATTCCCATAAAAAACACCATGGGATTTCTTATAAAAGAAACATTCCGAGGGGTGCAAAGGAACACGGGGGCATTCTGGAGCACTGCAGGGGTAGGGTGGGGCCTGGGGAAAGGAAATGTTCCCATTGCTGAGGAGAAGCCTGAATCCAGGCAGAGCTGAGAGGGGAAGGATGCTTCTGGGAATTTGGGTCCTGTTGAAATACTGTCCCTGATGCACTCTGAAGCGTTTTGCCTGCAGCTATTCAGAAAAGCACTTCTGCTTACGCTGCCTCACGCCAAAGCTGAGCTAATTCCCAGTGCTGGCAGAGCTGCTGAGCAGGTCCTTGTGAGAGCTGCTCAGCCCCTTCACCTGGCGTGCCCGCAGGAAGATCCTGATTGCATCCAGGGGTTTAAAGGGATTTCTGAGTGCTTAAAGCACGTCAAACCACGGCTGGATCCAGCCAGAAGAGCCTCATTTAGCACAGCTCCTGGCAGGTACCCCCTGCCCACCTGGTGGTGGGCTCCGACCCAGAACAGGGAAGGTTCAGCCCCCAGGGCCACCCCCAGGCTCCCGTGGGCTTGGGGCAGGACTTGCACAAATGGGGGCTGGATTATTTCACATCTGTGCCTTGGGCTGGGCTGGGAGGGAGCTTCTGCAGTTCTTGTGGTCTTGGGATGTCATTTAGTGAAAAGTGTTACTGGGAAAGTCTGGGAGGAAAACAAAGAGATGAAAAGTCCTCTGTGGAGGACTGTCACCTCTTTGGAAAATTAATCCACAAACACCAGAGGCTTGTGTCCAAAAAGGAGACACAGGAGTCCTTTTTGGCTTTATTCGAATAAAGGGAGAAGCCATGGCGCATTCCCCTGGGTCTCTCCAATTTTTGGAGGACGCAGCCTCCTTTTTATCCCAATTTCCTGGCTGCATTCCCCTTCTCTCTTCCCCCTTTGGCTGAGGTGCTTGAGAGGTACAGACTTCCCAAAATGCCTGATACCAGAGATTTTCCCTCTAATGTATAACCCTCCCTCTGACTTTTTAATTCTTATGGAATTTAGTGTTTTTCCTCATTGTTTCTTTCATCTTTCAATGTCTCATTTCATTTATAAGCAAACCTAAAGTTCATTTGTAAAAGCAAATATCTTTTTTCATTCATCAATCAGTGGAATCCTTCCCATCATTTCTTTTATCTCCCAGTGCTAGTTTTATCTACCAGCAGACCCACAGCTTGTTTGTGAAGACAAATCTGCCACTCCTCTCACACCTCTTGGGTGTAACACACAATTTGCCCTGCCCTGCCCTGCTTGGGCCTCCAGCCCCTCTGGGCCCTGCAGGAGGAGTGGAGAGGGGACACAGAGAGGCTCTTGCCAGTGTAACATTAATTGTTTTCCCCTAATTAAGACACCCATGATTTCTGAACCAGCATTCCTCAGGCACAGGCTCCAACCAGGCAGAGAAAACACGGCACACATGTCACTGCTGTGCTGGGGACGGCTGAGTGAAGCAGCTCAGACTCCCAGGTCTCCTCAGAAGGCAAATGCCAAGTTCATCAGACACCACGTTCTTTTGTAGACTGCTCTGACAAAGCTGGGCCTGCCTGGTTCTCAATTAACACCCCTCAGCCATTGGCTAATTAGGAACAGCACCCTTCTTGTACGCTTCTTACAAGTAACAGCACGCTCAAAACACCAGCTGCAAAGATTAAAGATTGGTTTAGTCCTTTCTCTGAGCTTTCTCCTGCTCCCCCAGCAATGCCTGGCAGTTTATCTGCCCTTCCCCCTGAGCAGGCTGTCAGCACCCCCACACTGCTCACACCCAGCCTGGGAGCCCCAAATGCTGGGGGAGCTGTGCCCAGCCCTGCCAGAGCAGTGCTGGGGGGGCAGAGCCGTGTGATCATCATCACAGCCACAGCTGGGGGGGCAGAGCCCTGTGCCCATCACAGCTGTGGGGGCAGAGCCCTGTGCCCATCACAGCCACAGCTGGGGAGAGCAGAGCCCTGTGCCCATCACAGCCACATCTGGGGAGAGCAGAGCCCTGTGCCCATCACAGCTGCAGGGGCAAAGCCCTGTGCCCATCACAGCCACAGCTGGGGAGAGCAGAGCCCTGTGTCCCTCACAGCTGGGGGGGCAGAGCCCTGTGCCCATCACAGCTGGGAGGGCAGAGCCCTGTGCCCATCACAGCCACAGCTGGGGAGGGCAGAGCCCTGTGCCCCCCACATCTGGGGAGAGCAGAGCCCTGTGCCCATCACAGCTGGGAGAGCAGAGTCCTGTGCCCCTCACAGCTGGGAGAGCAGAGCCCCGTGCCCATCGCAGCTGGGGGGGCAAAGCCCTGTGCCCATCACAGATGGGAGAGCAGAGTCCTGTGCCCCTCACAGCTGGGAGAGCAGAGCCCTGTGCCTCCAGAGCCCCATCCCTGCCCCCCTCTGCCCCTTGTGTGCCGTGCTCACCCCCTCTGCCCCTCTCTGTGCTGGCATGGGCACAGAGCTCAGCAGACTCCTCTGTTCCTGCACCTCCCAGGTGTGGGCTGGCCTAATGACCAGCTCTACTCCAGTGTGGAAAGCAGGGTCTGGCTCAAACCACAGGGAAAAGCTGGGGAAGGACATCCACAAGTTCCTCTGGCCAAAGGCAGGCTCCATGGCCCTTGTGTCCCTCCAGGCTCTGGTGATGGCACTGCCATATACAGCCAGAAATGTTTTCACAATTAAAAGGATTTCCCTGCTATCCAGCCTGAATGTCCTCTCCTGGAGCACAGAAACCAGAGGAATTGGGATTTGTGTCAGTACACAGGATCAAGCTGAAAAGCAGATATTTTGGATTCCTTTATGGTCTTAGATTTTAAGCCCAGTCTTAATCATGTTGGAAACTGCACTTTGCAAGGCATTTATCCTGAAACCTTACACTGTTCCAGGCTTTCGCAGTTGGTTTGGAGTTTCTTTCAGGATTTTGTTTTGATGTTGTTTGGTTGCGATTTTTTTTTTTCATGTGTAGTATTTGTTTTTTAAATGAGTTTTTACTGTTTGTGTCTGTCAGAATGTGTGTTTGACAACGATCAGAAAAGAGAACAGTGCCTTTCTGCAGAGTGTTTTTTTGGATCTACCAGGCTATGGAAGGCTTTGGAGATTTCAGAGGGTGCCATTGATGCCTTTTCAAAGCCAGCTGTTGGTGCAGTGTGTGAGGCAGAGCTCAGTGCCTTTGCAGCTCCCTGGCTGGGCACAGGCAGTTACTGTACCCTGGATGGTGCCCTCAGAAACTGCCCCAGGCCAGCCCTGAGCAGAGCTGAGCCTGCTGGGCACCCATGTCCTGCTGGGCACTGTGTCCTGCTGGGCACCGTGTCCTGCTGGGCACAGTGTCCTGCTGGCACCCGTGTCCAGCTCCTCTGCACTCCCACCCAGCCCACGGACACGCCTGGGCAGAGAGCAGGGGCTGAGCCCCAGCATCGGCCTGGCCGGGGAACCCTACTGCTCATGGACTCCTGGAATCCCTGTCCTGGGGGAACCCCTGGAAACCCTGCTGCTCACAGAACCCCTGCTCTTCACAGGACTCCTGGAACCCCTGTTCCTGGGGGAATCTCTGCTCCTCCATCCTGCTCCACACCCTCTTGTCCCTGCACCCCGGCTCTCTCCTGCCACCCTGGCACCTGTCACACCCTGGCACCTGTCACACATCTGTCCCACACTTGGCACCTGTCCCACACCTGATATCTGTCACACACCTGTCCCACACCTGGAACCTGTCACACCCTGACAACTGTCACACACCTGGCACCTGTCACAAACCTGTCACACACCTGTCCCCCCTGCCCAGTCGGGAGCTGGGCACTTGGTGCCCACCTTTGCAGCATTTCCCAGCAGGTTCCTGGGCAGAGGATGTCTGCAGGGCCCAGTGGCACCATCCAGTCCATGCCCAAGGCTTCTCCAATTTCCTGTCTGCAAAGCCAGGTTGGCAAGGCTCTCCAAAAGCTGCAAATGCCCTTTAAATGGTTTCCTCTATGATTTGCTTAACATCTGGTTTGCAGGTCTTATTAAAAGTTGTTGGAGAGATGCATCTGTAAGAAGATTAGCAAAAATAGGGGAGCACAATTTTTTAATATGTTCAAATCCATGGAAAGGCCACAGAATACAGAACTCCAGGATCCCTGGGGCTGGCAAAGCCCTCCCAGCCCAGGGAGTGCCAGCTGTGCCCTGTGCCCCAGCCCAGAGCCCTGAGTGCCACCTCCAGGTGCCACCTGCAGGGATGGGCACTCCCAACCCCCCTGGGCAGCCCCTGCCATCCCAGCCTGCTCTGAGCTGTGCAATCCCCTTGCAGAGCCCTGCTCCCACACAGCCCATCCCTGCCCTGCTGTGCCTTCCCTCTCCTCTGCCTTTCCTCTCTCCCTCCTTGTTCTCAGCTGCTGAGAGCTGTTCTCAGCTCAGACCTGCCCCGGGCAGTCAGCGCTGCACCAATGCCCTTTGAATTTCCACGCCACTGCAACGCAACCAAGATAAAAGGTTTAATTTTTCAGCTGCAATTGATATCTCGTGGCCATTTAAGTGCCTTGATCAGTGGGCTGGGCCGGTGCCAGCCCTGTCACACTTGGCTGCTGCTCAGACAGAGCCTAAGGAAACACACGGCATTAATGGCTAATGGGGATGCAGCCACAAATCCTCAAATAAAAGGACAGGACAGAGGGGAACATGCAGGAGCACAGAAAGAGGGGAATGTTTTTAGAAGCCATTTGCAAAATCAAGATGATTTTTTTTTTTTTGCCACTTTAAAATGAAATGGACAAAGCACCATTTAAGTGTCTAAATATTTGTGAATGAGCTTTCCAGACAAGATCAATAATTTTGCTGTATATTTTCCCAACATGAAGGATGTGAATTTCCACAGGAAATGCAGCAAAAGGAACACACACTTCATGGAAAATGCATCTGAGCTTGTGCCTGGGGCACAGCACCTCACCTGCAAAGTGCAGCTGGTTTCACCTGCTGAAAGGGGAGTTTTTGGATTTTTTTACTTGTTAAAAACCATGGAGAGGCCTTAGAATTCCATAATCCCAGAATCAGTGGGGCTGGAAAAGCCGTCCCAGCCCATGGAGTCCCTGTCTGATGCCCACCTTGTCTCCAGCCCAGAGCCCTGAGTGTCACCTCACACGTTTGTCACAAGGGCTGGAGCCCGTGGCTGGAGCTGCTGGGGGGGAGCTTGCCCTGCACAGCCCAGCCCTGTGGGGCCCTCTGTCCCTGAAATCCCTCTGGGGACTTCAGCCTTACCCCCAGAGAGGCTGGGGAGGGTTTGGATATTTGCATGTGTATTTATATATAAATATATAATCTATCTGTACATCTCAGATGAATATTTCCAGGCTCTGGATGTTGTGAACACACCAAAAGCAGAAATCCAGCTCCCCATCCTCAGGCAGAGCTCTTGGTGAGGCTGCCTGGCTCGGGCTGTGCCACAGCAGGGGCAGCCCAGCGCCTGCTAAAGGGAGGCAAACCGAGGTGACACGGTCTGATCCCCAAGGGAAACATGCCTGGAAAGCAGGATCAAAGGCTGCTCCAGGAGCCTTGTGCTCAGGCACCGACCAGCGCCAAGACAGCGCTTCGGAGGGCACTTAAAGAGATTGTTAAAGTGCTCCATCAGGAAAATAGCTGGGACTGGAAACTCCTGCATCCTGCACAGCCTCGGCGTCCAACACTTGAACCTCACCCCGTGGCTGGTGAGAGCACTCAGGGCTGGAGCTGGGACTCTGTCAGGAAATACCAGCAATAACGCGTTCAACACCAGAAAAAGAGAAAAACAAAGTAAATGGAAGAGCAAACAGAAATCTGCCCTTGTATGCTGGGGAGAGGATTGAGAGAAAAGGGCATTACAGCACTTTGAAAGGCTGAAGTCTGCAGGAGCCATCTCTGGTGAGCAGGGCTGAAGGTCTACAGAATTTCAGAGCAGTGGGGAGGACATGGAGCCCCCAGTGCCCCACCAGCCTCAGGGGAAAGCAGGTGCTGCAGAGGGCTCAGAGGGTGCAGGGGTGCTCACCTGAGGATGAGCACTGCAGGGTGGGGGTGTCTCCTCCCCAGGGTGCAGGTGTGCTCACCTGAGGCTGGATACCTGCAGGGAGGGGCGTTTCTCCCCTCTAGGCTCCTGCTCTGCACACTCTGGGGTGGAATGGGCACAGCTCCCTGCAGGGCTCCCTGCTCCCTCTGCTCTCCCCTTTCCTGTGGGGCTGCAGGAGAGCAGACTCTCCCCTCACCCTTTCCTGCTGAGGATAACAATGGGACAATGTGACATTGAGAGATCTCCTGGAGGGAGGATTGGCTGTGGGAGAGATAAAGAAAAAACTGCCCCATGGACAGAGAGAACTGCCCCAGCTCTGACAGATGGGACAGAACACACAGCCCCAGGCACAGCCTGCAGCCCGAGGAGCAGAGCAGCACTGGGGCACTCCCCTGCCCGCCAGGAGCTGACCAGCAGCTCCCTCGTGCTCCACGTGGCTCTGGAGAGCTCTGTCCCCTGTCAGGCCCAGCTCAGAGGGATCCTGGGCTGGCAGCTGGGAACATCTGGACAGCCCCAGCTGTGTGCAGGCAGAGCTGCCCCAGGGACACCTTCCACGGTCCAGGTGGCTCCAATCCCCTCCAAGCTGGTCTTGAGCACTTCCAGGGATGTGCCAGCCTCAAGGAAAAAGGGAAGCAAGGAAGGAAGGAAGAAAGATTTGTGCTCTGTAGTGGAGTCCTCTGATGGTTTAATGACATTTGGACAACGAAGAGCCACAGCCACCAAGTTTCACTGCAAAATTAACTGGGAAATCAAGTAAGGAATATACTGTTTGCCATTGAAAGATCAATGTTTACCATGACAAAAGCAAACTAAAACCATAGAGAATCCCAAGCTTTCATTTCTAGAGGACATCAGTTGTTACTTTCACATTTTAATTTTTTTAAAGCAAATTATCAGCAGTCCAAACCCTCCTGTAACAGATTTAACACTCAGTAAATATTCAAGTTATATTCAGCAGTTTCATCTGTGTCCATGTTCTTTGGAAAGGGGATCTGCTGCTTTGGCTGTGCTCTGATAACACAATTAAAATGCCCAAACTATTTCAGCAGACCTAAATACTGCAGCATGGCCACAGTAAATAAAGTTTAGATGATCCTTCAGCGGTTTGCTTTATTATATGCATAAAAATATGGATGTGGATGCAGGGAATTCACGCAAATGCTGGCTGTTAAAGGCAGCCAGCTCAGGGAAACTGCAAATCTGTGCTGTAGTAAAACATTACTGCTGGAGAATAAACATAACTAGAAGTTTGATGGAAAAATGACAAAGTATTCAGTTTTCACCCAGGAGCTGTTATAAATACAAATATCCCTGTAATCCCTGCTCAGCTGGCTCTGGGAGCTGGGATTGTGTCTGCAGCAGATCTGGAGGCTGAGTTTAACTGTTCTACACCCTGCAGAGCAGCAGGCTTTGGATACTGGGGAAATTCCCTCCTGGAAAGGGCTCCCCAGCCCTGGCACAGCTGCCCAGGGAGGTTTGGAGTGCTCATCCCTGGGGGGGTTTAAAGCCCCCTGGATGTGGCACTTGGGGACAGGGTCAGGGTGGCCTTGGCAGGGCTGGGGAAGGGTTGGACTCTATCTCAGAGGGATTTTCCAGCCTAGAGGATTGCATGAGTCAAAGTAAACCAAAGAGAAATTACTATGAAAAATATCTGTACGAATGAAGTGGCTTGATTTAAACACATCTCTTGGTCCAAAACTGGATTCACATTAGACAAAGAAGCTCAGGACTTGTACTGATAAAAATGTGGAGATTTTCACTAAAAAGCATCTGGTTGTGCACAGAGCTGGGACATAATGAATCAGAGTTAATGGTTCCAAATCTTTGGGCCATACAGAGAATTATGGTGCCACAGCTTCACCTTGGAACCCTCCAAACTGACCTAAAGCAGAGCTGCCACTAGGGATAACACCCAGCCTGTGCTGCTCGTGGGCTGAGTGGAAAGAGTGGGCAAAATGTCCCTGCAGAGGCCAGGCAGAAGCTGGGCTGGGGCTGTGGAGGACATTCCCAGCCCCAGTGAGTGTGACCAGTCTCTAGGAAATGTCTGAATATTGCAGTGAGGTCCGAGGAAAGGGAGCATGTCCTGGATGATGGAATTCACCTGAAGTCTTTGAGCAGAAAACCCCCAAAGTGCTGAAAGAAAATGGGTGGGGGAGGAAAGCAAACCTTGGGTGGTGTCTGAGGGCAGGGACAGGGACAGAGGGACAGGGACAGGGGCAGCACGGCTCCTGTCCAGGGCAGGGACAGTGACGGGGACAGGACAGTCCTGCCCAGCTGGAGGCTGCAGGACCAGGCTGGCAGGACTGGCAGCCATACAGGACTGGGACGAGAGGGACAGTGGAAGAGGCAGCAGCAGAGCAGCAGAAGTCTCAGAGCTGCTCTTTGAGTGAGAGCCAGAGATGCCCAGAAAGGGTTTAGAGCTACCAAAAGGTAACAAGAAGCACAGCCAATTAAGCAGCAAAGCTGTTAATGGCAGGCCGGGGCAGCACTCAGTGACCAGAGGCTTTTAAGGCTGCTCACACTCACCTGAAAGCTCCCAAACAGCACACGGCTCAGGCGAGGGCAGAGGCTGGCCTGCCTGGGTGCTGTGAGTGCCATGGCCAGGGCTGCCACCCTGCTGGCACCAGATAAGCGTGTCCAGCGGGTGGGCCAGGATCCCCAGGGTGACACGGGGAACAAGGGACACTGCTCAACTTCTGGACATCTTTGGGGCTACTCCTGAGTGGGGACAGAAATGTGGGTTTGGACAAACCCTTATTCCCCTGGGAGAGGGGACAGCTCTTGTGCTGCTCTTCCTCCCGGGGCTCACGTGAGAGGAACCCAGGGCAGGCTGTGCTGGGGATCTGTGCACCCTGCAGAGCCTGACCCTGTGCCAGCTGTGCTCCTTGTGTTGCCTTTCCCAGCCAGGGAAAGGACTGGCCCAGTAAATGGATTTTCCTCCTCTGAAGGCTTGTCATGGTGATCCTGTCATGCCACGGTCTTTCTCTGATGCTTTTATATATTGAGCTCTACAGATTTATACTGTCAGGCGTTTCATTCAGCTCCAAATTATTCTTTTCTGGTGCTTTTCTGTAGCGTCCCAATTTTTCAGTTTCATTTACAAAAGGAGATGTTTGCCTTGGGCATGGCACAGCTCCCACTGGTGCCACACATCCCTGCTGAGGCCCTGCTTGCTGCTCTGAGCCACGGGGCAATTCCCACTCCAGCTGGGCTTTCCCAGACCCACAGGAGCTCTGCCATGGCAGGGACACCTCCCACTGTCCCAGGCTGCTCCAGCCCCAGTGTCCAGCCTGGCCTTGGGCACTGCCAGGGATCCAGGGGCAGCCACAGCTGCTCTGGGCACCTGTGCCAGGGCTGCCCACCCCACATTCCTTCCAGTGTCCCACCTGTCCCTGCTCCTTTTCAGTTTGATCCCAGGTGTCAGAGCACATCCACCATGGCTGGGTTTGGTGTCCCTGCTGGTTCCAGCCCCAGGACACCCCCAGCTGTTACCCCTCACCTCTGACCCCTCCTCCCGGGGCAGTGCCAGCATCTGTGACCCACATGGCCCTTGAGAGGGTCCATGACCAAAGGAGCTCCTGCCCAGAGCTGCCCTTGGCCCTTCCTCCACGGACTGGAGTGCTGGGACAGGAGCTGCCTCACAGAACCAGGGAACAGAGCCCCAGGATCCCTGGGGCTGGCACAGCCCTCCCAGCCCATGGAGCCCCAACTCTGCCCCATGCCCACCCAGTCCCCAGCCCAGAGCACTCAGTGCCACCTCCAGGGGACACCTGCAGGGATGGGCACTGCAAACCTCCCTTGAGGCCATGTCCCCTTGGACTGTTCCCAGCAGGGAAGCGCACAGGGACACAGGAATATCTTGTGCTGCCAGGTTTGGATGGAGACAGCACATCCCTGCCCAGCTGGCACCTGGCTGTAGGGGCAGGTGCTCCCGGGACATCGTGCACTGCCCTGGAGCACTGGGAATTCCTCACAATGGGAAAGGACATGCTGCAGTGACAGGGAACAAGGTCCTTTTAGTGCCAGTTGAAAGCCAAGGGGTGGTGCCAGCTCTGTCCTTTCAAGGGCAGGAAATCCGGGCCTGGTCTCATTTCTGCAGAGAATGTGTTTGCAGGGATGTGTCCTCTGTTCCTCGAGCCAATCCTGCCTACGGTCCCCCTGCCACTGGAAATTTCCCTCTCAATGTGCTCATCTTCAAGGGGAGGAGAGCGAGAATATCTTCAATGACAAAACGCTTGTGGTGTCCTACAAAGCGCCAGGCTGACACATCCAGCATCCTGGCTCCCGGGAGAGCAGGAGCGATAAATAATGCAGGAGCAGGAGCTGATCGTGCACAGCTCTGTGCTGTGCCGCTGGGAATCCAGAGGGTCACAGGCAGCCAGGAATGAGCTGCTCGGGATCCATCCAGCAGCTGGGCATCATCCAGCAGCTCGGGATCCATCCAGCAGCTCGGGATCCATCCAGAAGCTTGGGGTTCATCCAACAGCTCGGGACCCACCCAGCAGCTCGGGATCCATCCAGCAGCTCAGATCCATCCAGCAGCTCGGGATCCATCCAGAAGCTTGGAATCCATCCAGCAGCTCGGGATCCACCTAGCAGCTTGGGATCCACCTAGCAGCTCAGGATCATCCAGCAGCTTGGGGTTCATCCAACAGCTCAGGATCCATCCAGCAGCTCCCTGGTGCTCCTTCCACCTGGGCTCCCCTGGCTGCCATCACTGGGGGGGAGAGGAGAGGAGAGGAGAGGAGAGGAGAGGAGAGGAGAGGAGAGGAGAGGAGAGGAGAGGAGAGGAGAGGAGAGGAGAGGAGAGGAGAGGAGAGGAGAGGAGAGGAGAGGAGAGGAGAGGAGAGGAGAGGAGAGGAGAGGAGAGGAGAGGAGAGGAGAGGAGAGGAGAGGAGAGGAGAGGAGAGGAGAGGAGAGGAGAGGAGAGGAGAGGAGAGGAGAGGAGAGGAGAGGAGAGGAGAGGAGAGGAGAGGAGAGGAGAGGAGAGGAGAGGAGAGGAGAGGAGAGGAGAGGAGAGGAGAGGAGAGGAGAGGAGAGGAGAGGAGAGGAGAGGAGAGGAGAGGAGAGGAGAGGAGAGGAGAGGAGAGGAGAGGAGAGGAGAGGAGAGGAGAGGAGAGGAGCTGTCTGTAGGTGACAGGTGAGCCCTTCATGGGTTCAGGTGAAAGTTGTGGCACTCAGGGCCCGGATCAGAGGGAAGGTGAAGTGCTGGCTGGCACCTGGGGCTATAAATCACTCAGCACCCGGTGACTGAGGCCCCCAGATGGCCAGTGCAGGTTCACGGGAATGTGGATTTTTCATGCTCAGGAACAGCGGAGAAAAGATTCAATTAAGCAGATTCTGGGAAGTCCTTGGAATGTCTATTTCTGGGCAGTTGAGTCAATTATCAGTCAAATAGAAACTTATTTCTCTCCGATGAAAGCAGTAGGAAATAGATCCTGGGTCTAGGCTGTCTGTAGAATACATTTCCATTCCAGAGTGCATTACAGCACATTTGAGTTATACGTGTCTGTGTTGAAATCTGCACATCCTGCTCATTATGCTCATTAAAAATTAGGTATTTAAAGTTAAAAAACCAGAGATCACTCACAAGGCATGAAAGCCTGCAAACAAATTCACATGAAAGTTATTGATTCAGAAAAGAGCATAGCAATGAGAGTGGAAGAGACGAGGATGAGTCTCGTTATCTCAGGAGGGTGTGAGATTTATAAAATAATAACCCACCACGGTCTGAGACAGTCCAGAGCAGAGTGCAGCACAACAGACTGAGCAGCATTTCTAATCGTTCAGCTGCAATTAAAGGGAAATAAATACTGCTCAGTTAGGCTTCATACCCAATTACTTGCTTAGAGACTCTTTCCTGTTTGGTCAAGAGAAACCACAGGTAATAAATCTGAATTATTAAGCAGTTCTTAATTTGGCAGTTGCACCCAGTAGCACAGGTGAATGACTATGGTGATATCAGAGCAGATTTTGGGAATTGGGAATTCCTGCCTGGGAGGGTGGGAGAGGCTGGGCTGGAATTGCCAGAGCAGCTGTGGCTGCCCCTGGATCCCTGGCAGTGCCCAAGGCCAGGCTGGACACTGGGGCTGGAGCAGCCTGGGACAGTGGGAGGTGTCCCTGCCATGGCAGGGCTGGCACTGGGTGGGGTTTAAGGTCCTTTTGAACCCAGTCCATTCTGGGATTTCATGTTGCACAAAATGCAATAAAAACATCATTGACCATGAGGAGAACATTCATCTCAACATTTTGGTACTTGAAAAGAACATTTCCCCATGTAAATGAAGAACTTTGCAATGGGGTTGACCTGCTTACAGCAGGACTGGGACTGTGACCTGTCCCCGGGAAATGTGACCCTTCCTGAAGGAGTCCAATTAAACTGGGAATCCCTGAGGCACATCTGTGCCCGGGCAGCAGGGCTGCCTGGGGCATTCCTGAGACACATCTGTGCCCGGGCAGCAGGGCTGCCTGGGAACTCCTGAGATCCAGCTGTGCCCGGGCAGCAGGGCTGCCTGGGGCATTCCTGAGATCCAGCTGTGCCCGGGCAGCAGGGCTGCCTGGGCATTCCTGAGATCCGGCTGTGCCCGGGCAGCAGGGCTGCCTGGGAACTCCTGAGATCCAGCTGTGCCCGGGCAGCAGGGCTGCCTGGGCGGTGGCACAGCCTCTGCATCGCTGCAAGCAGCCCCTGCATCAGTGCCCAGCCCGGCTGCAGCTGTGTAGGTGGCACTGGAGCCTCCCAGCCCTCCTGCTCTCCGGGGAGCTGCGGCTGGGGTGGGAGGGAGGAGGCCCTGCTCCGTTCCTAGAACCACAACAGCCAATTCTGAGCGGAGCTCTTTGCAGTCGTGGCTGTCACAGGCAGTAACTCAGCCTGCACGGATCTTCCTGCGGGAGGGAGCAGACAGGTACTGCCAGAGGAGACAGCCACTGCCACCGGGGAGGAGGAGGGAGGGGAGGCAGTGGGAAGAGAAGGGGCTGCGGTGGGGAGTGGGGACCTGCAGGGGGACAGCAGCACCGGGGGTGACACCCAGCACAGCCAGGCCCCGGCTCCTGCCCTGCCAGCACACCTGAACTGAGCACACCTGAACTGAGCACACCTGAACTGAATGCACCTGAACTGAACACACCTGAGAAGAGAAGGGGCTGCGGTGGGGAGTGGGGACCTGCAGGGGGACAGCAGCACCGGGGGTGACACCCAGCACAGCCAGCCGGGGCCCCTGCCCTGCCAGGCACACCTGAACTGAGCACACCTGAGCTGACCTGAACACACCTGAACTGAGCTGAACACACCTGAACTGAACTGAGCACACCTGAACTGAGCTGAACACACCTGAACTGAACTGAACACACCTGCACTGAACCAGACCGATGAGGAGCTCTTCTTTAGCACAGCTGTGGGCTGGGTTAACCCTTGCGGTGCTGCGGGTAGGTTAACCCTTGTGGTGCTGGGGCCCGGGTTAACCCTTGTGGTGCTGCGGGGAGGTTAACCCCTGCAGTGCTGGGGCCCGGGTTAACCCTTGCAGTGCTGTGGGTAGGTTAACCCCTGCAGTGCTGGTGACCAGGGCACACACAGGGGTAGGGGTCAGCCTCAGCTGCTCAGCTGGGGGAGCCCAAGGCAGCGAGTGCTGAGCGTGCTGCAGGTTCAAATGCTGCAGATGAGCTCCTGGAGCTGCTAGGACACGTTGTTTTCTACAGCACTGGGCACAATGCAGCCTCCATTCCTGTTGTCTCCTTTTTATTGTGAGTCAGATTGATTTAAATGCAGTTATGCTGAAATATTTTGTTATTTTTATGAACATTGAGAATTTTTCCTTTATAATTCCACAACAGGTAAAATTTGAAGTGTCTCCTTAGAAAAGGAGGTTGAATGTATGTGATTCTGGGTGAATTTGAGCCAGAAATGTGGCAGTGGGAGGTCAGATAAATCATCACATGGTCATTATAGAATGGGCTGGGTTAAATCCCACCCAGTGCCAGCCCTGCCATGGCAGGGACACCTCCCACTGTCCCAGGGTGTCCCAGTGTCCAGCCTGGCCTTGGGCACTGCCAGGGATGCAGGGGCAGCCACAGCTGCTCTGGCAATTCCAGCCCAGCCAGCAATTCCCAGTTCCCAATCTCCCACCCATCCCTGCCCTCTGGCACTGGGAGCCATTCACTGGCTCCTGTCCCTCCATGCCTTGTCCCCAGTCCCTCTGCAGCTCTCCTGGAGCCCCTCCAGGCCCTGGCAGGGGATAACTGTGCCCTCTGGCACTGGGAGCCATTCACTGGCTCCTGTCCCTCCATGCCTTGTCCCCAGTCCCTCTGCAGCTCTCCTGGAGCCCCTTCAGGCCCTGGCAGGGGATAACTCCTGGAGGAGTCAGGGCACTGCTCCCTGCTCCAGGATCCCCTGGGGCAGGCACGAGCAGCAGCAGTGCTGTAAGGTTTGGGTGCCAGCCCTGGCTTTGGGGGTCCAGCTCTCCCCTGTGCCCAAATCCCCCCAGGGAGCTGCCCCAGTGCCTGAGGGCAGCCCCAGGGTCAGTGCAGGTGGGAATCCCAGAGGGAACACCTCAGCACAGCCCAGCACTCCGGGCTGGCAGGAGTCCCTCATTCAAGGAGCTCTGCACTGCATTTTCTGCTCTCTGGCAGATAATGGGTACTCCACAGCTAATCGCTGAAGGATGACACTCTTTAAATGTGATTTCTGTTGAAAGTAATGCATCCACTCGTGGAATTACCCTTCCCAATAGAAAGTGCTCTTTGGCAGAGGACAGAGGGCAGAGCTGCAGCCGGTGACACGCTCAGGGGCACCCAGGGGCTGGGGAGGGACCAGCATTCTCAGGATGGAGGACATCAGGGAAAGCCCTGGACAGCCCATGGCCACGGGCTGAGGGGCCAGGGAGCAGCTTCCACTATCAAACCCATCTTGGGCTGGCACTGGGATGATTTCCAGTGTATTGCCTGGAAAGGAGGCTGTTCATTGCCAGGGACCTCTGTGCCTGGAAGCCCCAGCCCCACAGCCACAGCCACGGCCACAGCAGCACCAGGAATGTCTGCTGACCTTCCCTTTCCCTGGCATTTCCATTCCCATGGCATCTCCATTCCCACAGCAAAGGGATGGAGCTCTCAGAGTCACAGAATCACAGTTTTGCCAGGGACCTCTGTGCCTGGAGGCCCCAGCCCCACAGCCACAGCCACGGCCACAGCAGCACCAGGAATGTCTGCTGACCTTCCCTTTCCCTGGCATTTCCATTCCCATGGCATGTCCATTCCCCTGGCATCTCCATTCCCACAGCAAAGGGATCGAGCTCACTGTCACACAATCACAGTTACAGAATCAGTCACAGAATCACAGAACCACAATCACAGAATCACTGAGTCACAGAGTCACAGAACCACAGAATCACTGAGTCACAGAGTCACAGAATCACTGAGTCACAGAGTCACCATTCCCACAGCAAAGGGATGGAGCTCTCAGAGTCACAGAATCACAGTTACAGAATCAGTCACAGAATCACAGAACCACAATCACAGAATCACTGAGTCACATAATCACAGAGTCACAGAATCACAGAATCTGAATCACAGTCACACAATCACAGATCCAGCCTTGCTGGAAGGGCCCTCAGCCCATGCAGCTGAACCATCATCCCAGCAGCACCAGAGCCACCCTGAGCCACATTCCCAGTGCCCCACAGGCCAGAATTCTCCCTTCTGATTTGTCTGGGCTCACAGGGACAAGGATGCACCTGTGCTGTGCACATGTCTGTGGTAAGGTTTATGCAGAAATACCACAGTAGGGGAAACCATCCATTGGTAAGGGCCCGCAGTGCCTCGTCCTGCTGGTCTCATTCCTCCCTCCCTCATAACTTTATTCTGTTCTCCCAGCCATGTTTTCAAACACAAGCACCTGAAGCAAGGCATGACCTGTTTTCCTGGTTGCCTACAGATCCCTGGCTCCGAGGCTGCAGGAATGAGGATGTCACAGCCTGGATTTACACACCAGAACCCAGGAGGGTCCAAACTGGGACTGGTGCTGCCCCAGGCTCGCTGCCCCTCTGTGCTGGGGCTCATGCCAGGGTGCCCAGGGTGCCGGGGGCACGGGGGTGACCCACCCCAAACATGGCCAGGTCTGAGCTCATCCCCAGGTCTCTGGGCAGAGCTGGGTTTGCCAGAGCCAGCAGGAGGAGGCAGGGCTGGAATGGGGGCAGGAACGCCAAGCAGAGGCAGAACACCATGGATTGTTGGAATTGCCTGGGAAATGAGCCCTACCCAGCTCTGGGAGCTGGGCCCTGTTTGGGCTGGGTTTGTGAGCCCTGATAGCCCAGGGCTGCTCTGCCACAGCCTGGCTGCTGCCAGCCCAGTATCCACAAATTCCCTGCATGCTCATGCTGGGCAAGATTTCAGCCTTGTCAGTATTCAGTCACTGAATTTTGGGGCCTGCAAGCTTTTCTGGTGTCCTTCCAGTCAATCCCTGCTGCACAGCAGCTGCACAGAACTGCTCAGTGTGCTCGGAATGGAGCAGAACAGCAGCCACGAGCAGCAGGACCCTGGAATAGCACTGGATGGTTCAGCTCAGCCTGAGCTAAACCCAGCATGGTTCACAAAACACTGGAGCTAAACTAATCCCTAAAGTTGGGAAGGACCAAGTTTCCCCTGCAGTGCAAGCCCCCTCCCCAGCCCGTCCCTGCTGAGCGTGGCAGAGCTGGGAGCCTTTCCTGAGAGCCCCGGGTGCAGCAGGGCTGGCAGGGGAGCTCTGTGGACACTGGGAGGGGAGCTCTTCCCTGGGACCCTGCGGGCTCTGGGCAGGACAAGGACAGCGTTGTCCCCATCCAGCCTGGCAGGAACAGCCCCCAGACACACACAGCCCCCAGCAGGGCCGTCCATGCCCACCTGGATGCCAGCTGCCCATGGGTGATGCCCGTGGTGCTGCCAAGGCCTCTCCAGCTCCCCCAGCCCCAGGGGTCAGCAGTTAACTGGGCAGTCCCCCTCTGGAGGTAACTCCCTTTCCAAGGGGATTCCTTCCACCCACAGCAATCAGAAGTGCAGATGGATACAGGGGAACCTTGCTGTGCCAGGGAGGGCTGTGGGGGCCATGCTGGACATGGGAGTGTTGCCTTTTTCCTCCGGAGAGGGAAGGCACGGAGTGCTGGCTGCCCCCAAGCACCTCGAGGGAAGGGGAATTTCCTTCACATTTCTGACAATCGTTTGGCTGAGAGCGGTGTGTGTGCCAGGGCTGTCGGGGGCTATGAGGCAGAGGGGGCTGGCACTCCTCACATTCCCATTTACATCACCTTTGGAAGAATGGGCTCTCATCACTGCTCTCCTCTTACAGTCCATGCGAGCAGGAGGGCAGCAATGGCCTGATTAAGAATGAGGTACCTTTGGAGCAAAACTGTTCCCCAAGTGCATGGCTAATGCTGGAGGAGCAGTGCCCAGGGTGGCCACCCTCGGGGGACATGGCTGGTTTGCAGGTGACACTTCTGTGCAGGAGAGTTTAACGTGGCAGCAGCCAGGGCTCGTCTCTGCTTCCCAGCTGTGTTCCCTGTCCCCTTGAGGAGAGCTCCTGGCTCTGTTCAGCACAGCCACAGCAGGGAGAGCCATGACATGACATGTCCCCCTGCAGATCAGGGCAGGCTCTGGGACACAGAGCTCCTGGGAAAGCCCCTCACGGCCTGTGCCCCACCTCGGGCTCCTCACTGGGCTCCTCTGTGTCCTCCTGGAGCAAAGGAGGCTCAGGGGCCCTTGTGGCTCTGCACAGCTCCTGCCAGGAGGGGACAGCCGGGGGGTCGGGCTGTGCTCCAGGGAACAGGGACAGGAGCAGAGGGAACGGCCTCAGGCTGGGCCAGGGCAGCTCAGGGTGGATTTTGGGGAAATTCCTTCCTACAAAGGCTGTCCAGCCCTGGCACAGCTGCCAGGGCAGGGCTGGAGTCCCCATCCTGGAGGGATTTAAAAGCCCTGCACATGTGGCACTTGGGGACAGGGGCCAAGGGCTGGGTCAGGTTCACTGCCTTGGCCCCGGGCACCCCAGGCACTGAGTGGGCTTCAGGGTGGCTCTTCCCTGGGGCTGGCCCTGCCTCTGCCATCCCTGTGCCATCCCTGTGCCATCCCTGTGCCATCCCTTTGCCATCCCTGTGCTATCCCTGTGCCATCCCTGTGCCATCCCTGTGCCATCCCCGTGCCATCCCTGTGCCATCCCTGTGCTATCCCTGTGCCATCCCTGTGCTAGCCCTGTGCCATCCCTGTGCCATCCCTGTGCCATCCCTGTGCCATCCCTGTGCCATCCCTGTGCTATCCCTGTGCCATCCCTGTGCCATCCCTCTGCCATCCCTGTGCCATCCCTGTGCCATCCCTGTGCCATCCCTGTGCCATCCCTGTGCTATCCCTGTGCCATCCCTGTGCCATCCCTTTGCCATCCCTGTGCTATCCCTGTGCCATCCCTGTGCCATCCCTGTGCCATCCCTGTGCTATCCCTGTGCCATCCCTGTGTCATCCCTGTGCCATCCCTGTGTCATCCCTGTGCTATCCCTGTGCCATCCCTGTGCTATCCCTGTGCCATCCCTGTGCCATCCCTGTGCCATCCCTGTGCCATCCCTGTGCCATCCCTGTGCTATCCCTGTGCTATCCCTGTGCCATCCCTTTCTCCCTGGCAGCCAGATGTGACCCCTGAGAGCTGATCCTGGTGTGTGACACACAGCTGAGAGGAGCAGGACGCTTTGGAAGGTGGCCTGGTGTGACAAGAGGTGAGGGGAGGTGGCTGAGAGCTCCACCAGAGCCCACCTGGGCTCCGAGGGGCACATGAGGCCCTGCTCCAGCAGCTCTGCAGCTTCCAGTGCACGAGTCCTGATCTCACCTGCAATTGAATATTTATTCAGAACCATGCCCAATAAAGCATTTATAGGCCTCTAAAAGAAGCTAAATCGTCTCAAGACAAGGTAAACCTTTGATGTTTAATAACCTGTATTATAATAAGTACCTGCTCTGAAAAATAAGGAAGGAAAATGGAAAGCTTTCGAGCAGAGCAATCATTCACCTGCTGCAAATTGGTTTACAAGACACTTTAATACATCACCAAATTATTGCAGCCACTGACCAGCACACAGCAGCCTGGCAAGGCAGTGCTAGACCTGCCAGGCCTCTGCAGGAGGGGATTTTAAAATAGGCACAGGGACGCCTTTCCTCAGGACATCTGGAATGTGTCTGTGAAGGACGAGCGCAGGCAGAGAACAAAACCAGCTGGGCTGGACTGGGCCAGGCACAGTGACCAAAACAGGGCATTTGCTCTGCTGTCCCCAGCCCAAAAAGTGCATTTTGCACTTTCCCCACATGGATATTTGCTCTGTAAAACATTTCTTTTGCAGCTGTTTGGAAAGCAAAGGGCCAGTGGCTGTGCCTGGGGAGCTGGAGAGAATCCCTGCAGGCCTGCCCCTGGGGCTGAAGTGTTTGGACAATGTCCCAACAATGTTGGAGCTCTTGCTCAGCCCTACAGGGACCCAGCAGTGGGGCTGGCTGAGCACTGCAGGTCCCTTCCAGCTGAGAGGCTCTCCCCAGTGAGGAAGAGGCACTAAAGCTCTGTAAATTAGGGATATTTTGACAGGCAGGTGCTGTAAGGGACTGTGGCAGAGGCCCCACAGAACATCCTGGAACCTTGGGTGAGCCCCAGGAGCTGCAAAACCTCCTGCAAGTGGAGGGAGCCAGGGAAAAGGCCCAGGTGAGCAAGGAGTCCCAACAGCTGAGGGTGAATGGCCAAACACAGCACATTGTCTTAGAAACCAACCAGGAGGGGAAAAACTCAAAGCATGGGGAACGATCCTAATGGAGAGATGGAGGAAAATCAAGAGATTCTTTTCCTGTGTCATAATGAGAAAAAAAAACCAAAACAAACAAACCCCCCCCCAAAAAAACCCCAAAAAACCAAACACAAAACAAAACAAAACAAAACAAAACAAAACAAAAAAACAAAACAACCGATCCACCAAACAAAACAACAAAACCAACAAAACCAAACAAACTAAGCCCCAAAACAAACCAAACAAATCCCAAACAAACCAAACAAAAACCCCAAACCCCAACAAAACCAAAACCAAACCAACAAACCCCAGTGTTTCCCAGCTACAGTGCTGTCCAGAACAGGAATATGATAGTTCTGGAGAGCAGGAATGAAGACAGAGAATTACTTGGAAGCCTCCAGGAGCTGCAAAACCTCCTGCAAGTGGAGGGAGCCAGGGAAAAGGCCCAGGTGAGCAAGGAGTCCCAACAGCTGAGGGTGAATGGCCAAACACAGCACATTGTCTTAGAAACCAACCAGGAGGGGAAAAACTCAAAGCATGGGGAACGATCCTAATGGAGAGGTGGAGGAAAATCAAGAGATTCTTTTCTTGTGTCATAATGGGGGGAAAAAAAAAGCCAAACAAACCAACAAAAACAACCCAAACAAACAAAAATCCCAACCAACAAACAAGCAAACAGAAACCCCCTGACCAAACCAAACGAAACCAACCAAGGGAAACAATCCCTTGGCAGCACTGGTTTGCAGAGGGCTGTTCTCACCCTGGGTTGTTCCGTGCTGCTTCTTCACTCTGTGTTTTCCTGGGCTTCTGCAGAGGAGCTGGGCTCGCTGAAGGAGCCAGTGTTTCATCTGCTGGGCTGTGCCTGCCATCTTGCAGTCCAATTCTTACATAATCCAATTAAAATGAATGGGTTGTTTAGAAATGTGTAAGGAAGGATAATTAGCTTATTCTATCCATGTAAATAAAATGTCTCACTACAACGTTTCAGTGACAGCAGAGAAGGCAAACACTTGAAAATGCAAGGAAACGATGACAAAAAAACCCAAACATAAATCAGGAGGAAATTTTCTTTGTGTCAGTCATGTTTTCAAGTAGCAGAGTGAACTGAAGCTGGTCAGATTTAGGAAAATCTCTGTTTCACACTGTCCCAGGGTTCCTCATTGCCTCAGGGCAATGTTCCTGGTTCCTGGGAGAGCTTCCCGGGCTGCTCCCACCCAGGTGTGCCAGCTGCTGTCCTGGGGGGAGGCAGCAGCTCTCGGGGCTGGACACAGGATTTACCCAGCAGCACCTTCAGGAATGAAGGCATCCAGGATTTGATGGAATAAAATGTTCTCCATGCACAGGGAGAAATAAACCCCTAAAGTGCATGCTCCTGAGTAGTAAGCATGATTTGGGGATGGGATTTTGGGGGTTTGGATGGGATTTTGTGCAGTCAGTGCTGTTCACACTGTGTGGCTGCCCCCAGGGCAAGGCTGTTTGTGTGTTAAACCCCCAACATTCCCTGCTCAGAGGCAAGTCAGGTGTGTTGTTACAGACACACATTGTAATGCTGGCTTTTCCCAGCCCTGGCAGCGGGCTCTCTGTGTGTGCTGGGCACTCCCTTGGCTATAAAGATCCAGCTGCTGGTGCTGGTGCTGGTGCAGCTCAGGGCAGTCGCTGGCAGCAGTGTGCTTGTGTTCCATGTGCTGCCATGGGATAACAGCCCGTGCACACACACGAGCACCCTGCACAGCTCTGCCAGCCAGCAGCACTGCCCCTCTGCAGGCAGGGTGGGCCAGGGCCCAGAGCTGCAGGGATGAGCACGGGCTGGGAGCACAGCCCAGCAATGGGCACGCTCTGCACAGGGGGCAGCCAGGAGAGCCAGGCTGAGCAGCTCTGGGAGCCTGGCAATGCTCGGGGAAAAGTTTCCTGTGCAGGAGGCTCTGTGGGTGTGCAGCAGGCTGATGGAATTCCAAGGGATTGAAGGGGCATCCCCGAGGAGAACAGGCTGCTCCTGCCTGAGTGCCAAGGTGCAGCGGCCGTGAGAACCTTTGCTCTGTGCTCCTCGGCTCCTTTATTGAACTTTTTACATTTTCACAGGACACTGAACGTGCTTTTCACAGTGTTCATCTGTCCAAAAGACTCTGCTGGCTGAGCTGAGCTGAGCAGCAGCAGGACAGAGCTGCTGCTCCGTGCTCAGCTGCCCGTGTGTCCTGGTGCTGAAGGAGATAACTCCTGCTGTAGACAAGAGGCTTCTCCTGCTGGTTTGTACCGCAGCGAGCAGGCAGCACTCACCTGAGTATTGCTGATAGAAATGTTTGGCTTTTCTCATTCCCTTGATTTTGAAATAGCTCTGTCTGTAGGCAGCATCAGTGTGGGATATGGCTCAGAGGCAAAAATAGCTCTGGAGAGGCTTTGGAGGAGCCTTCAGGGAGACAGAGCCAGTTTGGCGTTGATTGCAGCTGTAGAATCCTAATAAACAATTTTCTTAATAAAGAGACTGGTCCTAGAGTCATGTAATTACTGAGCTCCCAGCGAGTGAGTGCCCTGACTGCTTTAATCTCTCTCAGCTCCTCGCCGTGTGAGTCACCCTGTCCTCAGCCAGCTCTGCTCCCCAGCCCCAGCGAGGCCTGATTAAAAGTGTCACCTGCCCAGGCTGGTCACGCTTGGGCTGCGCTGTGCCCAGGGGCCCTGCTGCAAACCGAGTTACGTAACCCCGGGATTTGAATGACAAAAATACCCCTGGAAATGAGACAGACGAGCTGACATATGCAACTGAGTCATTGTGTTCCTGGAACACGCACAGTGCAGGGAGAGGCTTCGTGCTGAGATATAAAATAGCCAGTGTGAGCTATCTGCCAGGCAAAGCAGCAGCACAACTCCTCGGGTGTTATTTTACTTTCCTCCCTGGCAGGGTGGGCAGGGCTGGCACAGGTGCCCAGAGCAGCTGTAGCTGCCCCTGGATCCCTGGCAGTGCCCAAGGCCAGGCTGGGCACTGGGGCTGGAGCAGCCTGGGACAGTGGGAGGTGTCCCTGCCATGGCAGGGCTGGCACTGGGTGGGATTTTATGTTCCTTCCATCCCAGTTCTGGGATCTCTGGTTTTCTTTCTACTGTGCTTCTGGAGCCTGTAAGGTTGGAGTTCCTTCAAAGCTGAACATGATTTGTCACTTCTGTGGGTGCTGGCAGTGCCCCAGGCCTCTCCTCTGGCTGTTTGTGGAGTTCACGCTGAGCCTGTGGCTTCTGCAGCCACACATCAGCTCAGGTGGGCTCTGCAGCCTCAGGGTGGTCCTGGCACATGGGAATAGGCTCAGACTGCCCCTTTCTCAGAAGACAGGAGATCCAGGCTGGAGAGGACATGGATTCCAAGCTCCAGAAGGAGCAGGGAATGAGCTGCTGTCCCAGTTTGCCCTGTGGGCACTTCAGGAGTGCTGTAAGTCATTCACAAAGTCTGGCTAAGGTGTTTCTGTGAGCAGCCCGAGCCTCAGCCTGCCCTGCTGCAGCAGCCAGCTCCTCTGCACAGCTGGTGCCTGCAGAGCAAGGGCAGGGTGTGACAGCAGCTGGGCACTCTTTCTTTGTCACCAAGTCCCTGCAGCAGTCAGGAAACGATGGCATCTCCTGGGGTTAACGGAGTCCTGGGGGGGTTTGGGTTGGAAGGGACCTTACAGCCCAGCTGTGCCACCCCTGCCACTGTCCCTGGTGGCCTAGGGACAAGGCCACTGCCATCCATTACCCAGGGAGCGTTGCTGCCTCTGTCTGCTCATTTGTAGGGTAAGGACACACAAGGGGCAAGCCCCAAGTTTAATTTGCTTTCCCAGCAGCCAGGGCTGCTCTTGCCCATGAGGAATTTCATTGGCACTGTCAGCCTAAGAGGCAGATCTTGGGAAGGAGCTCTTGTGCTGTCTGTGTCAGTGAGGAAAATGAGTAAACTTGGCACGGAGATCTCTCCTGGGACTGCAAATGTACTGAACTGATTTGCAAATAGTAGCACATCCATAACTTTGACAGACATCCCCAGCATTGATCTTCCTCAAAGCAACAAATTAGGAGGTGAAGTGAAAACCGTGAGTTGGGATTCTCTGGCACTGTGATACTTCCTGGGTTTTTCACCTTTTCCTGAGGGAAAAGTAAATTAAAGTGGCATCTCCTATTTGCATGTCTGGGCTGGAAGTTTCATGGCGAGGATGGCCAGAAAGGCTTCCTGGGGACAATTCCCACTCCCTGGTGCTGCTCCAGGCCTGAGGGAGCCCTGCAGGAGGGGTCTGTGACCCCCCAGCCTCCCTGTGCTCCGGCTCTCGGTGCAGGTGGGACAGCTCAGCCCCTCACAGAATCATTCAGGGTGGGAAAGGCTTCCAAGATCATCAGAGTCACCTCTCGCTGCCAAACAACACCAGCTGATCAGGATCTCCTCGGTGCAGGTGGGACAGCTCAGCCCCTCACAGAATCATTCAGGGTGGGAAAGGCTTCCAAGATCATCATCATCAGTCACCTCTCTGCTGCCAAACAACACCAGCTGATCACGATCTCCCTGTTCCACAGCAGCCCAGTCCTCAGACAGAGTTTAATGGGCCGTGTCCTCCCCTGGGATGTCCTGTGGTGCAGCCCTGAGATCATTTAATCAGACCCTCTTCCTCTTTGCCTTTTTTCTGCTGCGCACAGGGACAAAAAGAAGCTATAATTGAGTATCTCTCTGAAAGAAGTTGGGACAATTCAATCATGTTCTAGATCTCCTCAACCCTGAAAAATGAATCCTGTGAGAATGAAGATGGAGCCCAGGAAGGAGTGAGGAGAGGCTGGGGGGTTTGCACAGCCTGAAGAGCTTTGGAGGATCTTTCTGCCTCCTGCAGCTCCTAAAGAGCCCATGGTGGGGATGGATCTGGGTGTTTCCCGGGGTGCACCAGGGAGGCAGGGGCAGAATGGGGATTTTCATGTTATCCCTGTAGTTTGATGGTCATCTGGACACCTTTGAGCTGCCTGATGGGGCTGGGGATGGCCAGGGTGGAGCAGTGTCCCCAGCAGCACCAGATCCCTGTGGCCAGGAGTGCCCAGGGATGAGGGAAGGCTCTGGGATGTGCCAGGACAAACCCCTGGGCTCCAGTCCTGTAACCAGAACAGGCCCGAGCTCGTGTGTGGTGCTCTTTGGGTTGGTTTGTCACAGGTGGATCCTTGGAGAAACAGGTGAAGGTGGGAGGACATTCAGTGGTTTCACCTGACCAAATCCAGGGAAAACCTGGGCACTGCCAGCCATGAGGGAGCTGGAGGCAGAGCATCCCTCTGGAGCTGGAGGGCAGGCTTTGGGGGATGTGGTGTGGGGGTATTTCTGCTTGGGGCAGGGTTTGGGGGGTGTGGTGTGAGGTTATTTCTGCTTGGGACAGGGTTTGGGGGATTGGTGTTGGGGGAGCTCTGCTTGGGGCAGGGTTTGGAGGATGTGGTGTGGGGGTATTTCTGCTCAAGGCAGGGTTTGAGGGATTGGTGTGAGGTTATTTCTGCTTGGGGCAGGCTTTGGGGGATGTGCTGTGGGGATGCCACTGCTTGGGGCAGGGTTTGGGGTTGTGGTGTGGGGGTATTTCTGTTTGAGGCAGAGTTTGGGGGATGTGGTGTGGGGGAGCTCTGCTTGGTTCTGTTCCCATTTGGGAAGGCAGCTCTGGTGGAAGGGAGCCCTGGGCTGGGTGCAGCAGGGAATCTCCAGGATCCCTCTGGCTGTCCCAGTCCTCAGGGGAGTGACAGGAATCCTTTGTAGCTGCCCCTGTGAGTGTGTGTTACCTCCCAGTGACTAAAGCCAGTGTTGTTCTGAGCCCGGGGATGATGTACTGTGACTCACTCAGTGCTCTCAAAGCCCATTTTCCTTTGCCTCACCACTTTGGAAGCAGTTATATCAATTGCCTGCTTTTCCTGAACAATTTATTACTATTACAGCTCTTCTGGAGTTTTGAACTGTCTGTAGTTAATGATGCCAGCTATTAAAAAGACACTTTATCCTGAATAAATGTGAGCATCTGGCTTTATCAGCAGTGATGCAACAATTTCTGTGGCTCCAAGTTAAGGGAAAAGCTTTATGTATCGTGAGAGAAACCAGAAGTGAAGAGTGTATTAAACCCCAAATGAGAAACGAGCAGTTTTCCTGTTTGAGGAAGCACTTCTGTGAGACAGGAGTGGCATTTTACAAAATTTTCCTCCAGGTCTTCACATACTGAACAATATAAAAGCGGGCTTGGGTTTGGGTGGCTTTTCTTAGTGGCTCTCACAAAATGTTCCCCATTCTGAAATGTTCAGGGTTTTGCCTCGCCTGGGTTGAGCTGGTGGAAGCTCCCCAAGAGCAGAGCTGTGCCAGAGGGGACACAGGCTGCCCCAGCCACATCTTCAGGGCCTGTTATCCTCTTGCATTCCAGAGAAAACGTGGGGATCACTCCAACAGATGCTGAGACTTACGGAGGTAGGTTTAGACTCCTTTGTCCTGGGTCCGACCCCCTGATCTCCTGGGCACTGGAGGGACCCAGCTCCGGCATGCCTGGGGTGAGAAACACTGTGGAATGAGATGCCAGCAGCATTGGTGGGCACCCAGAGCTCTGCAGTCCCAGCTGCCCATCCCCATCTCTGCAGGGGTGCAAAGCCGTGTGGATGGGGCACCTGGGGACAGTGGTGGCCTCGGAGGGGGAAGAGTTGGGCTCAGTCTTGGAGGGATTGTCCTGCCTTAGAGATTCTCTGATCAGTTGTTGAAGCTGAGCTGGGTGGATTCCTGCCTGGAAAGCAATAGCAGAGGCAAGAGATGGAAAATAACCTGCTTGGGGCTCTGTTGAAGCTGACCAACACTGGAGACAGGCAGGGGTCCCTGAGGGAGCTGTGGAGGGGCAGGGAGCTGAGAAGGGGTTTTGTGTTGTCAGAAGATGGAGGGCTGTTCCTTGTTTCTCTTTTTTGTAAACAGGTGTCCCCAAAGGGATAATAATTACTATGTTTGCTTTATTATATATAATTATTACCCAAAGGGGTAATAATTAGCATTGACTCCATGCTTCTCAGGAGGCTGATCAATCACTTTATTATACTGTACTTATTAAGAAACCCCTCACCCTTACAGACACTCTGATACAGGTGGACCCAACTGGTCCTTCAATCCAAACACCATCACCAGTGACCACAAGAAACCACCCTTTGGTAAACAAATCTCCATAACACATTGCACATGTGCACAACAACAGGTGCAGCAGGTTAAGATAAGAGTTGTTTATCATTCTTTTCTCTGATCTTCTCGCAGAATGATGCCTGGGAAAGCTGTGTTCTCTCTGTGGCCAGAGAGCTGCTGTCACATCTCATAGTAGAAGGCAGGTTGTGATCGGGCTGTGCATCTAAAATTAGAGCAAAAAAAGGCTTTCTCTTTCTGCCTTCTTTAATCCTTTATTACCTTAGGAGGCCAAAACGCTGAAGGAATTCCGGTTGGATTAGGCAGCGTGGTGGAGCCATTGGCTGATGAACAGGTTTAGGTAGAATTTACAAACGGGTGAGAAGCCCAGGGCCCTGGGTGAGCTGAGGTTGGGGGTGTCAGTTCTCAGCAGCTCCCCCAAGACCCTCAGCAGGGGCAGCTCCAACAGCCCCAGCACGACTCCATCCCTGCTGCTCCGGGGCAGCCGTGGGGAAGCAGAGCTGCCATGGGCCCAGAGCTGGGCCAGGCGCTGCCAGCAGGTTCTTCCAGCCCTCCTGCTCTGTCCTGGGGGTCTGAGCTGGCCCTGCTGCTGCAGCCCCTTCTCCTCTGTGTGCCCCACGGGCTGTGCTGGCATTGCTGGGGCTGTTCCTGTGCCCCAGTGGCTTCCAGTGGGGAGCACCGGGGGCTGCAGTGTGGGGCTGCAGCATGGATCTGCACCATCAGTGAGCACTGGGGGCTGCAGTGTGGGTCTGCAGCATCGGGGAGCAGTGTGGGTCTGCAGCATGGATCTGCACCATCAGTGAGCACTGGGGGCTGCAGTGTGGGGCTGCAGCATCAGTGAGCACTGGGGGCTGCAGTGTGGGTCTGCAGCACTGGGGAGCACTGGGGGCTGCAGCATTGGGGAGCACCAGGGGCTGTGCAGCATCAGTGAGCACTGGGGGCTGCAGTGTGGGTCTGCAGCACTGGGGAGCACTGGGGGCTGCTCCAGCGGGGAGCACCGGGGGCTGCAGTGTGGGGCTGCAGTATCAGTGGGCAGCAAGGGCCTGCATTGGAGAGCACCATGGGCCTGCAGCATGGGTCTGCAGTGCAGGTCTGCAGCACGGGCCTGCACCATCAATGAGTACCATTGGTCTGCAGCAGCAGTGAGCAGCATGGGCCTGCAGCATGGGCCTGCACCATCAGGGAGCAGCATTGGGTCTGCAGCATTGGGCCTGCAGCAGCAGTGAGCAGCATGGGCCTGCAGCATGGGCCTGCAGCATGGGCCTGCAGCATCCCTGCCAGGCCGGGCCCCAGCTGCAGCCCTGGCACACCTGCTCTGCCGGGCAGGATGAGAGCGCTCCTAGCAGACAGATGTGAGGAGCAGTGTGGGTCTGCAGCATGGATCTGCAGCATCAGTGAGCACTGGGGGCTGCAGTGTGGGTCTGCAGCACTGGGGAGCACTGGGGGCTGCAGCATTGGGGAGCACCAGGGGCTGCAGTGTGGGGCTGCAGTATCAGTGGGCAGCAAGGGCCTGCATTGGAGAGCACCATGGGCCTGCAGCATGGGTCTGCAGTGCAGGTCTGCAGCACGGGCCTGCACCATCAATGAGTACCATTGGTCTGCAGCACAGGACTGCAGCACTGGTCTGCAGCATGGGCCTGCACCATCACTGAGCACCATGGGCCTGCAGCATGGGCCTGCACCATTGGAGAGCAGCATTGGGCCTGCAGCATCAGTGAGCAGCATGGGCCTGCAGCATGGGCCTGCAGCATGGGCCTGCAGCATCCCTGCCAGGCCGGGCCCCAGCTGCAGCCCTGGCACACCTGCTCTGCCGGGCAGGATGAGAGCGCTCCTAGCAGACAGATGTGATTCCTACCCCGGGAGCTGGGGATAACTAATTAGCAGACTCGTTGGAGTGTTGCTTTGCTCCATTATTTCCTTTCTCTGAGTGTGTCAATTTAGGCTGCTTCCACTGAATTACATCAGTTATTAGAAATGTTCTACAGTGATCTTTAAATATCATCTGTGTCATAAATATTTTATGACATTTTCAGTGGCAAATGATGACTTTAATCAGACTCCGGAGAAATCCGGCTGGGAGAGCACTCTAGGGCAGGGCCCTTCAGAGAGCAGCAGTGTTGTGTTCCTGGGAGTGCTGCTGCTCTTCGGAGCTGGTGACAAAAGCTTTGTGCTCCCAGCCTGGAGGAGAGGAGCAGCCCTGCTGGCAGCTGGGTGTCCCCAGCTTCTGGCTGGGTCTGGACTCGCTGTTCCCATGGGTCACACCTGGTGCCATCCCTGAGCTCCCCACAGGTCACACTTGGTGCTGTCCCTGACCTCCCACCTTGCTGTCCCCACAGGTCACACCTGGTGCTGTCCCCATGTGTCACTCCTGGTACTGTCCCCACGGGTCGCTCCTGGTGCTGTCCCCATGGTTCACACCTGGTGTTGTCCCTGAGCTCCTCACAGGTCACACCTGGTGCTGTCCCCATGGTTCACACCTGGTGCCATCCCTGAGCTCCCCACAGGTCACACTTGATGCTGTCCCCATGGTTCACACCTGGTGCCATCCCTGAGCTCCCCACAGGTCACACCTGGTGTTGTCCACATGGTTCACACCTGGTGCTGTCCCCACGGGTCACTCCTGGTGCTGTCCCCGAGCTCGGGGCTCAGGGCTGAGCTGCTCCTCCTCAGCCCAGCCCAGCAGGGCCCCAGAGCTGTGCAGGGATGGAGCTGCTGAGACAGAAATTGCTGGAGCTGGGACCTGCTGGAGCTCCTGAGCCTGTGCCACCATCACGGGCTCCAGGGTGTCTTGGGCTGGAGGGGACCCTAAGGGACCCCCAGCTCCAGCCCTGCCGTGGGCACGGACACCTTCCCCCAGCCCAGCCTGTCTCCAAAGGGGAGCCGGGGTGCTGTGGCCATCAGGAGAGCCCTGGCTGCAGTCCCTGAGCATGCCACGGCCTCCCTGGGCCGGGGTGTGAAGGGACACTGGGAGAGCTGGGGGCTCCGAGTCCTGCCCAGCAGGGCTATTTCCTGAGGGTTCTGAGCTGGGCCCCTGGGCACAATTCAGAAGGGGCAGTGGGGCTGTGCCCTGGCTGGGAGCTGCAAGGGGATCCAGCACCCACCCCTCAGCCAGTGCATGGCTCACCTGGCATTTTTTGAGCTAAAGTGCTCTCATTTCTGGCTCTATATGTATTTAATTTATTTTTTTATAACTTCAGACTAAAAGTTCTAGAAGTTCTACACAAAAACATAGAGGAAAAAAAATTACCTGTGAACTGAGTTCCTCCTGCATAATGATGTGCTTTCCACAGAACGATAAATGTTAAAACACAAAAATTACTACCTGTGTTTTGGAACAAATCTCTAAGGATAATTAATGTACAGAGACAAGTTTTACCTGTGATTATTCCTTCCAAATATATGGCTGTTCCTCTTGGGAAGGAAAGCTCTGCATTATGAAGCTTCTGCATGGTGGTGATTGCTGGTTAGGAGGGAGAGATTCTGCCATTTACTCGGAGAATTCCAGGAATACCAGAGGTTATGGTGACCAGGATGTCACTTTTCACGGATGATGCACAAAAAACATAGCTTTGTGTGGAACAAGTTATTTGAAGTTAAAGAGCACTTCAGAATGAAAAGGACGAGTGACAAAAAGGCTAAATCTCTTAAATTGAGGCAAAGTGAAAAGTACAGAACAGGCTGTGCAAGGAGTGGCCAAGAGCAGCTCAGCAGAAGGTGCTTGAAACCACTCCAAGGGGCAGGAAAAGTGCTGCTGAAGTCCAGGAGAGCCTGCTGGGGAAGGGTGCCCTGAGCAGCACTGCTGGCCCTGCGCTGCCTCTGCAGCTCCCTGGCAGGGCCTGTGGGCAGGAGAGCTCCAGGGACAGTGCCAGGGGCTGGGCAGGGCTGGGCTGCTCCCCTTGGAGGGGCTGGAGTGAGCAAACAGCTCCCGGGGTGGTGTTGGTGAGATGGACAGCTCCAGGGGTGGTGTGAGTGACATGAACAGCTTCAGGAATGGTGTGAGTGAGATGGACAGCTCCAGGGGTGGTGTGAGTGAGGTGAACAGCTTCAGGAATGGTGTGAGCGAGATGGACAGCTCCAGGGGAGGTGTGAGTGAGATGGACAGCTCCAGGGGTGGTGTGAGTGAGGTGAACAGCTTCAGGAATGGTGTGAGCGAGGTGAACAGCTCCAGGGATGGTGTGAGTGAGATGGACAGCTCCAGGGGAGGTGTGAGTGAGATGGACAGCTCCAGGGATGGTGTTGGGGATCCCTGACATTTCTCAGAAGGAGACTTGGTTACCCAGGACATGGAGTACTCAACAGCTTTTTTGCCTCCATGTTCACCAGCAAATGCTCCAGTTGCTTAAGGTGAGATCAGAGACTGGGAGAATGAAGAGCTGCCTGCTCTAGAAGACTGGTATGAGACCATTTAAGGAAAATGAAGGTTCACATGTCCAGGGGACCTGATGAGATACATCTACAGGTCTTGACAGAACAGGCTGTGCAAGGAGTGGCCAAGAGCAGCTCAGCAGAAGGTGCTTGAAACCACTCCAAGGGGCAGGAAAAGTGCTGCTGAAGTCCAGGAGAGCCTGCTGGGGAAGGGTGCCCTGAGCAGCACTGCTGGCCCTGCGCTGCCTCTGCAGCTCCCTGGCAGGGCCTGTGGGCAGGAGAGCTCCAGGGACAGTGCCAGGGGCTGGGCAGGGCTGGGCTGCTCCCCTTGGAGGGGCTGGAGTGAGCAAACAGCTCCCGGGGTGGTGTTGGTGAGATGGACAGCTCCAGGGATGGTGTGAGTGAGATAAACAGCTCCAGGGGTGGTGTGATGAGATGGACAGCTCCAGGGGAGGTGTGAGTGAGATGGACAGCTCCAGGGATGGTGTTGGGGATGTGAACAGCTCCAGGGATGGTGTGAGTGAGTTGGACAGCTCCAGGAACTGTGTTGGTGTGGGTGTACCTGTTCTGAGGCCCAAAGCTGATCAAGGCTGGCTGAGTGCCCGGGCCAGCAGAGCAGGGCTGGGTGGCCCCTGGGGCTGCCACGGGAAGCAGATTGGGGTGTGCTGAGTTCAAGGCTGCTTGTGAACAGGAAAACTTCTGAAAATGGCAGAGTTCACTCCCTCTGCTTCGGGAGTAAACTTCTGACAGAGAAGGTGCAGCAGGCCCAGCAGCAGTGGGGTTTCTTCTCCCTGAAAAGGAGATCCTGCTGAGTAGGGGCAGATGTGGCCATCCACAGAATCCCAGGATAGTTTGTGTTGGAAGGGACCCTAAAACCTCATCTCATTCCCCCCTTGTGCCATGGTCAGGGACCCTTTCCCTGGAGGGGCTCTGTGCTGCAGCACCAGCAGCTGCTTCTGGGAGGTGAGCTGGGCTGGGCTGCTGTAGCTCCTGGAGGGGCAGGAGCTGGGAACAGCGACATTCCCTGGGAACAGGGACATTCCTTGGTTTCCTGGAAGGGCAGGAGCTGGGAACAGGGACATTCCCTGGGTTCCTGGAGGGGCAGGAGCTGGGAACAGCGACATTCCCTGGGAACAGGGACATTCCTTGGTTTCCTGGAAGGGCAGGAGCTGGGAACAGGGACATTCCCTGGGTTCCTGGAGGGGCAGGAGCTGGGAACAGCGACATTCCCTGGTGAAAACCAGGCGTTGTTTGCTGTGACAGAGCTAATTAAGCTCCTGGGAGAATTTATGCAGAGCTAATAAGAAGCAGAACTAAATGTTGTCTTAATTTACCCTCAAGCTCACAAAAATGTTGTTCATTCACGTTGCACTAATTAAGCCAACAGCCATTAACCCTTTCTTCAGAGACAGAGACCCTTGGCACCGAGGAGGAATCAAACTGCACTTCCCTGAGAGCAGCTCTGTGTTCCAGGGCTCCTGAGGCCCTTTCCTCCATCCTGCAGTGGGCTGTGGTGGTTCAGGGCTGCTGATGGCTTCAGGCAGGAGCTGGTTTTCCCTCTGCCCTTCCCAGCTACCCTTGCTGGGCTGGAGTTTGCTGCTCAGAATCCCTGTGTGTCAGGGAGCAACGTCCCTGCCTCCAGCTGGGGTGAGGTTTGAGCTCTTGGAAAACCCATTTTTCTCTGTTCACGTCACAGGCTGGGGTCTGGGTTTGTGCTGGTCAGCACAGGAGAGCCAGGGGCTCTGCTCTTATGGAAGACTGGGGACAAGGCATGGAGGGACAGGAGCCAGGGAATGGCTCCCACTTCCATCCAGGGCAGGGATGGATGGGAGATTGGGAACTGGGAATTGCTGGCTGGGCTGGAATTGCCAGAGCAGCTGTGGCTGCCCCTGGATCCCTGGCAGTGCCCAAGGCCAGGCTGGACACTGGGACACCCTGGGACAGTGGGAGGTGTCCCTGCCATGGCAGGGAGCCACTCCAGGACACTTTTTACCCAAGGCAGAAGAGCCACATGAATCAAGAAGGGAACTTGCAGCCAGGCCCTGGTGGGGTTTCTCGTGGAGTCCCTCAGTGGTGCCCACCCTGAAAGCAGTTAGCAATGCCAAACTCCAGCCCCAAGGTCAGCACTGCTCCCTGAGCTCCTGCCAGAGCACAGGGACACGTTCCTGCTGTTGTGGATGGCAGGGCAGGGTGGGCTCTGCTTGGGGCTGCAGGCCAGCCTCACCTGTGATCTTTAAAGAACACGAGCACTAAATATCATTTTGTGCCCTTTTCATCCTCCTGATCACTTTGAATTCTTGTAATGTTCCTCGGGAGCACAGGGAGAAGCTGTGCTCTCCTCACATTTCATCAGGGCAGCTGCATGAGCTGTTGCAGGAGCTCTTCAGATAAAAAGGATGCTGCAAAGGCAGTAGCAGAAGATCAGGCCTCCAGTTCTCACATTACTCTTAATCCTGTGTTTTCATCCTGTCATCTAGGAAAAAGAAGGGGAAAAAAAAGGCAAAACTCACTAAAGCTCCTTTCTCCCATACAGCTTTCATGTTTCTGGCATTTCCTGGTTTATCAGTCACTGACAAACCATCAGAGACAAGTGTCTGGCAGTGCTCAGAGCCAAGGCTGAGCTCAGCCAAGCACTCCAGGGTTGAAATGCTGCCTCAGCCTTGCCTGAAATGTCCTGGGCAAGAGACTCCAGCACTGAACCTGGAATCTTGTGACAACAGGGCAAGATTTTCATCATGCTGAGCATCTCTGGCAGTGAGCTGGGCATGGAAAAGCCTCACTTTGGAGCAGTGGAAGTCAAACACAGCCTTAAAATCACAGAATCCCAGATTCCTATGGGGTGGAATGAACCTTCCAGATCTCTCATCCTCCACCCCTGCCATGGCAGGGACACCTCCCACAGCCCCAGTGTCCAACCTGGCCTTGGGCACTGCCAGGGATCCAGGGGCAGCCACAACTGCCAGGGCCTGCCTTGTGTAACCACAGCCACTGAGGTGCCAGAGTCCAGCTGAGCCGGGGACCCCCGGGAGCTGTCCAGGGACCCTGGGACAGGGAAAGGTCTGGCAAGGACAGGAAAAGCAAGGAGAAGGTGTGTTTCCTCTCTGTAAACTCTCCAGTGCAACAAGCACTAAAGAGGGAACAGAATTGAGGGATTCTCTTGTGCTAAACCAGCCCAGTGGGCCGTGACTGGGAATAGATTTGGAAGTGTAAATTAAAAGGTGTTAACATCACAGCAACGAGGGTTGGGAGAGCTCCAAAAATGAAAAGCAGGAGAAGCATTAACTTCTCTTCAGTGCTGGTGGTTGGACCTGTGAGCTGAGAGAACATCTGGAATGGGAAGTGCTGGTTCAGGTTTTCAGGAGCTGCTTCTGAGATTATTTCTCTGCTTCTTCTTTCCCCCCTTGCAGTCTTGTTGACCCTTTTTTAATTCAAGGACATTCCTTTAAAAATGAGAGCTGATTTTCAGAATATGACTTTCCTGGCATGTCTCTTACCAACACACTGGACTGCAGCAGCTGCTGCTCAGCTGGGGCTGGGCAGGCAGGTGAGGCACAGCTGGAACTCTGTGCTCCCCTCTCCCCCTGCTCTGGGACTCCCAGAGCACCCATTCCCATGGACCGACACGGAGCAGCTCTGTCCGACACGGAGCAGGTCTGAAAAGGCAGCAGTTTGTGGCTGTTTGGCCACAGCAGGCCTCACAGGAGGGCTGGAGCATGAACTTCCCTTGGTTTTTTTCCATCTCATCAGTGGGAGAAACGGCAAAACTGTGTCAAGCCAGCCCCAGATCCCAGAACATCCCTGGGATGGCTCCCTGTGCATCCCTGCTGCTCTCTCCTTTGCACACAAACAGCCCCAGCTGGCTCAGGGCAGCACTGGGAGACAGGGCTGGGGGGCCCCAGCTGCAGGATTGGCTTGCCCCAAAAAATACAAGAATAAAACAAGGAGAAAACCAAGGAGAAAGCCAGGAATATGGAGGTGGATCACCTACTAGAGTCACACCTCACTCCAAGAGAAGCCGGAAAATACTCTCCCTGTTTGAGCTCTGCCCAGCCATGGATTTCCAGACTTTTAGGAAAAGGAAAGCCAGCAGCTTAGTAGCTTAAAGTGCAGAGATTCCTGGGGATTTCATCCAACTCCAAGAGAAGCTGGAAAATACTCTCCCTGTTTGAGCTCTGCCCAGCCATGGATTTCCTGACTTTTAGGAAAAGGAAGCCAGCAGCTTAGTAGCTGTAAGTGCAGAGATTCCTGGGGATTTCATCTGTGGAAGAAGGGAGGTCTGTGGGGAGAGAGGGTGGAGGTACATATGGGCAGGCTCTGCTGCACTCCTGCAGCCCTTCCAGGAGCTCTGGGTCCTCACAGCACTCCTGCTTCCCGAGCAAGGGATTCCTGCAGCAGGAAAAGGGTCAGCAACGGGCAGAGGACACCTCAGGCTGCTGCCTGGAAAGCTGTCCTTGGGAATGTCACACACATAGATGAAAATCTGCCCTTGGGAGCGGGCAGAGGACACCTCAGGCTGCTGCCTGGAAAGCTGTCCTTGGGAATATCTCACTCTCATGGATGGAATCTGTCCTTGGGAACATCTCACACTCATAGATGGAAATCTGTCCTTGGGAGCACCCCAGACTCACGGATGGAAATCTGTCCTTGGGAACATCCCAGACTTATGGATGGAATCTGTCCTTGGGGATATCCCAGACTCGTGGATGGAAAGCTGTCCTTGGGAACACCCCAGACTCACGGATGGAAATCTGTCCTTAGGGATATCCCAGACTTAGACTCGTGGATGGAAAGCTGTCCTTGGGAACACCTCACGGATGGAAATCTGTCCTTGGGAACATCCCAGACTTATGGATGGAATCTGTCCTTGGAGATATCCCAGACTCATGGATGGAAATCTGTCCTTGGGAATATATCACACTCATGGATGGAAATCTGGGGATATCCCAGACTCGTGGATGGAAAGCTTTCCTCTGGAACACCCTGGGCTGCTGGGGGAAGCTCTCCTCCAGGCTGAGTGGGGAGAACAGAGGAGCTCTGTTGGCCTGGGGCCATGTGAGCTCTTGCTCTCCTGCTGAAAACACAAAAAGTGCAATAGATGCAGGTCAGTAATGCCTGTGAGTCAGTCAGACATTATCATCCAATTCAGGATCAGGGTCCAGGGAGGAGGGGATCAGTGGTGTCAGCCCCCTGCTCTCTCGTTTCCCAGGCTCTCCATCCCCCCCAGCCCCGCTCCCTGGGCTCTGCTGCAGGGCTGTGCAGGTGGAGAGCCCCGGGGCAGGAGGGGTTATCACCCGGGAACAGGCTGGCAGGGAGTCACAGAATTCCTCCTGCTTCCCTGCTGCCTTCCTTGGCTCAGATCAGTCTCATTAGCTCTCAGGGAAACTCTGATTAAAAAGGGCTGCTCTCAGAACATGCTGTACCTTTAGTTCCTAAACCAATTTTTGGATGTGTTATTAAGACTTTGCTCATTCTGTGAAAATTCATGGAATTTTATCTTTTTATTTCTTGAACAGAACCTCCCCTTTTTTCAGAGCTCTCTATATTGCTGATTTTTTCACAGTGCTCTTCTTGCCTTTCAGGAACACTGACTTTGGGTTTATTCCTCCTCTGTGATACTTTCAACTTCCTTTGGGGGAAATATTTAATCTTTTGTCTCTAATACAGAATCTTTAAGCAATATCTGGGCTGTTGAGAGGAACTTCTATGAGTTGGACTCGATAATCCTTGTGGGCCCCTTCCAACTCAGGGTATGCTGTGATTCTAATACTTTTTCTGATTCCTCTTCTACTTGCTCCTGATATTTTAAAAAGGCCCTGGGATGCTGTTGAAGGATGAAGCTGCTCCCAGGAGGTCAGGGTGCTCGGTGAGGGAGGGTGATGGGACCCTTGGGTGGAGGTTGGATGGAAGCAGAAGAGGTGAGTGGCAATCGGGCTTTCAGCCAGCTGGAAATCCCTGGTTTTGGGTGTTCCATAGGCAGGGATCCGGAAGATGCAGCTCTCAGTGGAGATCTGTGAGGTCTGCAGCCCTAAGTAATGAGGTTGTTCATTTGCTGTGTGTCCTGTGCTGGAGCTGCCTGGCAGGGGAAGCACAAATCAAAGCAGCAGACACAGCTGCTCTGTGCCCAAACACAACAGCTGTGTTCTGCAGAGGAGAGCCAGGGCCTCCCCGCTGCCCAGGAAAAGTTACAAGTGCAGAAAGCAGGATCCTGCCCTGACTGGGATCTGGAGGAAGTCACAGCTTTCTCTGCATGAGAATGTCTAGTTTATTTCTTTTTGGAGCTCATGGGCATCCAGAGCATTTTTGCCTCTTATCAATTCTCTTCTAGTTAAACAAAAAGAGAGGAATAACATGAATAACATTTGCTGTAATGGAATCAAAAGAGCAGCTCCAGAGGGTCGTGAGCTTCATCTGATTTTCCCCTGAAGCCTCCCAGCCCTGGAGCTGCCACGTCATCTCCCATTCCAGCCCACATCCCTAACTCCAGGATAAGTGTGAGCACCACTCTCAGCCTGCTCATTTTGGGGTTTAGCATCTAAGTTTACAGAGACAAAAATTAGCTATAGAAAAATGGGGTCCTGCACCACTGCAGGAGCATCACACCCCTGCTCCCACAGATCTGGGGTTTTATTTTCCAGAGATCTGGTTCTGATCTTCGATTTTGCAAAGAAATGCTTTACTTCTGAGAGAATCAGAGTCAGTCAGGTTGGACAATCCCCCTGGAATCCCCGAGCCCAGCACTGCCAAGGCCACCGCTGACCCCTGTCCCCAAGTGCCACATCCCCAGGGCTGTAAATCCTCCCAGGCATGGGGGCTCCAGCCCTGCCCTGGGCAGCTGTGCCAGGGCTGGGAAACCCTTTTGGTGAGGAATTGATCCCAATGTCCACCCTGAGCTGCCCTGGCCCAGCCTGAGGCCGTTCCCTCTGCTCCTGTCCCTGTTCCCTGGGAGCAGATCCTGACCCCCCCCTGGCTGTCCCCTCCTGGCAGGAGCTGTAGGATCAGACCTGCTCCTGGAGACAAAGCCCCTGGGGTTTTACAGGGTTTAGGAACAGGAGATTCTGTGCTGCAGCTCCCTGTGCCAACACGTCCTGGGGCACCTGGAACCCTCCCCACTCACCAACACCTCCTGATGGCTCAGCAGCCACCTGGAGCTCCCCCAAAGGGACTTCAACCCTCCCATCCCAGGGGCAGCCCTTTGGGGCCAGCTGGTTCAGTTATGGGACAGCACAACCACCCCAGATCCCCCACAAAGAGCTGCCCTTGCCTTCCGTGGGATGCAGGGTCCAGGTGTGAGCAGACAGGTACCACTCCTGGGCTGCTGCCAGAGCCAGGCTGTGCTCACAGGGACCCCCAGATCCCCTGATCCCCCAGGGCCAGGCTGTGCTCACAGGCACCCCCTGATCCCCTGCTCCCCCAGGGCCAGGCTGTGCTCACAGGCACCCCCTGATCCCCTGCTCCCCCAGGGCCAGGCTGTGCTCACAGGCACCCCCTGATCCCCTGCTCCCCCAGGGCCAGGCTGTGCTCACAGGCACCCCCTGATCCCCTGCTCCCCCAGGGCCAGGCTGTGCTCACAGGGACCCCCTCAGGCTGTGCTCACAGTATCCCCTGGCTCCCCTAACCCCCCGTTATTGTCACTCATCCCTGGGAGCTCTCCTTGCATGACAAGGCTGGCCTGGCCTTGATTTCCAGCACTCATCCCTGGGAGCTCTCCTTGCATGACAAGGCTGGCCTGGCCTGGCCTTGATTTCCAGTTCCCAAAAGCCCGTGAGGGTTATTGTACTTGCAGGTACCCCCGTGGCAGGAAGGAATGATAAATCTGACTTCATATTCTCACAAGGCTAATTTATTATTTTATTATACTATATTTTATTAAAGAATACTAAACTAAACTATACTAAAGAATACAGAAAGGATACAGACAGAAGGCTAAAAGATAATAATGAAACTCATGACTCTCTCCAGAGCACTGACACAGTTTGGCCCTGATTGGCCAAAGAGTGAAAACAACTCACATGAACCAATGAAACAATCACCTGTGGGTGAACAATCTCCAAAGACATTCCACATGAGTAAAACAGAGGAAAAGCAAATGAGATAAGAATTGTTTTCATTTTTCTCTGAGGCTTCTCAGTTTCCCAGGAGAAAAGTTGAAGGGATTTTTCAGAGAATGTGAATGTGACAGAGGTTGACTGGGACACGTGGCCTGGCTTTGCTGGGAAATGCTGCTGCTCAATCTGACAGGCCAGAAATGAGGCAATTTTGTGCCAAATAGCAGCCTCTGACAAACTCCCTGCAGGAGAGTCTTCTTCCCTTTGTGTGACATTTCAGCACCTCTTTTCCTCCCAGATTTCTGACATTTTTCCCATTACTGCGATGAACTTCTGAGGAAAGAAGAAACTTGTCATTCGCTCCTCCTGTGGAAAGGATGAAAAGGGAATGCAATGAAAATTAGAGGGCAAGGTAGCTAAGCTGTGGTAGTCAAGTGAAAGATGTTGGGCTGAAGATGAGTGCCTATGTAGATGTGATAATAATTGTCATTAATGCTGATGGTATCAGGTCAACTCTGCAATGGAATTATCTGGAAAAGCAGCACCCTGCAAACAGGACTGGCTGTGTTTCCTGAAGCAGCAGTAGTTCTGTGCTGCAGCTTCTGGCATTTTCCACCAGGAAGGTGAGCCTGGGCTGTGCCAGCAGCTGGAAATGCAGATATTGAGGCATTCCCAGTATAACCTGGCTGTGGTTGTTATTTTTCTGTTAAAAACCCATGCAGTGTGCAGGGCAGGACTGGTGAAAAAATCCAATTTCGTTCCATTCCCATTCTGTCAGCCATGTAACAGCTTTGCAGAGTGTTCATTCTCTTTCCAGGTCACTTTGCCATGTCACCAGGGTGGCACAGAGCAGAGCCCAGCTCCTGGCTGCTCCCACAGGCTTTGAAAGCCATCACCTCTGCAGAGCTTAGATTGCTCTCCTCACAGGGGGGAGAATTTCTCTCCTTTACCCCATTTGAACTGTTTGCCTTGTGAATGTGACTTTAAACACCTGCCTGTTGGCTCTTTGTTATCAAATTTGGGATGCTGACAGCTGCTCTGTTTCAGTTTGGTTTTGCTCCAGCAGCAGGTGACACCAGAGGGCAGTGCCAGGGTCACACTCAGGCCTGCATGGAAGGATTCCTCTTCTGAAGTTCACTTTTGTCTGCAGAGCATTTGCAGGGGCAAGGGGCCAAGAATATGTGCAAACTGAGGGGGAAAAGTGGGTCAGTCCTGCTGAGACAATAGCAAAAAAACCTCAGGAATTCTGATGCACAGGCAAGTGAAGTATTGCCTGTGGTTTCTGTGCCACAGGACATCTGGACAAACGCCCAGCAGCAATTATTCAATAAATGTGTGCAGTCAATGATTGTGCTCCATCCCTGGCAGTGCCCAGGGCCAGGCTGGGCTTGGAGCACCCTGGGATAGTGGAAGGTGCCCATGGCAGGGGTGGCACTGGGATGATCTTGAATATCCCTCCCAAACCAAACCACCTTGTGATTCTGTAATGAAACAAAATAACCAGATTATTTGGAGCTTTCTCCCAGATTTGTAAAGATTTCCCCAAATGTGGAGGATTTGTGCCACAGGACAGCTCTGCTGAGCACTGGTTCTGTGTGGAATAACCAGATATCCTGAGCTGGAGGGACCCACAGGATCATCCCAGCCCATCCCTGCCCAGACCCCCAACAACCCCACCCTGGGCATCCCTGGCAGTGCTGGCCAAAGGCTCCTGGAGCTCTGGCAGCCTCGGGGCTGTGCCCATTCCCTGGGGAGCCTGGGCAGTGCCAGCACTCTCTGGGGAAGAGCCTTTCCTGAGCTCCAGCCTGAGCCTCCCTGACAAGTGTGGCTCTATAAAAGGCTGTATAAAATGGTTTTTCTGGGTTTTTCCTGCTGGATTCCCCCTGCTGGTGAAGGAGGAGGGGCTCGTCCTTCATCTCCAATGGCTCGGGTGAGGATGGGGAGGAGGAAGAGCCAAGGAGGAGGGCAGGGGGCAGAGCAGGGGCTGTGCAGGTGGCAGACATGTCCCCTCCTGTCTCACACACCTTGTCCCTGAGCACAGGATGGGCAGGGACACTGAGAACTCTCCCTCAGGGAGCATCTGGCTCATCCTCTTCCCACAGAGCAAAGATTCCAAGGACTGCCAGCCCAATCTGACCGTGCTTTAATTAAACTCCACTTACAGTGAGCCGTTCTGTGGGTTTTTGTTGTGCTCAGCTGGGGGAAAGAGAAGGATGCTCGTGTGCTTAAGCATCCTCCTAAATGTTCATTTAGTTAAATCCTGCACATGGTATTTGACTTTGGGCAAAATAATAGTGATGCAATTAGTTATGTGGATTAGCACAAAGCCTCCCGTGCTGGGGATGTGCAGAACACAAAGCCAGCACTGGCACTCCCAGCGGGTCGCACTTTAATGAGGATTTGCATCTCTAATTTCACTCCCAACTTTTTTTAAAGTGCTTTTCCATAGGTAAAAACTTAGGGAAGCAATGCTGCCTGTGCTCTCCAGAAATGATTTTGGAGATGGGCACAGCTGCTGAGATCCTGCTTTAACCCTGGTCCTGTCCACTTACAGTGAGCCGTTCTGTGGGTTTTTGTTGTGCTCAGCTGGGGGAAAGAGAAGGATGCTCGTGTGCTTAAGCATCCTCCTAAATGTTCATTTAGTTAAATCCTGCACATGGTATTTGACTTTGGGCAAAATAATAGTGATGCAATTAGTTATGTGGATTAGCACAAAGCCTCCCGTGCTGGGGATGTGCAGAACACAAAGCCAGCACTGGCACTCCCAGCGGGTCGCACTTTAATGAGGATTTGCATCTCTAATTTCACTCCCAACTTTTTTTAAAGTGCTTTTCCATAGGTAAAAACTTAGGGAAGCAATGCTGCCTGTGCTCTCCAGAAATGATTTTGGAGATGGGCACAGCTGCTGAGATCCTGCTTTAGCCCTGGTCCCGGGCAGTGCCCAGGGCCAGGCTGGATGGGTTTGGAGCACTTGGGAGTCCCTGCCCACGTCAGGGGTGGGATGGGATGGTGCTGGAATGCATGGAACAGAAACCTCTCTGAGTCCCTCAGAGAGAGAAAGGAATGCAGGGATTGAATTGGAACCTCTAGAGAAGATGAAATTTATTAAGCCACACAGATATGAAATAGAAGTATAAGTTTTAGTTTTATGTAAGCAGAAATATATTTTAAGTGCCTTAAGAGACTGTTAGCTAGTAAAAGCCTTAAAGCCTAGTTTAAAGTTCAGTGCTACCTTTCACAAAATTGACTTGCTCCAGACATAAGGAAAACATAGCAGAACACTGCTTGCATTTCCAGATAGAACAGATAGAACCATTTACATGAATAGATAAAATTCTATATGTAGATTTTGTGTAAGAACTGACACTGCTTTCACACATTAGAATCAAGCCAGGATAGGTTTAGGAGAATCGTGTTTTTAGCTGATTGGGTGATTTATGAATAGAAACCCCCTGTACTGGGGTTCAAGAAAAGAGAAGGGAAGAAGCAAAAAGGTGTGGGAGCTGCTGCTGCTGCTGTTTCTGCTCGGGACTCAGTGCCAGAAATCTTTTAGCAGGGACTTTAATACTTTAGCACAGACTTTGATACCCAGAACTCTTTTCCTTGGAGACTGATGTATCCATGCAATAAACAACTTTACAGGAACCAACAACTGCTTGTGCCCCTTTGAAGACCCAAGGCCCTGATAACCTCGAGAGGATGGGCTGCAAGGACCCTTCCAACCCAAACCCAAATTCCAGGAGTCTGTGACATCTTTTGATCATTACATAATTATTTTAACTCGTCCCCTTTCACTGTCATGGAATTAATTTTAAAATGGAATGCAGTGGGTTTGGTCTCTTTTCTATTTCAGACTCAACTGTCTGATACTTTGCCTTCTGTGAATGTTTTTTTTTGGCATTTGGGGAAAGCAAAAACAAGCTGAAAAGCAGAAGTAGAAAACAGAATACAAAGCTGTAAAGCCATTTGGGACAGCCCATGTTCTCGCCAGTCATCCACATTGTTATGTTGATTTTAAATATCCAGACAGGGAATATATCCCTAAAATATTTCTTTTTCTGATGGAAAAGTAATGTATTTTAATACAGTAGATAAATCCTGTCTCCTTTTATTCCTACTTTCATTGAAATACTATCTGGACATTTTCCCATTTGCAGAGAAATGCTATATGGGCGAGGCTGGGGACTGTTGTTAATTTTACCTACATGTTTCAAAGTTTCCAACAGGAATATAAAAATTACCCAGGTGATGTAATTAATCCTCTTTCTGCAGTGAAATATTGAAAGCGTGTTTGCAGAATCTTGGTCGTTTCTCAGAATTCTTGTATGGAAAGGCTCCCTGTGTGTTACCTGTGTGGACACCCATGTAAATATTCACACACATGGGATTCCTTTAACTTCCCTGTTTGTGCCTGGGCTGGAAGGCGGTGGGAGCAGTGGGAGCTGATGGTTCCTGGGGCAGATATTCACACACATGGGATTCCTTTAACTTCCCTGTTTGTGCCTGGGCTGGAAGGCAGTGGGAGCTGACCTGATGGTTCCTGGGGCAGCGTCCCACTCCCTTTGCCTCACTCATCCAGATTTTGCCCAAAAGAGGACAAATTCAGCGTGGCACAGGGACTTCCCTCCTGGGCCATGTGTGGCTGCCCTTGAGACTCCACACCAAACTGGGCAGTGGCAGTGACACCAAACTGAGCAGTGGCAGTGACACCAAACAGCCATGGCAGTGACACCAACTGAGCAGGGGCAGTGACACCAAACTGAGCAGTGGCAGTGACACCAAACTGAGCAGGGGCAGTGACACCAAACTGAGCCATGGCAGTGACACCAAACTGAGCAGGGGCAGTGACACCAAACTGAGCCATGGCAGTGACACCAAACTGAGCAGTGGCAGTGACACCAAACAGAGCCATGGCAGTGACACCAAACAGCAATGGCAGTGACACCAACTGAGCTATGGCAGTGACACCAAACTGAGCTATGGCAGTGACACCAAACTGAGCCATGGCAGTGACACCAAACAGCAATGGCAGTGACACCAAACTGAGCAGTGGCAGTGACACCAAACAGAGCCATGGCAGTGACACCAAACAGCAGTGGCAGTGACGCCAAACACCAAACCCACCCTTTGGGCTGCTCCACAGCTCCATCATCTAGGACATGCACTCTGGAATATCAGGACATTTCCCTCTGGTTTTGTCATGAACTTTTCTTTTCTAAGCATTTTGCTTTCCAGGAAACACAGCAGAACTAATCCCAATAATCACTTGGGTTGAATTGATTACAGAGGCTTTGTCTGTTCCCAGAATTTTGATTAGCAGGTAAAGCCAGGAAGTGATATTCCATCTAAACCTCTCCGCACTTCTCTGGACCCTGATTGTCACTGATTTATGCATGGGGCTCAGCAGGGGCTGGTGGAGAGGAGGATGAGGCTGGTGGGGCCCTGTGCCCAGACTTGCCCTGCCCATGGACAGATCACCCAAGGTCCCACAGCTCAGGGAAGTGTTGAGTAAAACCCAAATGAATGTTCGATCTCTGCTCTGGGACAGGGACAGAGCTCAGGGAGAGCTGGGGCTGGGCCAGGGGAGGTTTGGGTTGGATTTCAGGAAAGGCTCTTCCCCAGAGGGTGCTGGCACTGCCCAGGCTCCCCAGGAATGGGCACAGCCCCGAGGCTGCCAGAGCTCCAGGAGCTGCCAGGGATGCCAGGGTGGGATTGTTGGGGGTCTGGGCAGGGCCTGGAGCTGCCCTGGCTGATCCCTGTGGGTCCCTCCAGCTCAGGATATTCCAGTTCCATGGTTCTGTGAGGCTGCAGTGCTCACAAGCAGCAGAAGTCCATCCCTGCTCCCAGGTCCATCCCAGCTCCCAGTGCTCCCATCCTGCAGTGCTGCAGCAGCTCCGTGCTGCTTTCCCACTTGGTGACATTTCAAGTGGCACAGAAAACAGAGCAACCAAAACCTGAGATTTCCTGTAATATCCATCCAGAACAATTTGTCACTGGGGACTGAAAAATATAAAACACTTTTTGGTCAATATTGGATTGATTTAAATATTTTGAATAAGTTTAATGGAGTTTAAATTATATCTGGCACACAGTTAACTGTTCTAATAGGACAGGAAATTTTGGAAAAACTTGACACAAGAATAATTTATGTGGCTGCTTTCTGCATTGCTGTGCAGTAAATCAGTGAGAATGGAGGGAAGTGATTTTTACACCTCCTGTCTCTGAGGACTGTTACAATGAAAACTCCTTTTGAAGGTCAGCAGGTGGTTTTAGTTCAGCCTCCCTCAGCGCGTTCAGGATTTAAAGCTCTTAAATGGCAAAAAGCAAATTTATTTTTTCTACCAGGAGAGTATTTTAAATCACTTTAAATACCAGGAGAGATTTATTCCAGTTTGTGGGATCCCATAATTAGTGGTGTAGAATAGAGAAACCTGGGGTTTGCCTAGGCAAGCGTGCAGAGGGATGTGCCTGAAATCCCAGCTCTTGCTGAAGTTCCTGTGGTTCCGTTTGGTTCAGATCCAGAGCTGAGAGAGAAAATGATTCCATGCAATGTGGACAAGGTGTGCTTTCCCCCCTCTGCTCTTTGCCTCTGTGTTTGTGCCCCTCTCTGTGACTGAGAGGAGAGGAGAGGTGTCCGAGGTGGATCTCCTGGGGCAGTGCCAGCTCACAGCCATCCTCCCCTGCTGTCCCTGGGCCCGAGGGAGAGCAGGGGCACGGCCAGGAGCCCCGTGAGGGCAGGCTGGCTCCTCTGCCCACGCCATGGGGCAAGTTCCCTGTGTTTCCCAACCCTGTGACCATGGCACTTCCCTGTTCCCTGCCCTGAGGTGCCTCCTGAGCAGAAGTTGGACACTGTTTGTTGTCCAGTTCTCTTTGGGGTTTCTCTTCTCTCCCTTCCACCAGGACAGTTGTTTCACATTCCCCTATGGCAGCCTGGCCCACAGGAGCTGCATGCCTGGGGGGGCACCAGCGGCTGCAGGGACTCTGTTTCACACGGGATTCCTCAGGATCTGGATGAGGAATGTGCTCTGCAGCCTGTCTGTGCTGACAGGGAGTGAGGGCACCAGGGTTTGCCCACAAGCACACCATGCAAGAGGCCCCTGGCAAACAGTAATTACACGAGGGGACTTCACGTCTTTCCTCCTCCTCTTTTCTGAGCTGTTCCCATTAAGAAAAGAAAATAAAAGGAGGAGAAAAAATAACGAAGGAGGAAAAAAAAGAATAAGAAAACAGTTCAAATTGTGTTGAAGCTGTCCATGTGTCCTTGCTGTGCAGGAGGGAGCGGGGCTGGGCTGTTCTTAGCAGCACTCCCAGAGGAGCAGGAGGTGTGGGTTGATCCCCAGCCCTGGTTTGAGTTGATCCCAGAGGAGAGGGAGGTTTGGGTTAATCCCCAGCCCCAGTTTGGGTTGGTCCCATAGGAACTGCCAGGGGTTCCTTTGCCTCGCACCCCTCTGACCTTCCCTTCAGCACTGCACCTCGTTGCCCTCAGAAAAAATCCCTGCAGAGACTCGGGAGACTTTGCTCTGCAGGGAAAGGCACAAGAATGAATTGAATATTCCTGTACCGAGTTAGGAACTCGTCTTTGCCACCCAGGCTGCTCAAACAGAGCAAACCGCGGTGGAAACGGAGGAGTGTGCCCATTGGCATCACGGCTCCAGGATGCGTTTTTCTCCAGGATGGCACGCTTGATCTCAACACAACCTGTCGAGTGTGATGCAGGGCGAGTGCTGGGTCAAACAGCCTGTCAGATACGCCGTACCAGCCGAGGTAACAGCTCCTTCCTACGGGACACCGGGCGGGAGAGGCTCCTGCACGACAGAGCTGCGGGGCTGAGTCACCGCTCCCACCCCAGCTCCGCGCCCAGAATAGCAGCTCTGTCTGCTCTGGGGGTTGTTGTTTCTCTTCTGCCTTTCCCCACAAACATTTTGGAGGAGTGGGCAGAAGGAAAACTTCGCTGTGAGGCAGAGGCACCGTGAGCAAAGGGATGGAGAAGTGATACTGTAAAACCGCGGGGGCGGTGGCAGACCAAACCCAGCACGGGGACTTTGGGGGCTTGCTGGAGAGCTCCTGCCGTGTTCCAGTCCCATTCCACCCAACGAGCCCTGGGCAGTTGTCCGGGAGGAGCCCTCAGCCCTGCTAGGACATGTCCCACTCTGCTGAGCATGGAGAGGAGCCGCTCCCTGGCCTGGCAGGGCAAGCCTGGAAAGGACAGGATAAAATCCTTCCCCAGCTGGAACTCCCCCCTCCAGCCCCCTCCACAACGAACAAACTGAAGCCAGCAGACTCTAATTTTACCCTTTTAAAGGCATTTCCTCGGACACTTCAGTGCAGGGAAGGAGTGGAAGCGGTGCTGCAGGAGTGTGAGTGAAGCCAGCCCGTGGGTCCCTGGCCCTGCTGTGACCCTGCAGCTGCAGCTCTGCTGCCAACACTGCCGACCCAGCCTGTGGCTCCCATCCCCAACTCTGCAACTGCCAAGAAACGTTCTCCAAATTCCCATCCATTAATAGGGGAGGTTTTGTTGGTTTTCCTGAAGCAAATCTCCTGTTTCTGTTCCCATACGCTTCTGCCACATTATTCTTTCATGGGTTGCATTTACAGGTTCGTGCTCCCCTTGAGGGGCCCTGGAGCTTCCCAAGGGCTGTGCCAGGGGGCACCTTCCAGATAAAATAATGATAATCAAATAAAGGGAAATAGTTATTATAGAAACAGCCAATACAAAAGCAGAACCTTTCCATTGAAAGGCTAAATGACAGGCTTAATGATGAATGAGACAGACTAATTAGGGGTTTCATAACTCATTAGCATCAAAAATGCAGGAATGTTTTAAAGCCAGACAAGCTGGTCAGTGCAGCAGCTCCAGGTGCTCAGCCAGCAGAGGCAGAGGGAATCCAGGCTTTGGGCTGGCCCTGCCCTGCAGCCGTGGACAGAGACCGAAGGGAAACCTGCCCTCGCTGGCCCTGGTGTGTGTGTGTGTGCCTGGATATTGTTTCACACCTCCTGGAAGAGAAAAGGGCTAAATCCTGCTCCCAAATCCATGAACACTAGTGAGGGCTGTGAGGGGTGCTTTAACTGCCCCTGTGAATGAGACAGGTAAAAACCTTCCAACATTCCTGTGCTTGGGGACTTCCTGGAGCAACGACTTACAGGGTTTTTTCACATAATCCATGGGGGAAAAAAACCCCACCTTCTTTTGCTATATTTTAGCAAATATAGCTATATAGATAAAATAAGAGAAAATACTAAACTCATCATGCTGGGATGAGTCCAATTATATGTTTTGGTTCCTTGGGGCTGAAAGAGTAGGGCTGTGTAACTCAGGTGTTTTATCACCTGTCTGCCTACGTACCTTCCTTCCCACCTACCTTCCTGCCTATCCATCTATTCCTTTATCTATCTATTCATTTATTCATCTATCAATTTATCAATATATTCATCTGTCTATATCTATCTATCTATCTATCTATCTATCTATCTATCTATCTATCTATTCATCTATCTATGCATTTATCTCTGTATTAATCTGTCTATCCATATATTTTAGCAAATATAGCTATATAGATAAAATAAGAGAAAATACTAAACTCATCATGCTGGGATGAGTCCAATTATATGTTTTGGTTCCTTGGGGCTGAAAGAGTAGGGCTGGTGTAACTAGGTGTTTTATCACCTGTCTGCCTACGTACCTTCCTTCCCACCTACCTTCCTGCCTATCCATCTATTCCTTTATCTATCTATTCATTTATTCATCTATCAATTTATCAATATATTCATCTGTCTATATCTATCTATCTATCTATCTATCTATCTATCTATCTATCTATCTATCTATCTATCCATCTATCTATCTATGCATTTATCTCTATATTAATCTGTCTATCCATCTTTCTGTCTGTTTGTCTATTCCTCTATCTATCTGTCTGTCTATCCATCTGTCTGTCTATCCCTATCCATCTTTCTGTCTGTTTGTCTATTCCTCTATCTGTCTGTCTATCCATCTGTCTTTCTATCTATCTGACTAATAATTTATCCCTCTATTCATTTATCCATCTATCCATTTATCCCTCCATTTATCCATCTATTCATTTACCCATCTATCCATTTATCCACCTGCCGATGGGCTCACCCCTGCACTCACCTCCCTGCCCATTCTGTGTGCCTCCCACAGAGATTTGCCCCGTGGCAGTTCCAGGGAAGCACCTGAGCAGTGAATTCCCCTTCCCTCTGACCAGCCCCGAGCAGAGCTGGGGCCATCCCGCGGGCCCTTCCAGGTGAAGCTGCTGGGAATGCCCACAGGAGGCAGCCAGGTGGGGCTGGTGCCACTGGGAGCCACCTGAGGGAGCTGCCCCAGGAGCCGGGCACAGCCTCGGGAGCAGCATTTGGAATTCTGCAGCGCCTTCACCGAGCCGTTGGAAATCTCCTGCATAATGAGAGGATCAACTTGGAGATTTGCCTGGCTCAGAGAAATCCTGCTGATGTGGAGTTGTAGGATTGGGGGAGAAAAGCTGGAACGGGTCCTTTCACAGCTGTGGCAGCGACACCAAACTGAGCAGTGGCAGTGACACCAAAATGAGTCATGACAGTGACACCAAACAGCAATGGCAGTGACACCAAACTGAGCAGGGACAGTGACACCAAACTGAGCCATGGCAGTGACACCAAACAGCAGTGGCAGTGACACGAAACTGAGTTGTGACAGTGACACCAAACAGCAGGGGCAGTGACACCAAATAGCCATGGCAGTGACACCAAACTGAGCAGGGGCAGTGACACCAAACTGAGCCATGGCAGTGACACCAAACTGAGCAGTGGCAGTGACACTAAACTGAGCAGTGGCAGGGACACCAAACAGCAATGACAATGACACCAAACTGGGCAGGGGACCGTGTCCTGGCTGCTGCCCCCCGGGCTCTCAGGGGCTGATGCAGCTGCCCAGGAGCAGCTCAGTTATCGGTGCCATGCAGCAGCCGGATTTCCTGGCACTCCTGGCAGACACAGCAGGGCCCAGCCACGGCCAGCTCGGAGCAGGGACAGCGCTGTCACAGAACGGGGCTGGCACAGCCCTGGCTCACGAAGGGGCTCTGTCCCTGAGAACCTGCCATGTAAATTTAAACACACAGATTTTCCATAAATCAAACACAGAAGGCAGACATGTAGTGCAGAGTCACTGCTAATTATATCTGTTTTGGCTTTATTTAAAGAAGCTGCTGCTTTATAATAATTCTGATCCTCATTTTTCCAAACTCTCTCTTCCGCTCTTCCAGAGCATCACCTCTGTTTCCCACCCACAGGGGACATGAAACGTTTGGTGACAATAATTGGCTTCAATAACTGAAACATTCTTTAAATCCTTAAACCAGTAAATGTTTCTTCTGGGCTGTGGTGTCACTGCATTACAGGTCTCCACTCCTCTAAAGGGTTAAGAGCCAAAAACTACAGCTGGGAATGGTGACAGATTGGCCAAAATGGGAAAAAAACCCACAAAATCCCACCCACATTTCTCACTTTATGTCTTTTTTCTTTTTTCTTTTTCTTTTTAAAATAAAACAACCTGCCCCCTCAAACACCTCAGAGAGGGAAGCCTTGGAGCCCGAGGCCCTGGAGAGCAGAGAGGTTTTGTGAGGGCTGAATGTGTTCCTGAGCAGCCACCGGCAGGAGAGTGATTGACATTCTCGGTAGCACGCGTAGAATCGCAGAGAGATAAAACAGCCTTTGAAACACGGCGAGAGGACAGAACCGCGGGAGCGGAATGGAATTTGCTCCCGACAGCTGCTGGGGGCCGCGCTCGCCGCTGCTGAGCTGCTCGGGCACAGGGTTGGTTTGCACAGCCCGTGGGCAGGGCACAGCGAAACAACGGGACAGCTCCCCACTGCCCCGGCTCCTGTCCTGCACGGACAGACAGACAGCCCGGGGACAGACGGACAGACAGCCCGGGGACAGACAGACAGACAGCCCGGGGACAGACGGACAGACAGCCCGGGGAGAGACAGACAGATATCAGGGGGCACGGACAGACAGACAACCCGGGGCACGGACAGGGAGATATCTCCGGGCACGGACAGACACCCCGGGGGACAAACAGACAGGCAGCCCGGGGACAGACAGACAGCCCGGGCACAGACGGACAGATATCCCGGGGACGGACAGACAAACACCCCGGGGATAGACAGACAGCCTGGGCACGGACAGACAGCCCGGGGCACGGACATTCCGGGGCACGGACAGCCCGGGGCACGGACAGACAAACACCCCGGGCACGGACAGACAGCCCGGGGCACGGACAGACAGACATCCCGGGGCACGGACATTCCGGGGCACGGACAGCCCGGGGCACGGACAGACAGACACCCCGGGCACGGGCGAGGCGCTCCTGGGCCGGCTGGCACAGCCCGCTCCCCCCGGAGCTGCCGCGCTGCGCTGGCACCGCCGCGCCGGGCGGTGCTCGGGAGCAGCCCCGGCGGCACTCGGGGTGCCCGGGCTGAGCGCCAGGCTGGCACCGGCAGAGCCCGAGCGGGGCCCTGGCACACGCAGCACTGCTGGTCTCACTGCTCGTTCCAGAGGGACGCGGGGAGCTTGGCTCCTCGCTGCCGCAGCATCTACAAAGCACCTGACCGAGCTGCTTCTGCCGAAGATTCGGGGGGTGCTGATCTCCTGTTACATCACAGAGCCCAGGGCAGCATCTACAAAGCACCTGACCGTGCTGCTTCTGCCGAAGATTCGGGGGGTGCTGATCTCCTGTTACATCACAGAGCCCACGATCCCCGGGGCTGGCGCAGCCCTCCCAGCCAGAGAGTCCCCGCTGTGGCTTCTGCCGAAGATTCGGGGGGTGCTGATCTCCTGTTACATCACAGAGCCCAGGATCCCCGGGGCTGGCACAGCCCTCCCAGCCAGAGAGTGCCAGCCGTGCCCATGCCCACCCTGTCCCCAGAGCAGAGCACTCAGTGCCACCTCCAGGGGACATCTGCAGGGATGGGCACTGCAAACCTCCCTGGGCCCCCCCTGCCACGGCCTGAGAACCCTTTCCATGGGGAAATTCCTGCTGAAATATTGATACAGTATTGGCATCTGTGATCCAGTGATCAGTCACTCCCCAGTCACCTTTCATTTCCTTTGCCATGTGGGTTTGGCAGCAAAGAGCTGTGCCTGATTTAGCAAAGATCGATTTATCCCTGGTGGAGTTATTTCACTGTTCAGCACCATTTTTTGGTGGTGAATTTCATTTACTTTTGACTGTTGACCAAGGGAGAATTGATACCTATCCACATCTTTTAAACCCCATTAACCCCATGATGGAACAAACATAGAGAAGCCCATTAATTCAAATATACATAATCAAAAAGTCATGCAAGCTAAATTAGATATACAGTTAGAGCAAGAGATGCCATCTGTTCAAACTTTCTAAGGGCTAAAGTAACTGAGATGAAGCCAATTTTGGTAACAATAATAAAATTATGCTGCGGAATTACAGGCTCTGTGTCTCACCATTTATTCCCTTTCTCCCGAATTATTCTCCTAAATCATCTGAATACAATCACCTTCATCCGTACATTGTTCTGCTTTTCTTTTGACTATTAAATCCACCAACCTTTGTCAGGGAAAAGCAGAAGAGGAGCTGCAGAGCTGCTGGAACGCCGTAGCAAAACATGACGTTAATTTCCCGAGAGCAGTAATTTCAGATATTTTACACGCTCCCTTCAGCCGGTCACCACTTGTTCAACAGGAGCAAATCAGTGTTAAATTCCAGCGCTGGCCCTGGGGTGCAGCCCCTGGAACACTGCTGGGCTGGTGGCCCTGGGGCTGTCCCTGGGGTGCAGTCCCCAGAACGCAGCTGGGCTGGTGGCCCTGGGCTGTGTCACACAAAGGCAGAGCTGGAGCACCCAGCAGCCCCTCAAACCCAGCTCCTGGGAGAGTTCTGAGTACAAAATTCGTTTGTTGGGAGAATAATGTAATGCTTCAGATGTGGAAAATATCAGCTAGGTTAGGCAAAGCAGGGAGGGGAGTGGCTGTAATTCCGATGGGATGCCTGCTGTGCCACGGCTGTGCCAGCCCTGTCCCCAACCCACGGCATGGCTGGGGCACAGCAGGGTCCTTTGCCCTGATCCCAACCCCACGGCTGAGCTGGCAGCTCCTGTGGGACCTCAGCTCCTGTGACACCCATCTCCTATCACACCCCGCTCCTGTGACACCCAGCTCCTGTCACACCCAGCTCCTGTCACACCCAGCCCCTGTGACACCCAGCTCCTGGGACACCCAGCTCATCACACCCAGCTCCTGTCACACCCAGCTCCTGTCACACCCAGCCCCTGTGACACCCAGCTCCTGTGGCCTTTGTGTGACTGCAGTTCTCTCCCAGAGGAGGAACTGACCCACACAATATTTTTTGATGTTTCAACCATTTTCATCTTTCTTCCTCCCTCCACTACAATGTTCAGACCTGACAGCCATGGGATTTTTTTTATAAATATGTTTCCATTAAAGGCTCTGGTCTCAACATTCCTGCAGGAAACAATACATCTGAGAAATGGTTTTACCAGGGAGCACTTGATCCCTGCCACAAACACGTTTCCAGGACATGGAGCAACACAGGTGATGTGCCATCTTCCCTGGGAATCTGCCCAGGAGGGGCATTCCCTGCAGGGGAGGTGAGGGGGCTGTGCTGGGCAGGGCTCTGGAGCAGTGGCCCTGGGCAGGAGCAGAGCCAGCTGCCTGCCTGGAATGCCAATGGCTCCATGGCCCAGCCACCGTGCTGCAGCATTTGTCTTTGTCCCCAGAGCACGAATCTCTCCTGCTCTCAGCCTCGTGCTTCCTTCTGAAGAGCAATTTCTGACACTGCAGAGCATTTTTTATCCCCAGCATTTTCTTCCATTGTGCACTGTCTTTCTCATTTTTCAGTAATTCCTCTCCCTGAGGTTCTTGCATATTTATCTGTGCAGGGGTTGGGAGCTGGAGTGGGTGTCAGACCATCATGTCAGCCATAAAGCCTGACTGAGGAGAATTCATTTTTCCCTCTTGGAGAGCCACGAGCGGGTGCCACAGCAGCTGAGAATATGTGAGCCAGCATTAAAGTGCTCCCAGATCAACCCGGAGAGGATAGCTGGCATTTTTCACAGATATTTATGATTCTGCAGAATTAGCAAATCATATTTAAGTATATGAGTCTTTTTAGCCTGAAAACAAAAATAAAGCAGGAACAGTAATGTGTAAATCTAGAACACTGAAAATGAGTCAAGGGAGTTACAAACCCTGTTTAAAGATGAATTTCTAATGAGATATGACAAGAAATTAATCCCTTGTGACTTGGGTAATCAACACAACAGCTCCAATTTATAATGAAGGGGAGTGTAACTTTACTATGGGTTTTTGAGGGAAGTTTGTAGGAAAAACTGTCAATAAAAACATTCAGGGCAAGCTGCTGAGGACAAAATGGGTGTTTGTGACAGCCCCAAGGAGAGAAGGTGTTGGACACCCCAACAAAGAGATTTAAGCTCTGGGCTATGGAACCTTTCCAGGTCCCCAGGGGGTCACAGGGTCCCAAACCCTACAAAGTGTGTCAGGTCCTCCCTCCTCTGGGCTGGCTCTTTCCTGGAGCCCTCCCTGCACCACCAGCACGTCCCAGTCCAAGCTGCATTTCTGCTCCTTGAGCTGCCCTCTGTGCCACCTGCGCAGGTCTGAGCTGCCCTGGAGCCTGTCCCCTCTTGCTGGTGACAGCGCCTGGCCAGAGGGGATGCTGGGACTGTGCTCACAGAGATTCCTGCTTAAAGGAGCTGCTAAATACCCTCAGATCAAATGTGAATAAAGATGGCTTTTTTTTTTCTTCCCCAATAATTTAGTGAGTGCAATAACCAGCTGAGGAACGCATGGAGATGTAAATAAAGCAGGGTGCAGTGCCAGGGAGCCGGGTGCTGGGGCCGCTGTAATTGTACAAGTTGCCACCGTGGTGAAAATAAATTACATTTATGTGCTGTCTGTGAGTCAGACACTGGAGCAACAGCTGAGAGGAAAAGCTTTCACAATTCTATTAACTGTAATGGATTTGGAGGTTCAAACACCATCTATCATCCGAGGCCCACCCAAAATGAAAAGCAATATGTAGAGCTAATTAAATACCAGCGCCAGCAATTAACTGCTCCGCAGAGGGTCTGATTCCCAGGATGAAGGAGTGGATGCCATTCCCAGTGGAACCTCTGGCACCAGGGGACCCTGGCAGGGCTGTGTCCAGCTCTGGGCCTGTGGGAAATGGATTTAGAGAATACTCAGAGGCTGACAGAGGGTTCACACAGTGTGTGCCTGCCTGTAGACTTTGAGACAAGAAATGTTGGCTTGGACGTGTTATGGACTGGGACAGACATTGCTGGGGGAGGACAGCTGAGAGCTGCTGCAATGTGCTGGGGGAGGCCAGAGTGCTCCCAGGTCTGGTATTTGCAGGTGCCCTGTGGCAAGGAGGAATGATGGATCTGACTCCATGTTCTCACAAGGCTAATTTATTCTTTTATGATACTATATTATATTAAAGAATACTAAACTAAACTGTACTAAAGGATACAGAAAGGATACAGACAGAAGGCTCAATAGATAATAATGAAAACTTGTGACTCCAGAGCCTCAACACAGCTTGACCCTGATTGGCCAAAGAGTGAAAACAATTCACATGAAACCAATGAAACAATCACCTGTGGGTGAACAATCTCCAACCACATTCCAAAGCAGCAAAACACAGGAGAAGCAAATGAGATAATATTGTTTTCCTTTTTTTCTGAGGCTTCCCAGGAGAGAAACCCTGGGCAAAGGGATTTTTCCAGGAAATATGACAGTGACACCCAGAGCTGGAGCAGGGCTGGCCTGTCCTGCCAGGCTGTGGCACTGATCCATCCCTTCACCCCTGGAACCTCCTTCCCAGTACCAAACTCCTGCCTCTGGCTGCTCCAGGGCTCTCAGTGCTGCACAGGCTCAGCAGCAGCAGTGCAGAATTAGTGCTGAAGCCTGGGCTCTCCTGAGACTCTGCTGGATGGATTAAAGACATTTTTCAAAATCTCTTCTAAAGCTGCAAAGCAGGAGAAAGCAGCAGCTCTGACAGCAGTGCTGTTATTTACAGCTGGAGTGAGAGGATGCACGGTGCATTTGGGGAGGCAGAGGAGCAGGGCTGGGCTCCAGCTGTACCCAGAGCAGCCAGGGACAGCAATTCCTGCTCCAGGGGCTCAGGGGCAGAGGCAGCTGGGGCAGCCTGAGGCAGAGGTGTGCCCCAGCTCAGCCTTGGGTGCCTCTCCCCGAGGGGAGCCCGGGGTCAAGTGCAACCCTTAATGGACACCCCATACCCGTTAAACAATGCCCACAGTGCCTTGGTTTTGGAGCCATTCCAAGGATGTTCCCAGAGCCTCGACCCTGGTGACACAGCTCCTTTCCTCCAGGGGAGCACCTCCAGCTGGTTCAATGAGATTTCACAGAACCAGAGAATCCCAGAATTTCCTGAGCTGGAGGGACCCACAGGGATCATCCCAACCCCAGCCCCTGCCCAGACCCCCAACAATCCCAGCCTGGGCATCCCTGGCAGCTCCTGGATCTCTGGCAGCCTTGGGGCCGTGCCCATTCCCTGGGGAGCCTGGGCAGTGCCAGCACCCTCTGGAACAGTGGAACCTTTCCTGATCTCCAGCCTGAGCCTCCCTGGCCCAGCCCCAGCTCCCCCTGGTGCTGTCCCTGTCCCAGGGATCAGAGCTCAGAGCTGCCCTGGGCAGGAGCTGCAGCCCCTGAGCTCTGCCCTCAGTCCCCTCTTCAGCCTCCGCTGCACAGGGAGCTGCTCTTTACAGCCCCTGGGAAGCCCTGGCTGCTGATGGGTACAAATAACCAGCTTTTACAGGCATCATTCTCATCTTGGCTCCTCCAGTTGAGAAAACCTCGGCTTTTATTTTATTTCTCTGTATTCTGAAGTGCTCAATTTGAATGGTGAATGCTTAAACGGGCTTGAGAGTAATGTTGGAAAGGAGATGAAGCAAATAGCCTTAAGTGCTCTCTTTAAAAGGGGATAACAATTATCAATGTCTAAAGGAAAATAACATATAAAAGTGATGCAAACTCCTTCCAGTGGCTATAATATAAAAAAATCAGAACAGCATAAAGACGAAGCTCTCACATTTAGCCAATTAACTCAATTAAATATATTGTTATGGGAAGATGCCGCAGAGAGGTTCACGATCTGCCAGCAGTGAGTTTATTGTGGATAAAAAGCACCAGAGGGCTGGCAGGGGCCCAGGGGGCAGGAGGGGAGCTCTGCTGACCAGGAGGGGACAGGGACAGGGACGGGGACAGGGACAGTGACAGGAGGAGGGCTCTGCTGACCAGGAGGGGACAGGGACAGGGACAGGGACAGGGACAGGGACAGGGACGGGGATGGGGACAGGAACAGGGACAGGAGGAGAGCTCTGCTGACCAGGAGGGGACAGGGACAGGATAAAGGAGGATGAAGCCCTGCAGCCCCTGCAGTGCCGACAGGGAGGCAGCCACTCGGGGTGCCCTGGGGTCTGCAGCAGCAGGAGGGATGCAGAGGCAGCTCTGCAGCCAGAGCTCTCTCTGGGATCAGTCCCAGGGCCTGAGAGGGGACAATCCAAAGCCTGGAGAAGCCAGCAGCTCCCTCATCATTCCAGTTCAGGGCCAGAGTGCAGGAAGGGCTCTCAGAGACCTCCCCAGGGTTTAGTGGGGAGAGAATCCCCTGAGACTCTGGTGAGAGACAACCCAGCAATGGCAGCAGGAGCTTCCTGGGGGATCCCAGCAGTTCTGGGACTGGATGGCAGGGAAGGTCTGGTGTGCCTGGAGCCGAGCAGAATTCTGGGGTGCAGGGAAGGTCTGGTGTGCCTGGACAATGGTGAGGGATGGATCAGGGACTGTGGTCAATGGAGGGCTGGGCAGGGCTGGGATAACGGCTGGGATAATGGCTGGGATAATGGCTGGGATAACAGCTGGGATAACAGCTGGGATAATGGCTGGGATAACAGCTGGGATAACGGCTGGGATAACAGCTGGGATAATGGCTGGGATAACAGCTGGGATAATGGCTGGGATAATGGCTGGGATAACGGCTGGGATAACGGCTGGGATAACAGCTGGAATAACAGCTGGGCAGGACACCCGAGGGTCAGAGAGCCACCTGTGTCCTGTGCCACACCTCGGGAGACCACCCCTCACCTGCACTCAGCTCCTGCCCCAGCCTCCTGGGCAGCACAGCCCTGATCCTTTCCCTGTCCCCTTATGGTCAGCAGAGCTCTCCTCCTGTCCCTGTCCCCGTCCCTGTCCCCGTCCCTCTCCTCCCATCCCTGTCCCCGCCGTGCCCCAGCCCAAGCTGTGGTTCCAGGCCCACGGCACCGTTTGGATTTCTGGATGGAGGGCTGTGCTCCCCTCTCAGCCACCTGCACCCCCTTCCCAGACCCCACCAGCCCTGGAGTGAGGGAAGGGCTGTGGCTCTAGGAGGGACAAAGAGAGCAGGGCCACTCCGGTGACCAAGGACAAAGCTCTTCTGTCCAGCAGCTCAGAAAAGTGTCTGTTTGTCCCAGTGCCTTGCTGTCCCTGTTCACTGACGGCTGCTCTCTGCTCTCCCCTGGCAGGGGGAGATGTACCCAGAGCCTGAGCACAGGGCTGGGCTGGGCTGGCCAGGGACAGCCAGGGACAGCCAGGGACAGCCAGGGACAGCCAGAGACACCCCAGGGACACTCAGGGACAGCCAGGGACAGCCAGGGCACTCATGGGGAAGGGCTCTGGGCTTCCCTCCAGGAGCTGCCTCTTGACTCCAGAGCTGCACCTGGTGGGGTCAGAGCAGCGGGACACCCAGGGACATCCAGGAACACTCAGGGACAGCCAGGGCACCATGGGGAAGGGCTCTGGGCTTCCCTCCAGGAGCTGCCTCTTGACTCCAGAGCTGCAGTGGGGGATCAGAGCAGTCTCCAGCAGCAGGAAGGGAGGAGGGAATTCTGTGTCTGGGCCATGGGCACCTGTTCTTGTGCAAGGAGACATTTTGACAGTGAATGGAAGGATGGAAATAGCTCTGAATCCCCAAGCTGGTGTTGCCCAGTGCTGCTGTGCACAGCACTGCTCCACAACCTCCTCTCTGCTCTGCCCACGGAGAATCTCTGATTTCAGGAAGGGATTCCTGGCTGGCAGGGGCTGGGCTGGAATTGCCAGAGCAGCTGTGGCTGCCCCTGGATCCCTGGCAGTGCCCAAGGCCAGGCTGGACACTGGGGCTGGGGCAGCCTGGGACAGTGGGAGGTGTCCCTGCCATGGCAGGGCTGGCACTGGGTGGGAGTTCAGGTCCCTTCCACCCACACCAGTCTGGGATTCTGGGATTCTCTCCCTGCTCCTGCACACCCTGGCAAGGTTGGACTGTGCTGCCTCTCCCTCCTGGACTGTGGCTCTCTCCTGTTGGGGGAAGGAACTAATTAACAATTCAAAGTTTTTCAGTGGGCAGGGGTGGGTTCACAAACTGTACATTTACATGGAATTCACACTGAATTTTTTGCAAAAGAAGAAAAAAAATTAGGACAGCAGCAAAAATTCTGCTGTGCCCCATTCTGCACTGCTCTCCCCTTCCTGGCCCATCACAAACCCTGCAGATTGACTTTTTAACTCCATCCTCCTGCTGAAACTGCTAAATTAAAATGTTTCCACAGGAAACCAGCATTAATGTGAGCTTCAGACTCCTGGCAAAAATCCATTTTGCTGGGAGCAGTGACCAGGCTGCCAGGGCTCCATTGCCAGCCCTCACACCCCCTGTGCTGGGCCGTGCCCCACGTGCTCCATCATCAATTAGGGAATGTCACAGCTCCTGCCAGGACAGCCACGGGCTGCTCTCCTCCTGCCCCACATCTGTGCTGAGCTGAGAGGCATTCTTGGGAGCTGGACTCGCTCCTCTCCCACGATATTTCATTTATTGGCATAAGGCTTTGATGTATTGTGCCACACAACACTGCAATCCCAACAACCAGTCACAACCATGATGGTTGAAGCCCACCGGTGTGTTCCCAGCTGTGGCTGGGTGCAAGTGAGGCAGGAAGGAGTCACAAGTGCCAAAATCCACACTTGCATCATCCTGCCACTGCTCCGTGGGCAGGAGCAGCAGCAAGGGCAGAAAGGGGAGGAAGGCAGGAGGGGAGGCCCAGAGAGGCTGCTCAGAGCCAGGGGAGAGCAGCTGGAGTTTGGCTGTGCCAGGGAAGGTGTGAGCTGATGTCTGCACAAACAGTTCCTGGGAGAGGGGATGGGGGAACAGCTTTGAGATGGGGCTGGATGTCTGTGCCCACTTCCATCCATGGGTTTGTCCCAGAGACTGGACAGTTCAGGTCCTGAAACAGCCAAATGGGAGTTTCTGACCTTTGGGATGAACTTCCAGCCCAGTTTGTCCCAGAGCCTGGACAGTTTGGCCAAATGGGGCTGCACAAGGAGGAGTTTCTGAACTTTGGGGAAATGCCAGGTTCGGAGGGGATATGGGGCAGGGGGCTGGGGAAGACTGCACCTTCCTGGTACCCTAGCAATGGGAAGGAAGAGGGAATGTGCAGGATTTTGGGATGAAAGGAGGCTGCACCTCTGGAACCCAGGGGACTCTCTCCTTCCCTGGAATGAAGCTGCAGCATTGCCCAGCCCCTGCAGGGACACTGGCTGTGCCCAGTGGGATTTTCTGCACAGCTGGACACAGCCCTGTCCCTCTGTCCCTGCTGCTGTCCCAGGAGCAGATCCCTGTGGGAGCCCCCGGCCAGCCCGGGTGCCGTGGGAGGGACAGGGCTGTCCCTGGTGGGGGACACTGAGGGACCGTGGTGGCTTCAGGCCTGGAGCTGAGCCCGGGAGCAGAGCAGCAAAGCAGCACAGAATGACAAACTCCCAGAGTCCCTGAATGTTTGGGTTAAAGGGACCTGAAATCCCAGTGCCACCCCTGCCATGGCAGGGACACCTCCCACTGTCCCAGGGTGTCCCAGTGTCCAGCCTGGCCTTGGGCACTGCCAGGGATCCAGGGGCAGCCACAGCTGCTCTGGCAATTCCAGCCCAGCCAGCAATTCCCAGTTCCCAATCTCCCACCCATCCCTGCCCTCTGGCAGTGGGAGCCATTCCCTGGCTCCTGTCCCTCCATGCCTTGTCCCCAGTCCCTCTGCAGCTCTTGTGTCCCAGGAGAATGTCTGCTGCCTGATCAGTGGGACTAAAACTGACAAAGAAAAAAAAAAAACCCTTTGAGATCAGCCACAGACCTGGGCTGCTGTTTTCCTGGTTTGATTTCTTTTGTTTTGTTTTGTTTATTTCCCATTTGGGGATCTTTGGAGCCCACTTAAAGGGTGGCAGCAGAATGCAGATATAAGAAATGACATCCTGTCTTCCCACTGTGCCAGGGTGTCCCAGTGTCCAGCCTGGCCTTGGGCACTGCCAGGGATCCAGGGGCAGCCACAGCTGCTCTGGCAATTCCAGCCCAGCCAGCAATTCCCAGTTCCCAATCTCCCACCCATCCCTGCCCTCTGGCAGTGGGAGCCATTCCCTGGCTCCTGTCCCTCTGTCCTTGTCCCCAGTCCCTCTCCAGCTCTTGTGTCCCAGGAGAACGTCTGCTCCCTGAGTAGGGGGACTAAAACTGACAAAGGAAAAAAAAAACCCTTTGAGATCAACCACAGACCTGGGCTGCTGTTTTCCTGGTTTGATTTCTTTTGTTTTGTTTTGTTTATTTCCCATTTGGGGATCTTTGGAGCCCACTTAAAGGGTGGCAGCAGAATGCAGATATAAGAAATGACATCCTGTCTTTAGGATGAGATTACTGCTGCCTTAATGGACCCTCAGAGCAATGGAGTAAATACAGGGAGATAAATCCACAAGGTTATACAATATCTTTAGAAATATTTTTTATTTCTCATATTTATAATGTTTTCTCACAATGCAATTCTACAAAGGCATTAAATACAAATGTGAAGTTCATAACTTGTGTAAACTTCCAAGAGAATGTTTTCCTTCCAGCTTGGTAATAAATGTCCATGTGAAATGCATTTAAATAATGTTTTCAATCCAACCAGTAATGCCAGGAATGACATTTTAAAAAGTTACAGTATGAGTGTCAATGGAGGAATCAGATGCAGAATAAAAAAGAGAGATAATTCTGCAGAGCAGCCTCAGCTCAGAGAAACGGGGCTCAGGTGTCTTGTGGCAGGTCCCTGGATGGCTTTTGGGGTCTGCCTGTGTGGAAGGGAGACCCCAGGATCTGGAGATTCCTGTGGCCAGAAAAGAGCTGCGGAAGCCAAAGGGCCCCAAAAAGTGCTCCCAGAGTGAGCTCCTGGCTCAGCACAGGAATTGGTGAGGTTTTATCTCCAACTTCTGAAAATAATAACAGGAACCAAAGAATGGAGGGCCAGAGGGGAAGGGGGGAGGGAGATCAGGCAGGAGAGGGCAGGAGAGCAGCCCTGGCTGCAGCACCGACCCAGCTGGCACTGCCCGGGGTCGGGGCCATGTGGGGACACTGCCTGCCCCAGCCTGGCCTTCCATCGCTGGCCAGGGTCTGTGCAAACCAAAAATGGGACAGGACTGGGCAGGGTCTGTGCAAACCAAAAATGGGACAGGACTGCTGAGGGTCTGTGTGCAAACCAAAAATGGGACAGGACTGGGCAGGGTCTGTGTACAAACCCCAATGGGGCAGGACTGCTGGGGTTTATGTACAAACCCCAGTGGGACAGGACTGCTGGGGGTCTGTGTACAACCCTGCTGGCTCCAGAACGGCTCTGCCCCCCTGCCAGGGCTGGCACTGGTGGCATTCAAGGATTTAAGGAGTTAGGGCCGTTCCAACCCAAGGCATTCCATGGTTCTGTGATTCCCCCCTGTGCTCTGGCTCTCGGCACACCAGGGCTGTCCCTTCCCTGGGGTGATGCCCACCCTGGCTGTGCCCATGGCCCTGCCTGCCCTCTGCCCACAGGGCAGTGTGGCACCAGCCTTGCTCTGGTCATGTTAGTGCTCAGGATCACATAATCACAGAATGATTCATGCAGGTGCTTTTATTGAAGATCTCTGGGTGTCAGGGGTACAGACCCAAATCTGACTCTGCCATGGGTTTGGGATGAACATGTTTTTATATTCTATCATTATATAACTTACATATTAATTATTACACTTACATTGTTCTATTGTATACATTGATTTCATCCAAGCGTGGGTTTCTCGTGGTACCCCAAACCCTTGAACATAGTTTCTCATGATTTTTCTTACAATTAAACAATAATTATATCTAAACAATCATCACACCTAGCAATTATATCATTTATCATGTACTGGTCACGCAGGTGCAATTTCACATGATCTGGCAAACACAAGGCCTAATGTTTACCAGAGCCTATTTTAACATTTTCCCAGGGCCTACTAAGCCTAGCTTTCTTTCTAACTCCCCGAATTTTCTATGATCTTAAAATCTTTTACTATCAGTCAGACCTGAGCCACAGCACCAGAACGGCCCCTGTGAAGAAGATCCCGTCCATCAGACAGGCCAGCAGGGGTTCCCAGCCCACACCAAGTTCCAGTTAATCCATTTGTCCACGACTGCAGCACTTCAGCAGAGGCTCCAGGTAACGGAGTCAGAGGAACTGGAAGCAGGAGGATGCAGAAAATCATGGAATACCCCTCCTTGCCATGCAAGGGCTGCTCCCCCGAGTCCATTCTGAAGGAGCTTCTCAAACAGAGTCAGATTAAATGCATTTTTAGCCACCCAGTCCCTGGAGAGCTGCTCAGAGCGCTCGTGTGAGTCACAGCTGTGTCTTACCAGGCAAATGGCAAAGTGGCAATGCAGAAAATGCAGAGCTCCCGAGCTCTCCCTGCTGCATGGCAAGCCTTTCCTGCATTTAATCCATTTCCCAGCAGCTTTGGGACCAGGTGCAGTGTGATCCCTAAACCTGCACGCAGGGAATCAGCAGCCACTGCAGGTGGGCTCGATGTGATCCCATCACACACAGTGCTCAGATGTGTCTCATGTTCCCTCAGCACTTTTTCACACCTCAGCCCACTCTCCCTGGAACTGCCCAGAGCTGGTAGCTCAGTTTCCTTCCTGGAACACTTGTCATGCAAGATGAATAGAAAATAGACTATTGAATAGAAAACAGAATATTGAATAGAATACAGAATATTGAATAGAATACAGAATATTGAGTAAAACTTAATTTACCTTCACCCACTTGTTTTGACTCTGAAGGTTTTTATCATAAAATTCAGGTAACCTGAAGCACTTAAAGCAGGGGGTGCCTGGTACCACAAGATGCTCTTCATTAATATTCCCACACTAATTTGTGAATCATGAGATTTTTAACTGCGATAAGTGCCTGCACATCAAGGTTATTTGTCTCTTAATAGACACAGCGCCTCGGTAGAGAATCAGCAACAAGGGCTTTTTTCCTTTTCCCTTCTTCCAGAAGAGGCACATGACAGGATGACTAGACCATAACATAACTTAGTAGTAATTGCAACATTTTCTTTTCTAATTGCCTAAAAATTGGGTTAATGTGTTAAAAAAAAAAAATTAAAAAAAAAAACAAACGAAAACTACAACATGTCAAGTAACTCTCAGTGGAAGATGCTGTGTAAGCTGTGAGGGAATCTGAGAGAGCTGGGCGGGTTCCCCTGGAGAGGAGAAGGCTCCAGGGAGAGCTCAGAGCCCCTGGCAGGTCCAATGCCAGGGACCCTGATGAGTGTCCTGTCACTGCCAGGGACCCTGTCCTGTGTCCTTCCTCTGCCAGGGACCCTGCCCTGTGTCCTGCCAGGCTCTGGATGTCCCTGTGTGTCCCTGTGTGTCCCTGCTGTGTCTCTGGGTGTCCAAGCTGTGTCTCTGGGTGTCCCTGGGGATGCTGGGGACAGGAGGGGTGACAGGGGTGCTGCTGGCTGCAGCTGCTCTGAGGGGACAGGGGTGACAGAAACCATCCCTGTGGGGCAGAGGTGACCCTGCAGAGCCATTGGATCCTGCTCTGAGGACACACGAGGAGGCACAGCAGGCAGAGCCAGCTCTGACAGAGCCCTGCTGCCCCAGTGAGAAGCGTGTGTCCCCTGGGTGAGCCAGGAAGGGTCAGTGCACAGTCCCTTCATCCCCTGTGACACTGAGAAAGCAGAGAGGTGATGTCCTGGAGCACAGCCTTCAGGAGCTTTGAGGTCACTTATTTCATTGCTCTGTCCCCAGCAATAGTCACATTTCCTGCCCAAACGGGCTCCAGTGCAGAGCTCCTCCCCAAAGCTGGCTGCAGGAGGCTGGGGACAGCAGAACCCTCCGTGGGTAGCACCCAAATGGAGCCAGCTCTGACAGAGCCCTGCTGCCCCAGTGAGAAGCGTGTGTCCCCTGGGTGAGCCAGGAAGGGTCAGTGCACGGTCCCTTCATCCCCTGTGACACTGAGAAAGCAGAGAGGTGATGTCCTGGAGCACAGCCTTCAGGAGCCTTTGAGGTCACTTATTTCATTGCTCTGTCCCCAGCAATAGTCACATTTCCTGCCCAAACGGGCTCCAGTGCAGAGCTCCTCCCCAAAGCTGGCTGCAGGAGGCTGGGGACAGCAGAACCCTCCGTGGGTAACACCCAAACCTGCTCACACCTTGCACTGCTCACAGCTGCACTGCTGACAGTCTGCACCGCTGCTAACAGCCTGCACTGCTCACAGGATGCACTGCTCACAGCTGCACTGCTGACAGTCTGCACCGCTGCTAACAGCCTGCACTGCTCACAGGATGCACTGCTCACAGCTGCACTGCTGACAGGCTGCACTGCTGCTGACAGCCTGCACTGCTGCTCACAGCACCCATGTCAGCCCCAGCAGGCACGTTTCTATCCCATGGAACTGGACTTCCAGGTCACTTCAGTCGTTTATTCAGAAAGAAGCAGAAAGGAATATCCGTGTGCAGCAGTTCCCAGTCCCAGGCTCTGCTCCTCTCGTGCCCAAGGTGCCTTTGGGCTGCTGTGCTGCCCTGCTGCTCACCCCGGCAGGCACCAGCTCTGGGGAACGCCCCTCCTGCACATCCCTGACCCCAGTGAAGCCCTGTATGCGGCTCCAAAGCTCCGGGTTCTGTTTTGGGCCCCCCTGTTGTTAACAACCTCATTATTCCTGGCTGGCAGGGTGGGCAGGCCCTGGCACAGGTGCCCAGAGCAGCCCCTGGATCCCTGGCAGTGCCCAAGGCCAGGCTGGACACTGGGGCTGGAGCAGCCTGGGACCGTGGGAGGTGTCCCTGCCATGGCAGGGCTGGCACTGAAGGGGCTCTGAGGACCCCTCCAACACAGGGCATTCCATGATTTGATGGTTCTGTGGCTCGAAATCCCCTGTACAGTTTGTTCCCCACGCGGGCAGGACCAGCAGAGCCCAGCAGAGCCAGCTGGGGGCTCCTGTGCTGGCCTTGGGTCTGTCCCTGCTGCCTGGTGGGGACAGCCCTGGTGCCAAAGGGCAGAGCCTGGGCACTTCCAGGTGGCAGGAACAGCCTGGGGGATGTGGGACGGTGCTTTGCTGTGCCCTCCTCTGCCCAGAGAGCAAAGCCTGTTATCTCCTTTTACTAAAAAGCAGCAGATGCCTCTGGTGCATTGTTTGTGCAGCTTCATCTTCTCTTCAGCGTGCTGCAGGGGCACTCGTGGCTGCTCTCAGCCTGTCACAGCGGGCTCAGCGCTGTCCCCCTCCTGTCCCCTGGCCCCCAGCACCCTCCTGCTGCTCTGCACAGGCACCAAACCCAGAGCTCCTGCTCTCCTCAGACCCTTGTTTTTCTCAGCTGTGACAGTTCTTCATCTGGTTTTGGTGGGGCTTTTCACTCGAACTTCATAAGCTACTAAATTGGCACATTCTGCTATTGTGATTTAATTCTCCATGTCAGGGCTGTCACCTTTATAAATATTTCTCATAAGTTTTACGGATCACTGCGTCAGCAGAGCGCGAGGGAGAGGCAGGGGAGTGAATTGTGTCTCAGGATAAGTCATTGAACATTTCTGTGGCTGTTGGGGTGTAGCTGGGTCTGGCCTCGTGCTGGCCTGGCTCAGGGACAGCCAGGGAATGCTGCCTGTGCAGAGGAGACACGACCCCTGTGGGTCATTGAAAATGAGCTGAAGGAAATGAAATAGGAGGCTGCAGCTGGGAAAAGGGCAGAGAAATACCGGGGAGGAAAGGAATAATGGGATCATTGAGGCTGGAGAGAACTCTGAACTCGCGTCCAGCCAGGGGACCCTCGGCTCCAAGGGAGGCAGGGAAAGCCACCCAAAGGGCAGAGCTCAGGCCAGGCTGGCACAGCAGCCAGGACAGGTCTGCCAGGGACGTGGGGGAGCCACAGGGGGAGGAGGAGGCCAGAGAGGGATGTCAGGAAACAAAATCCTGGGAGGAGCCAGAGGGAGCTGAGCTGTGCCATGCCCAGAGCTGGCGAGGAGGCACTGGGAGCACAGCCCCAGCTCTGCGGCTCCAGGGTGGCTCTGCAGCTCTGGCTGGGGAAGGGAAACGCTGTGGGGCAGCCAGAGGGGGCCTGGGGGGAGATTGCCCAGGCACGACCTGCCAGAGATGCATCCCAGCAGCCACAGGCCGCAGCTGGGCACAACCTGAGCTGTTCATTCCCAGATTCCACCCCTCTCCGGAGCTTCAGCAGGCTCTGCTGCAGCCTGGGAAACAAATAAAGCACAGAGGGAGAGCAGAACAGCTCTGGAGGAGCAGTGCCCAACACCTGGCAGCCACAGCAGCCTCTGCCCCTGCCTGGCAGCTCCCAGGGAGCCCAGGGCTCTGCTGGGCTGTTCTTTCCAGCAGCATCTCTGAGAGGGAAAACCTTCCTGGAAATGGTAAATAAAATTTCATTATCATGACAGATAATGCATTAAAGTGGAACAACATTTTTTTTATTGGATTCATCGTTGGTGGAATGAGGGTCATCCATCCCAATCTGCTGTGATGGGCCCTGGCCCTGTGCCTGCACTGCTCGCCAGCCTGGCTGGGGGTGATGGAGCTGACTGAGGCTGGCAGGGACCCTGCAGGGCTGGACTTCATGGAGCTCCTCAGCCGTGTGAGCATGGAAACCCAGGGCAGGGCCAGGGACAGGGCAGAGAGAGGGACATGGGGACAGGGAGAGGGAGAGGGACATGGGGACAGGGACAGGGACAGGGACAGGGACAGGGACAGGGACAGGGACAGGGCAGAGAGAGGGACATGGGGACAGGGACAGGTAGAGATGGATCCTGGGACAGAGAGAGGGAGAGGGATCCTGGGACAGGGATACAGAGATGGATCCTGGGTCACACACAGAGATGGATCCTGGCTGCCCACCTCAGCCTGCAGCTGCAGACAAAGGGCTTTTGGATGAGTGGAGTGGAAAGGACTCTTGGAGAGGGCAGTGAAGGGAAAATCCTGGACTCCAGGATCCCTGGGGTGCCGTTACTCCCTTGCAAGAGGCTTTAGGCTAAGATGAGGAATTTCCTTTTTATCTGGGCAGGGGAGGAGCTCCCAGGGGAGATCCTGGGTCCTTTGGTGCCCTCAGCTCCCCAGCACCCTTCTCTGGCCCTTGCAGCAGCCTGGGGGGCAGGAAAGGTCCCTGCCCTCGGACGGGGGTGGAACTACACAGGGTCTTAGATCCTTCTTTCCCAAACCATTTTATGATACCTTGATTTGTGATTCTGTGACCTGTGATTCCCTGATTCTGGGACTTCTGATTCCCTTGTTTTGGGATCTGTAGTTCCCTGATTCTGGGATCTGTGATTCCCTAATTTTGGGATTCGTGGTTCCCTGATTCTGGGATTTGTGATTTCCTGATTCTGTGATCTGTGATTCCCTGATATTGGCATTTGTGGTTCTTTGATCCTGCAATTTGGGACTCCCTGATTCCGTGATATGTGATTCCCTGATTTTGGGATTTGTGATTCCCTTGTTTTGGGATTTGTGGTTCTTTGATTCTGGGATCTGTGATTCCCTGATTTTGGGATTCGTGGCTCCCTGATTCTGGGATCTGTGAGTCCCTGCCTCCCTGATTTCTGATTCCCTGGTTCTGAGTTGTTATTCCCTGATTTCATGGCTCAGGAGTGTAAGTGCCTGCAGAGCCCCACGGCCCTGCTGGGTTCAGCACATTCTAAACCCTGCTGGAGGCAGAGGAAGAGCCTGGAGAGAGGCAGATTCCCAGCCTGGAATGGGATGAGTGCTGCCATTCCCCATCTGTGTCTCACTCCTTCAGCGCCGCTCCTGACTCCAAACAAAAAGCAAAGGACGTTGATCTCAATTCCTTGTCACTAAAAACCTGCAGGAAGCTGGTGTTCAAACCAGCAATTGGGGTTTCTTTCTATCTTAGGTGTTATTTACTGCTCATGGAAGGAGCTGCCAGCTGGTTAATTCTGTGGATATTCCTAATTATGGCTGGGGATAATACCAAGGACAATTGAAATAAAATTACTGTAATTTTAAATCAAAAACTTCTCTGTGTTTGCAATGATTAAAAGGCCGTGAGTAAATATCACCATGTTTTGATTCATTTTCCCATGAAATTTCAGCAGAATTATTTTCTCTAGCAGGAGATGTTAATAACAACGCCGGGAAATTGAACATCAAGGTTTAACTCGGAGGCAATAAATCAGCACAGCAAAAAGGTGAAGGGTTGTACATTATGAAAACATTTCCCAAGATAATTACAAGTTGGAGGCATGTGTTGATTGAGTGGGAAATATTATCGGATAGACAGGCCGGATTCACAACGGAGATAATCAGGTGAGGAGCTGCTCAGGGATTTGAGGAAAAGTCAGCTGAAACCCCACAGTAACGACAGGGATGTCTGCAGAGTGCTGCCAGCACCAGAGATCCCAGAATCCTGCCTGGCCAGGCCCTGTGCCCGTGCCAGGGACACTGCTGTGCCTGTGACGGGGACACTGATACTCCTGTGTGCCCATCCAGGGACACTGACACTCCTGTGCCTGTGCCAGGGACACTGACACTCCTGTGTGCCCATCCAGGGACACTGACACTCCTGTGTGCCCATCCAGGGACACTGACACTCCTGTGCCTGTGCCAGGGACACTGACACTCCTGTGTGCCCATCCAGGGACACTGACACTCCTGTGTGCCCAGACAGGGACACTCCTGTGCCTCAACCCCATCCTGCTCCAGGAGCTCCAGATGAGATCCATGGCTCCAGGGCTGGAGCTGGACAGGGATGGGCAGAGATGGGCAGGGATGGGAAGGGATGGACAGGGATGGGCAGGGATGGGCTGGGATGGACAGGGATGGGCAGGGATGGGCAGGGATGGGAAGAGATGGACAGGGATGGGCAGGGATGGGCTGGGATGGACAGGGATGGGAAGAGATGGGAAGAGATGGACAGGGGTGGGCAGAGCTCCCCCAGGCCTGGGGGCACCAGCACTGGCACCTGCAGTGACACCACAGAGCCAAGGACAGGCTGAGGGCACACAGCTCAGCCCTGGAAACTTTGGGGTCTTTATTCCAGCAAGAGGGGCTGGTGGGATGGGAGCATTGAAACTGCTGTTTGGATGGAAAGGGTCCTCAAGCCAGCCCTGCCATGGCAGGGACACCTCCCACTGCCCCAGGGTGTCCCAGTGTCCAGCCTGGCCTTGGGCACTGCCAGGGATCCAGGGGCAGCCACAGCTGCCCAGCCAGCAATTCCCAGTTCCCAATCTCCCACCCATCCCTGCCCTCGGGCAGTTCAAGGCCATTTCCTCTTGTGTTTGGGGCTGTCAAACCTTGTAGCAGCTGCTGATGACAGGACTCGGGAATGATTAGGAACAAAAGTGGGTCACTTCTGGGTCATTTTCCTGACTTCAGGAGGGAATAAAGCTCTCATGGAAGACAGTCCCAGGAAATGAAGTTTAGAATGATTAGGAACAAAAGTGGGTCACTTCTGGGTCATTTTCCTGACTTCAGGAGGGAATAAAGCTCTCAGGGACTGTCCCAGGAAATGAAGTTTAGCCACATTAAAAGACTCTATTCTGGCAATCCATTCCAATCATCTCATTAAGTCTGAATAAATATGAGAATCTAATATTAATTTCATTTTCATATAGCCAAATTAGAAGGCAGCAGAGAAGAAAACAACATAATCTGATTAAACAAATTAGAATCACGCTGCTAAAATTGCCCTTCAGTATTTATTTATTTTCAGCTGCAGTAGCTTAAAAAAAAAACCTGCAAAACAAACTCCTCCAAATGTTAGGGAACATGTCCCTGCCCGCGCTGCTCCCTGGGAAGCTCCAGCTGGGAGGGCACTGCAGGCTCAAAGCAGAGATCCCAGCCCTGGGCTCCACCCTGCACCCAGCATTTTCCTTTAATCGTGCTCCAGGCCCAGCGAAGCAGAGAAAGCTGGGCCAGAAGCTGATGTCAGCTCTCCTGGCCACCCCTGCCCCCAGGGAGTGGCTGTAGCTGCTGGCCAGGACATCAAGTGGGGACACTGCAATGGGACAAGTGCCCAAGGCCAGGTTGGACACTGGGGCTGGAACAGCCTGGGACAGTGGGAGGTGTCCCTGCCGTGGCAGGGCTGGCACTGGGTGGGGTTTGAGGTCCCTCCCAATCCAAACCAATTCAGAATTCTGTTAATTATCAAAACACTCTAATAATTTTCAAATTTGTATCATATTTTATAATTAGTGATGTTATATTTTATTATTACATTATTAAATAATCTTAGATAGTGTTTATTATATTGAAATAATTGCATTATGTACTAAATCCATTTAAAACTATCCATCTGTCAGTCATTTAAAATGAATAAAACACTGAGCAACAAACTTCAGTAGAGAACTTCAATGTTGGACCAATTTTCCCCGTTGTTTCACCAAAGAGAAGGGAGCAGCAGAATTATTTCTGCCCAGAGGGCAGGAACAAGTCAGGCATGTAAAGCAAGGCAGAGCTTGGTGAGCCCAGCCTGGCCAGCAGCCCCTGCTGCCAGATTGCCCTGGAGTCACAGGGGGGAGCAGGAGGGACCTGGAGGGGCTGGAGCTGGGGGAATTCCTGGAGGTGGCACTCAGAGCTCTAGGCTGGGGACAGGGTGGACCTGGGGCACAGCTGGAACTGCCTGGGCTGGGAGGGCTATTCCAACCTCTGTGCCCATCCCTGCAGGTGTGCCAGGAATTCCTGGAGGTGGCACTCGGGGCTCTAGGCTGGGGACAGGGTGGGCATGGGGCACAGCTGGGACTCCATGGGCTAGGAGGACTATTCCAACCTCAGGGATTTGGGGATTTTGTGGTTCTGCAATAAATTGTTGAATCCTGGGAGCTCTCTGGTGCCAGTGCTGCTGTCTCCCCTCAGACTGAGGAGCTGGAGCACAAACAGGTCCTTCCAGCACAATGCCAGCACGCCCAGGGAAGGGATGACCTTGCCTTCCTCATGATCTGCTCACTTTAGGGCCTCATTGATTCAATAAGACCCCCACGGTAAATATTTATAAAAGATCACATAAAAATTATAAGTTATTTAAATTTAATTTGCATTTATACTTCCAAATCAGGTTATTATATAGCAGAAATGTACTGAAATTAAATTCATAATGCACATTACAGCAATTGGAGGAAATTGTACCTTGAAGCGATTTGTATTTAAAATTCTGTCTGTGTGCTTCTTCACTTTCCTGCTGCCTGTAAATAAATTTACAAAGCATTTCCAGTGACAGCCATAGTGTTCCAGCTGCAAATTGATGTAGTTTGAAACAAAGAACAATTACCACTTAAGCAGATCCTGTGTTACACTAAATCTTGGAGCATTTGAATTCCCTGGCAAAACAAAAGGAAGTGATTTTTCTTTCCTCCTTAATCCGGGACAGCTCCTGGCAGGTGGAAAATGTCTGGGCACTCACCCCGTGCCATTTGTCCTCCTGAAGAGCCAGCACTCCACGGGTCACAGCACACAGCCCCTGACAGCCCCTAAATCCCCCCAGTCCCCCAAATCCCCTAAATCCTGCCTGGGGGCAGCAGCTGCAGCTGAGCCAGCCCCAGACCCTCCCAGCAAACAGACCCATCACGAGGGGCTCCCTGAGAGGCTCTGGCTCCTTGGGCTCTGCCACAATCCTGGGGAAAAATATTAAATCACACACAGCATCATGGGATGGTTTGGGTGGGAAGGACCTTAAACCCCACCTCCCCTGTCCAGGCTGCCCCTGGGATGGCATTTATTGGAACACTTGATTTCAGATGGGCAATGCTGTTCCTTAATCTGCATTTCCCTTTTGCTATTTCCAGTGATGTCCTACATTGTGTTTATCACCCTTGTCCTTTTGGTTCTCATTTCCCTTTGGACAAAAGCCGACCTTGGGCCATGAGCTCTCCTCTCCTCTCCTCTCCTCTCCTCTCCTCTCCTCTCCTCTCATGTTGGTCCCTGTGGGAATGGCCCAGGAGAGCCTCATCCCCTACAGGGACAAGGTGAGAACACTGCAGGGACACGGGCAGGACCATTCATGGCCGAGGTCAGCAGTGCCCAGGTGAGCTCAGGACACTGCACATGTCCCCACCAGGTGAGTGGTGCCGCGGTGCCCCCAGCCCTGCCCAGCTGCAGGTGCAGCCTGATCCCAGCCCTGCCCACCCCTGCCAAAGCCCCGCTGCCAAGTGTTGGAGCATTTGGCACCTGGGCTTAGGTTAAACCAGGCCTATGTCAGCTGGGCTTAGGTTAAACCAGGTCATTGGCAGTTGGACTTAGGTTAAACCAGGTCATTGGCAGTTGGGCTTAGGTTAAACCAGGCCTTTGGCAGCTGGGCTCAGGTTAAACCAGACCTTTGGCAGTTGGGCTTAGGTTAAACCAGACCTTTGGCAGCACCTGGGCTTAGGTTAAACCAGGCTTTTGGCAGCACCTGGGCTCAGGTTAAACCAGGTCATTGGCAGTTGGCCTTAGGTTAAACCAGGCCATTGGCAGCCAGGCTTAGGTTAAACCAGGTCATTGGCAGCTGGGCTTAAGTTAAACAAGGCCTTTGGAAGCTGGGCTCAGGTTAAACCAGGTCATTGGCAGTTGGGTTTAGGTTAAACCAGGCCATTGGCAGCCAGGCTTAGATTAAACCAGGCCTTTGCAGCCCCCAGCCCTGCCTGGGCTGCTCCTGCAGCAGCAAACTCTGAGACAGGGCTCAGAGTCACTTCAGGAAAAGTTTCTTTTCAGTTCCCCCTGGCAGTCCAATGCCCCCTTTTACTGTCCCCATCCCCAGAGTGGGGACAGTGCCTCTTCCAAGTGACTGAGCTGAGCCGATGCATTTTCTGTCTCCAGTCATCGATTTCTGGATTCAGGTGCAAATCCAAAGGAGCTGGTTTTGGGATTATGTTCCTTCTGAGCAGCAGAAATTCATACATTTCCTCAATCCCCCCAGTTCCTCGGAGCAATCGCTTTCCTTGTCACTCTGAAATCTCTGCTGTGTCCTTCTGATGCCTCCCTAATAGTTTGTTTAGACTTTGTTTGGAATCACAGGGAAACTCCCACACCTGAGCAGATCACACACAGCGAATTTGTTGCTGCTGCTGTTGAAGATGACAAAGTGAGAGAAGCAAGAGGCACGCCAGTGAATGATCCCAATTTCCCTGGGTTTGGAGCACAGGTTCCAAGCAGAGGGGCTTTCCCTGGAGCTCCAGCCCTGCTCTGTGCAGCTCCCCCAGGCCTTGTCCTCTGAGGGGCTGGGGCTGTGCTCAGTGAGCCCCAGCCCAGCCAGGGGAGCCCTGCCTTTCCTGCCCCTCCAGCAGAGAGATTCTTGCGCATTTCTCACTGCAGAAAATAAAGGCTGAACATCAAATAATTTTCCAGCCACCGTGGCCATACTCTGCAGGGTATTGCAGTTGAATATCGAGCTGACCACCCTGGGGGCAGGAGAGCACAGAGCAGTGCAGCTCAGCTCCTGGATATCCAGTGCAGCAGCTGAGAAAGTGAGAAACTGCCCGTGCCCTTAGTTAAGGGGTGAAGTGACAAGGGAAGATGGACTTTCTGACTGGGGACAGGGGGGCTCTCTTCACAATTTGCATTTTCTGACTGGGGACAGGGCTGATCCCTTCACAATTTGAATTTTCTGACTGGGGACAGGGGGGCTCTCTTCACAATTTGCATTTTCTGACTGGGGACAGGGGTGCTCTCTTCACAGTTTGCCTCACCAAGAGCTGACTGGGGACAGGGCTGATCCCTTCACAATTTGAATTTTCTGACTGGGGATAGGGGGGCTCTCTTCACAGTTTGCCTCACCAAGACCATCCTCTGATCCCTTGTACCCTGCTGGTGAGATGGTGGGCCCTGAGGGCTCGGGGAATTGCAGATTTCCAGGCAGGCAGCAGCAGATGCTGGAGCTGGGTTTGCACCCCCAGGTCCTGAGCTGTCCCAGGCTGGAGCAGGGAGGAGTGTGAGGAGCGCAGTCCTGGGGAGGAGGGAGCAGCAGAACCAGGTGAGGAACTGACCCCATCTCCTGGGCAGAAATCAGGGGAAGTTCAGCCTGGGAAGCAGACAGGGGTGGGGGAATGCTGGAATCTGAAATGCAGGGAACTCCCAGAGCTTTGGGCCTGTGAGCCAAAGCTCAGAATTAAACCCAGGATTTGATCTGAGCCCTTGGAAAAGGCTCCCAAACTGAGGTGCCAGAAGGGAGAATGTGGATTTAGAGTCTAAAGCAGAGACACGTTGAGCTAAGGAAAGGAAAGTTTAGAGTTTTAGAGTTTAAGATACAGAAATAAAAGTAGTTCCAGAGGTGAACAAGGAGTTTAGAATGCAGCACTATGGGTTTGTGTGCCATAACATGAGTGGCTAAGGAAGCTCACACTGTAGCATGGCTCCATGAGATGAAATATTTAAGGATTGGGTCAAAAACTATAAATATCCTTGTTGGCAGTGTTTTATTGGTCAATAAATCCTTAAAAAGTCTTGTAACTGAGGGTCTTGTGACCTTCTGAGGTATGCAGTGAAGATGTGAGCTGAACTCACCCTTCCTGCCTGTGTAGAAGATAAGAAATTAAATCACATCATCAAAAACAGCCCAGAGGTCCCATCTCTAACCCATTCAAAACTCTTTCAAAGCTCCTGCTGTGGGGTGAGTGTGAGACCTGGGCCCTGCTGGCAGGACGTGCCAGTGCAGCAGGGCTGGCTCTCCAGGGAGCAGGACCCATGGAGCAGCTCCAGCCCCAGCTCTGCTGCAGCCCAGAGCCTGGGGGCCATGAGAGCACGGCTGGCCCTGAGAACACAGGTGATGGCCCCACTGAACACACAGGGTACTCAGTGGGACAGCCACCGCCGGCAGGGGAGCCCAGGAGCTCTGGAAATGGGCTGGGGATGCCTGCCTGTGCCTCACGGGCAGCACTGGCACCCAGAGGAGGCAGGGCAGGAGCCAGTCTGGCAGTGGGAGCTGAACTGGGCTGAAATAAAGAGGTGCTGGGTCCCTGTGAAAAACCTGAGAGCTCTGCTGGGTTTGGAGATGTCCTGCACAAGGAACCCATGGGACTGGAGCAGTTACACATGGAGGGGTGAGTAAAGGGAGACAAAATCATTTCCAACTAAAAATAACCCTCCGTTATCACCTCAGGTGGGTAAACTCCTGTCATGTTCTGGTGCAGATTTCACCCAGCAAAGGTGAGGGTTTGTTTCTCCCCAAACCCCACGTGCCAGTTAAACAAGCACAGCTCTGTTTTGCTTTTGGGATTGTTTGCAGGTTATGCCTTTCCTGAGTCAAAGCACGAGGAAATCTCTGTTCTGGTGAGAAGGGGAACCCGTTCCATGCCCAGTTCTCCATCCCCAGCCTCCCCTGGGCTGCCTGGAGGTGGGCCCTGCTCCCCTCCCCATTCCTGACACAGGGTCACTGCCCGGCTCCCCAGGATCCCTCACAGCTCATTATTAGCATTTCTAGGAAGAGGCACTAGGAACAAACCCCATTTTTCTCTATTTTTTTCCCACGTGCTGACCTTTTGAGTCAATATGCTCCTCAGGATCAATAAACTGAGCCTGTGCCTGCAGGCACTGAGGGAATCTCTCCTACCGTGGTGCTGAGGTGCTGGGGAGCACCGGGAGAGGGGAGGCAATGCTGCTCTGCAAAGGTGAAGGTAATTGAGGGACAGGGAAGTTGTCAGTGGGCAGGACAAATTAACAACCTTGCTGCCATGTTGGGATCAAAGCTTTCTCCAGGGCCTCTTCTCCCTGTGGCAGGTGTTACTGCAGGGCAGCTCAGCCTGCAGAGCCCTTGGGTGAAATCTTGGGGGTTCTCTGGAATTCCTCTTGTTGCACTCAGCCACTGCTCCTGAGCCTGGCACTGAGCCTGGCTGTCCAAAGGGAGGCACAGGGAGCTCCTCCAGGGCTGCCACTGATACCTCAGGCTTAGCTCTTGCATTTTCACATTCTGTGCTGAGGGTTAGGGTTTAGGGTTAGGGTTAGGGTTAGGGTTTGGGTTAGGGTTAGGGTTAGGGTTAGGGTTAGGGTTAGGGTTAGGGTTAGGGTTAGGGTTAGGGTTAGGGTTAGGGTTAGGGTTAGGGTTAGGGTTAGGGAAGGGAAGGGAAGGGAAGGGAAGGGGCCTCACCTAAACGAGGCCAGCACACCAGAACTGTTCCCAGCTGTCCCCACTACACCTCCCCCAGCAGAGTCACCTTGCCTGGAGCCTGGGGCATGGATAACAGGGAATGGGAGAGACAGAGGGACACAGAGAGTTCCCACTGAGTGAGGGAGCTCACAGGGAGAGCTCAGCTACAAAGGAAGCTGGATTTGCCAGTGGGGAATCCAGGGTGTTTTCATTGCTGAAAATAAAATTCCAGTAGCTGTTGTGGCCACACAGAAAAAGCCTTGCAAATCTCTGCCTCTTTAGGAGACTTGTTACAGCTCAGGAAAATAATTCACTTTATCGCCCACGGAATCTCCAAAATGCTCCCACTGATTGCAGCTGAGTGAGGAAGGTACACAAAGGTGTTGATTGAACAAAAAAAATGTGATTGGTTGAAAAGGTTTAATAAGTGAATAAATAAATAAATCCTGTCTGGATGGTTTTTTATATACCATTAAATTTTCATATATAATAGGTACGAGACTTGTGTATATTTGCTGGCTGCACTAAAGGAATGGAATGTTTAATATTCCTGCCTTTGGAGGGGTGGGGAAGGAGTGGAATTAAAATCTAAGAACCCTGTGTTTTGTAGCTATTTTTAGAGCCATTTTCAGAAGGACGAGTAAAAAGTGACAGCCTCATTAAATGGACCAGGAGGGTATTTTTTTCCTCTTTCATAGTTCTGTCCTGTGCTTAGCCGGTACCTAAAGAAATGAAAAAAATAACTACCTACAAACCACATCAATATTGTTCATCTCACAGTTCCCATAAACTCAGCCATAACAGCTTTTCAGCTGGATTTTCTGTCTGGAGAGGCTGGAGAGCAGTGCCAGGCTGTGCCAGAACACAACTCCCTTTTCCTGGGCACCACAACTCCTTCTCATCCCAAACATTCCACAGGTTTGCCCCAACTTTACATTTCCATTTTCCTAGTTCACAACAGACCACTCCAAAGGAACTGGCTCACGTGAAATAATCTCAAGTCTATTTTTCTTCAAGTATTCATTCTTTTTTCCCCAGTTTCCTGACATCCTGTGATCTGTGTGTGGAATGGGCTGTGGAAAACTCTCCAGCTTTCATTTGCAAACACGTTAGGCTTAAAAGGAAGAAAAATGAGCCATAAATGCTGGAATAAATTCCACCAAGAAACAGTCGAGGAAAATGCTCTGTAGCTGATCCGTGTGGTGTGAATTGTTAATCCAGCTCCTTGAAGAAGTGGCTCTGTGGGGGAACAACCCCACACCCGGAGTCACACCTGGAGCCAGCAGCAGCCACTCAGGACACGTTTGGGTTTTCTCCTCTCCATCTCCTGGGCTGAATTCCTCTTGCAGGGGAGTCCTGCTGAGGAGCAGGGATGGGGCAGGGAGAGCCAGAACTCTGCTCCCTCCCCTGGGCTCAGCCTGCCCATCCCTGGAGGTGTGCCAGGAATTCCTGGAGGTGGCACTGAGAGCTCTGGGCTGGGGACAGGGTGGGGCTCTGGGGCTGTGAGGGCTTTTCCAACACAAATTCTGGGAGCCAGGGCACAGCAGGAATTTCCCCATGGAAAGGGTGCTCAGGGCTGGGCACTGCCCAGGGAGGTTTGGAGTGCCCATCCCTGGAGGTGTGCCAGGAATTCCTGGAGGTGGCACTGAGAGCTCTGGGCTGGGGACAGGGTGGGGCTCTGGGGCTGTGAGGGCTTTTCCAACACAAATTCTGGGAGCTCCAGGGCATGGCCAGAGATGCCCAGAGTCCCAGCCAGAGATCCTCAGCAGCACAGGCTGTTTAGGCATGGACACAGGCAGGTGCATTGTGGAGTCAGAGGATATTGATCCTCTGCCTGCTGCACAAGTCTCCCCTGAAGTGGAATTCCATGACAAGAGGAGCATTTCAGACAGCTGCAACCTGGAGGGGACAGGCTACAAGTGGGGGAAAAAAGAGTCACTGGCTTTAGGGGCCCCAGAGCTGCTGAAAATCACTGAAAATCACAGCCACAAACACCTCCAGCTCAAATTGTCCTCAGTGCTTCCAAGGAAACCCAGCAATTCCAAACCCCAGCAATTCCAAAGCTGAGTTTGCCTCTGGTGGGATTTGCTTTTCCCCCTCTGGAAGCAGCAGCATGCCATCACTGCCCCAGACAGGGCTGGAGGGACCCTGCAAAGCCCCCTGGGGCTCTCCTGTGCTCCTGGCACCCCCAGGAGCTGCCTGGAGCAGACTGAGGCGTTTCCCAGCTCCCTGGAGCAGAGAGGCAGGCAGCCCGGCTCGCTGGGGGTGAAGTGCAGGCAGAGAGAGGAAGCAGAGCTTTTCTCCCCTCCACCTGTACTTCACTCCCAGATCACTCATCTCCCAAGAAGATGACCACGCTAAGTGTGTTCTGGAGGTAAAGGAGTGGGTATAAATCACGAGGGTGGCACCAGAAGTTCTGCACAATGGCATCAGTGGGTTCAGGCTGGTTCACCTGGATGATTTCTATTATAAATATGTCACTAACAGCAATCTCCATAAAATATATGCTGGGATTCGAATCAGAATAAACATCTACCTTCCCAGCAGAAAGGACAAATTCTGGTTAGGCACTGGCAGTGCAAATCTGAATTTCAAATGAACCGGGTGAAGCTGTGCAGCAGCGGCCCTGGTGGGAAGGATGGGGATTTCATTTGGGAAATATGGGAAATATGGATCCTTTCTGAGGGGCTTCTCACGGCAGAGCCCCAGGGGAGAACTCCCGGGGGAAACTGGGAACTGCTGAAGATGAGCCCTGTGTTAGGAGAGGGCTCAGCAGGGACTGCAGAGCAGGCAGGAGCCACAGGGAGAGGGACACTGAGCCCAGGGCATCTCAAGGTGTCCCAGGGTGTCACAGCATTCTGAGGGGTTTCTCACGGCAGAGCCCCAGGGGAGAACTCCCGGGGGAAACTGGGAACTGCTGAAGATGAGCCCTGTGTTAGGAGAGGGCTCAGCAGGGACTGCAGAGCAGGCAGGAGCCACAGGGAGAGGGACACTGAGCCCAGGGCATCTCAAGGTGTCACAGGGTGTCACAACATGTCCCAGGGTGTCCCAGGGTGTCTGTCCCCAGCCCAGGAGGGGACACCTGTCCCAGCAGAGGTGCAGCTGCTGGGCTGGCCCCCGCAGCCAGGGACATACACGGCTGCTGTCCCACAGACAGGGAAATGCGCGAAACTCTGAATTTCAAATGAACCGGGTGAAGCTGTGCAGCAGCGGCCCTGGTGGGAAGGATGGGGATTTCATTTGGGAAATATGGGAAATATGGATCCTTTCTGAGGGGTTTCTCACGGCAGAGCCCCAGGGGAGAACTCCCGGGGGAAACTGGGAACTGCTGAAGATGAGCCCTGTGTTAGGAGAGGGCTCAGCAGGGACTGCAGAGCAGGCAGGAGCCACAGGGAGAGGGACACTGAGCCCAGGGCATCTCAAGGTGTCCCAGGGTGTCACAGCATGTCCCAGGGTGTCCCAGGGTGTCCCAGGGTGTGTCCCCAGCCCAGGGGGAGACACCTGTCCCAGCAGAGGTGCAGCTGCTGGGCTGGCCCCCGCAGCCAGGGACATACACGGCTGCTGTCCCACAGACAGGGAAATGGGAGCAACTGGATTAACCCTTTCACAGCCAGAAAGCTCTTAAAGGGACTCCAGGAGAGCTGCAGAGGGACTGGGGACAAGGCATGGAGGGACAGGACACAGGGAATGGCTCCCACTGCCAGAGGGCAGGGATGGGTGGGAGATTGGGAACTGGGAATTGCTGGCTGGGCTGGAATTGCCAGAGCAGCTGTGGCTGCCCCTGGATCCCTGGCACTGCCCAAGGCCAGGTTGGACACTGGGACACCCTGGGACAGTGGGAGGTGTCCCTGCCATGGCAGGGGTGGCACTGGGTGGGATTTAAGGTCCCTTCCCACCCAAAGCACCCGGTGACTCTGTGATGGGCACTGAGAGAATTTCCCTGTGCCATTGCCAGGGTCTGGTGCTTTGAGGCCTCCCTCTGGCACAGGAGCCCCTCAGAAGGGCCATGGGGCTGGGGTGATGTGTGACAGTTGTTGTCTCTTGAGCAGCTCTGGACTGGGAGAAGAGCTGTGATTGTCAGGATCGGCTCCCAGAACTGCTCCCTGCAGCTCTGCCCTGAGCACAGCGGGACTGGAGCTGGGGAGGGGCTGTGGGAGGCAGGACACAGCAGGGAGCAGCAGAGTGATCCCCCAGGGTGCCTGATGGAGAGAATGTCAGCCACACACCTGCCTCGTGCAGCTACCAGAGTGCTCAGGGACTGTGGCATCCAGTGGGGAAAATGGAAATAATGCCCATTTTTGCAGAACAAGAAGCACTTCCAGAGATGTGAAACTTCCCAGGAGCCCCAGAAAGAGAGCTGGGGCAAAAGGCAGCTGTGACATGGCACTGCAGGGGTCCCTTCCAGCCCCGTCTGCCCTAATGGGAGCAGACAGACGGGAGCAGCTCCCAGAGCAGGGAGCTGGCAGCCCTAGGAAAGGGTCCCTGCAGCCTGGGGGCTGGACCTGGTGGGCTTCAATCCAGCTTGGAATGAGACCCAGTTTCCTTGGGATCCAAGGGGTGAGAAGCAGAGCTCTGTTCCCTGGAGTAATGGATCTGCCCCAGCCTGCAGCTGGAAAAGGAGCTGGGACATCCCTAACCCAGCTCACAGCCTGTGTGGGAGGGCCACAGCAGATATTCCAAATTATCAGGGAAAGATCCTTCCCCAGAGGGTGGAATCAGCACTGGAACAGCTCCCCAGGGAATGGGCACGGCCCCGAGGCTGCCAGAGCTCCAGGAGCACAGGGATGCCCAGGGTGGGGTTGCTGGGGGTCTGGGCAGGGCCAGGGGCTGGATCCATGATCTGAGTGAGCCCCACAATACCCAGTGTATGCCCAGAACCAGAGGATATTCCACCCAGCAGTTCTGTGACTCTGAGATCTCCCAGAGAGGAGCCAGCCTGCCCTGCCCCCCTGTGCATGCAGGGCTGCATTATAAAGCAGGTGTGCATTATAAAATAGGTGTGTATTATAAATAGGTGTGTATTACAAAGCAGGTGTGTATTACAAACTAGATGTTCATTATAAGGCGGGTGTGCATTATAAAGCAGGTGTGTATTTTTGGCCAGGGTACCCCCACAAAAGCATGAGTACCTGCTCTTGGGTTCTTTTTCACCCTCTAAAATGTTACATGCACATCAGGTTCTGCAGTACATCAATGCACGTTCATCTCCTGGCTGCACCATGTCCTGCTTTGTTAATTATCTCATCAGTCCCTTGTGCCTGCATTTGTGTCTGGGGGTCATCTTGGGGGTCGTATGGGATGAAGTAAGTGGTCTTCATCAGAGCTGACCTTTCACCCCCTCTTCTTGCCCATGCTTGCTGATCCTTTGGTCACATTCCAGACCATGAGGTGGGTTGGATCTGGTTGGGGGTCAGCCTTGTTGTCTTGGCAGCCTTGTAACTGTGTCCTGTTTGATGAACAGCATCCTTCCCTCCTCACACATCCCTGCATTCTTTCACGTGTACCCTGTCCCCCTTCACAGGCAGCTAGCACAGTAAAACACAGCAAATATTGAACAATATTTAATCCAGATATCTATTTCCAATCAACACCCCTCTAATTCCTGACCCCAGAGGTGTCCCAGGGGATCCCAAACCCCTCAAGAATGGGAGGTTTTGGCCTCTGGCAGCGGCCCTTGCCAGGAGGAGGCTCCTTGTGGGGCAGCAGCTGTGCAGCCCCGGGTGTGACAGCAAACTCAGGGCAGTTCCAGAGCCAAGCCCTGCTCAGAGCCCGGCTGCTCTGGTGTCACCGTCATGTTCTCTGAAAAATCCCTTTGCCAGGATTTCTGTTCTGGGAAGCTGAGAATCCTCAGAGAAAAGGAAAACAATTCTTATCTCATTTGCTTCTGCTGTGTTTTGCTGGTTTGGAATGCGGATGGAGATTGTTTATCCAACAGGTGATTGTTTCATTGGTTTGTGTGAGTTGTTTTCACTCATTGGCCAATCAGGGTCGAGCTGTGTCAGACTCTGAAAAAAGGGTTACCAGTTTTCATTATTGTCTTTTATCCTTCTCTCTGTATCCTTTCTGTATTCTTTAATATAGCTTAGTATAGCATAATATCATATCATATCATATCATATCATATCATATCATATCATATCATATCAATCATATATCATATCATATCATATCAATAATGCTTCTCTCTGTATCCTTTCTGTATTCTTTAATATAGCTTAGTATAGCATAATATCATATCATATAATATCAATCATATAATATCATATAATATCAATCATATCATATCATATCATAATCATATCTTATAATATGTATAATGTAATATAATGTAATATAATATAATAATGAATTAGCCTTCTGAGAACATGGAGTCAGATTCATCATTTTCCTCCCTAGGACGGGGGTCTCAGACAATACCACACTCTGGGACCTGTCAGGCTAGGCAGAAGGGGGGCAGCCTCAGCTGAAAGTGTGCTCCAACATTTTCAGACTTATTGCCTGAAGCCAAATTCACTTCTTGAATGAAAAAGATATGATTCATTTTCCTTGACCTTATTCAGGGGATTTTAGATAGCTTTTTTTCCCCGCCTGATTGAGCAGCCTCATTTTTGTTTTACTTTGCATTCTTTGCCTCTTTTTTTTTTTCCTTTATTTCTCTTTCAGTACCATGAAAGTCTAAAGAAAGAACCGAGATGAGAGGAAAAATATTAAATATTAGGTAGCAGTGAAATTAGATCTCTCTATTAAATTAAACAAAATTAATCATTTCTATATCTAACCTAAACTACCCATGCAAAGTTCTCATTTTCTCTGGAAATCTTTTTCCATGAATAATAACACCGCACAGCCACTGTGACTCTTGATGCTTGAAGAAACAGAAAAATCAGGCATTATTGATCCTCAGAACAAATAAATCCTCTCTTGGGGCTGCAGGGCAGTTTCCACAGCTGATTTGTTGGTTTTAGGGATTGTTGCAGGGTGGGCTGTGGGTCAGTGCAGGGGGAAGCCCAGAGCTCCCCCCAGGCTGGGTGGAGGAATTTCCGTGGGAGGCTCTGTGCTCCCACCTGCCAGGGACAGCAGAGCCACCAGCCCTGTCCTGTGGCACCAGGGAGGGACAGCAGGGCCACCTGCCCTGTCCTGTGGCACCAACCAGGGAGGGACAGCAGAGCCACCAGCCGTGTCCTGTGGCACCAGCCAGGGACAGCAGGGCCACCAGCCGTGTCCTGTGGCACCAGGGATGAGGATCCAAGAGTCACTAGGGTTGGAAAAGGCCTCCGAGAGCACAGGCACAGAATCCAGCATGGGTTGGGCTGGGAGGGACCCCAGAGGGACCCCAGAGGGGCTCCAGCTCCCTCAGCCTTTCCTGAGGGCACAGAGATGCTCCAGCCCTTCCTCATCCTCACATCCCTCCCCTGGACCAAATCCAGGAGCTCCAGGATCCTGCTGTGCTTCCCAGGGCTGGACACACCCTGTGACCCCGGGGATGGACACAGCACTGCTGACCCCAGGGCTGGACACAGCACTGCTGACCCCAGGAATGGACACAGCACTGCTGACCCCAGAGCTGGCCCCAGGGATGGACACACACCCTCCAGCAGGGTCCCACCCTGGCCCTGGCTGGGCAGGGAGCTGCAGCTGTCCCCATGTCCCTCCCCTGCCCCTGGGGCTGCAGCCACACAGCCCCCGGGGCTGCCGGCCCTGCCCAGCTCTGCCTGGGAGCTGCAGCAGCAACCCAGCCCTGGGAGCTGGGACAGCAGGGCTCAGGGTGCTCCTGCAGGGCATGCAGGGCATGCATGGCATGCACAGTATACACCTGCAGGGCATGCAGGGCATGCAGGGGATGCAGGGGATGCTCCTTCAGGGTATGCATAGGATGCAGGGGATGCTCCTGAAGGGCATGCAGGGGATGCACGGCATGCACAGGATGCTCATGCAGGGCATGCAGTGGATGCATGGCATGCACAGGATGCTCCTGCAGGGCATGCAGGGCATGCAGGGGATGCAGGGGATGCTCCTGCAGGGCATGCAGGGGATGCACGGCACACACAGGATGCTCCTGCAGGGCATGCAGGGGATGCATGGCATGCACAGGATGCTCCTGCAGCGCTGCAGCATTCCCTGGCCCCGCACTCCTTCCCCTGCCCCGCCGTGGCTGGGACAGCCGTGCTCCCTGCAGCAGGAAAATGCATTTATTCCTGGAAGGCAGCTCCTACCAATGAAATTACTAATGGGAACTCACGGCAATGGAGCCTAATAGTGTTTTCCTAATTTTGCCCTAAACTGTTTGTTGGAGATTGTGATCTCCATTACAAACCCATTTGCTCTGTAACTCAGCCCTCCTCACCCGTCTGCAAAGGAGCCTTTATCTGAACTGGAGATGGAGAACTCTCCCTGCAGACTGAGCCCAGACGTGCTCACTAATTTAGAAAATAAATTAGCTCGGCCTTGTCTGTGTCCTACAGATATTGAGCTGATATTTTTAATTGCTGCCACGTAAACACGTTTTCTTTACAAATTAAAATTATGAGTAGGTTGTTATTTCCAGGGCGGTTTTCAATACTTAGATAATATTAAAATAAATCCATTTGATATGATTTTTTTTTCCAAATTACAGTTAAATGTGTCTTCTTTGTCAACATACTATGAATCTCTAGTGGCCATTTGTATCTTTGCATTGAACATAGAGAGTTTGTTCATAGTCTGGACTTTCTGGTGAAGAAAAATAACATATGGATTAAAATTACCTAAAGAACATCTTAACCTAATTACACTCCAGCCTGACACAGAGAAACCTGAGGCTTCAGGATGTTTCAGAAATGACACCTAAATTATTTTTACTTTAACCCAATAACCAACCACCCGTGGCCCACAGTGGGGACTTTTCTGTCCAATTGTACAATGCCCCCCAAACCATGGAGAAGAAGGTGGAGGAGAAAGTGAAGAAAAAGGTGAAGAAGAAGGAGCAGCCTCTGCCCTAAAACCTCCATCTTGCTTTATATCTATTACTGTATTCTAAACCCTTAAACTCTGAGTTTTCACCCTGTGATATCACACACTTCTATCCAAAGCAACTCAAGCTATGTCAGGGAAGGCATAGGTTGGATATTAGGAAAAAAATTTTCACCAAAAGAATAATAAAGCACTGGAATGCTGTTCCCAGGGAGGTGGTGGAATCAGCACCTCTGGATATGTTTAAAAAAAGACTGGACATGGCACTTGGTGCTATGGTCTGGTTGAGGTGTGAGGGCATGGGTGGGACTCGATGATCTTAGAGGTCTCTTCCAACCTCATTATTCTGTGGTTCTGTGAAACTCCACACTCACAATCCCAGTTCTGCCATTCCATTCTGGAAGCTTCTCCAGGGCCCCAGGTCACTGCAGTGCTCTCCTGGGGGTCAGAGCCTGGCAGCACAGGAGGTCAGGAACTCTCAGAACCAGGGTCCCAGCAGGTTCTCCGTGCAGCACCGAGCTGGGGAGTGCTCCCAGTGCTGCCCTTGGCCAAGGCCAGCAGGAGGAGCAGGCTGCCCAGCTCAGAGGGGCTGAGCCCCTGCAGGGGACAGGAGCCTGAGCAGCCCGAGGTGTCCCAGCGCCAGCCCTGCTGCAGCCATAGCCCATCCCCCCAGAGATCTGCTCTGGCTGTGGACACTCCACACTGCTGGGGCCACCTCTGCAGGGACAGCGATCCTTGACACTGCTGGGGCCACCTCTGCAGGGACAGCGACCCCTGACACTGCTGGGGCCACCTCTGCAGGGACAGTGATCCCTGAGACTGCTGGGGTCACATCTGCAGGGACAGCGACCCCTGCCACTGCTGCCTCCTCTGCAGGGACAGCGATCCCTGCCACTGCTGCCTCCTCTGCAGGGACAGCGATCCCTGCCACTGCTGCCTCCTCTGCAGGGATGTCACTGAGATGCCTCTGGGATGTCACTGAGATGCCACTCTCTGTGTGTGGACACTCCACACTGCTGGGGCCACCTCTGCAGGGACAGCGACCCCTGACACTGCTGCCTCCTCTGCAGGGACAGCGATCCCTCCTGAGGAGCTTGAGGCCAAAAATCACCCCCAGCCCATCTCCGGCTCAGGGTCCTGCAGGAAGGGAGAGGCAAGAGTGATGGAACAATGGGATGGGCATAGCTAGCTGCCATCAGCAGGGATGCCACTCTCCACATCACTGGGATGCCACTCTCCCTGTCACTGGGATGCCATCCTCCCTGTCACTGCTCAGGTCCTGCTGGGCCATCCATGGAGCTCAGCCCACAGGTGCTGAGGGTCAGTAAAACAAACACACCTGCACTTCCAGCTGGAGAGAGGAGGGAAAGCTGTGGCTGGGAAAATGAATGGAAAAGAAAGGCAGACAAAGAGCCCTAAATCCAGGAGCAGGAATACAAATCTGTTGGTGTGGACTCATGCCTCTATGCCTGGCTCTTCTGGAGCTGCCTGCATTGGAGGTTCCCCCAGGCCAGCAGGGCAGCAGAGCCTGCAGGGTTTCCATGAGCTGCAGCCAGGCTAAAGGGAAAAGGAGCAGCAGCTCTGGGGATCGCTGCAGCTCCCCCAGCTCCTCCTGCACATCAGCTGCTCTGTGCCACTCTGCTGGGCAGGAAATGGGGCTGGTCTGGGGAAAGGGTCAGCCTGGAACAGCTGGGCTGGCAGCCACTCCACCTACAGCAGCTCCACATTGAAATTAAGAAATTAGGTGGAGAATTAAGAAATTAATCCTGATTTTTCAGGATGCACATCAGTGCTCTCATTAGAGGACCTCTGTGCCTGGAGTCACGCTGCTGCAAGGCCAGAGCTGGTGCAGGAACGGTTCCACAGGAATGGTTTCCTGAGAGCCAACACCTGCCCCTGCACACCCTTGCTCTGTGCTCTGCTGTGCATTGTCCAAGCAATGCCTTGGGTGCTGAATAAATGGGTGCACAAAGCAACCAGGGCAATCTTCCTCCAGGTGGGGAGGGGCAGCTCCCATCCCTGCTCTGGGACAGGGACAGCACCAGGGGCCAGCTGGGGCTGGGCCAGGGCAGGTCAGGCTGGAGCTCAGGAAAGGCTCTTCCCCAGAGGGTGCTGGCAGTGCCCAGGCTCCCCAGGGAATGGGCACAGCCCTGGGGCTGCCAGAGCTCCAGGAGCTGCCAGGGATGCCCAGGGTGGGATTGTTGGGGGTCTGGGCAGGGATGGGGCTGGGATGATCCCTGTGGGTCCCAGCTCAGGACGTTCCATGGATCTGTCTGAGGCAATCCCAGCCATGGCAGCTGCTGTGCCCACGGAGGGGCCCTGGAGGTGTCACTGCAGGGCTGGCACACCCCTGGGCTGCTCTCTGAGCACCCTGCAGCCCAGCCCGGCTCCTGTCAGGACAAGCAGCCCCTGGCAGCCCCAGTGCCAGCCCAGGGGTGCCCCAGGTGCCCTCCTGCCAGAGGGGTGTTGGGGCAGGGCACAGCAGGGCAGGGACAGCAGGACAGGGGACAGGAGGGCAGGGACAGCAGGACAGGGGACAGCAGGGCAGGGCACAGGAGGGCAGGGGACAGCAGGGCAGGGCACAGGAGGGCAGGGGACAGCAGGGCAGGGGACAGCAGGGCAGGGCACAGGAGGGCAGGGGACAGCAGGGCAGGGGACAGGAGGGCAGGGTCCCCGTGGTGAGCCAGGTCAGCTCTGTTGTGCTCTGACTGGGCTGATTGGCAGGGCCAGTGTGGCACTGGGCAGCTGGAACCTGTGTGCACAGGGACAGGCCCAGCGGGGACAGGCTGGGTCACACCGGCTCACTGTGTCACTCTGTGTCACTGCTCGGGGGCAGTGTCACACTGTGTCACTCTGTGTCACACTGTGTCACACTGTGTCACTGTTCTGGGGCTGTGTCACAGTGTGTCACACCATGTCACACACACCTGTCACTGCTCTGGGGCTGTGTCACACCGTGTCACACCATGTCACACACACCTGTCACTGCTCTGGGGCTCAGGGCTGTCCCCGTGGCCCTGCTGTGCCCAGGCCCCTCAGCTGCAGGTGCCAAACCCCTGGCACGGCTCCTGGCCTGGAATCCCTCACCTCAGGCTTTCCTGTGGCTGCATCCTGACAAGTTGCCTTCAAATCATTTGATAATTGAGGGTTGTAATTCATGAATCTTAATGTTTACTTGATTTAATTGAGCATTAGTGTTAATTAAAACAAGGCAGTGGCTCCAATCCCAGTTCAAGAGCTCGGCATGAAGGAGGAAGGGATTCCTGCCTGTGCTCAGATCAATCTCTCTTATGGTAAACGGTGGGAATGGGATGAATAAATCATTTTTTATTTTACTCACCTTACTTTTCTGTCGGTGCCAGAAAACAGGGAAGTTATCAAACAGATCAGGAGTGTGCTGGGCCTTCCTGCGCTGAGAAATATTGCAATGAAATAGGAAACATGTTCTCCATCCTCCCTGCTGCCTCTGGAGAGCAGAGAAAATTATTCCTCTTCCAAAAACCACTCTGTTTTTAAAGTATTGGGGATAAATTCTGTAACCTCTGGACTGATCCAGCTCTAAGTGAATCCATATTTCCATTTCTACTGATGTAAAAAAAAGAAAAAAGCTAGAGGTTTGTCATCCAAGCAGAAATTCTCTCAGAAATTACAGATTTGCCTACGAACTGCAGGATTTTCTTCCCAAAGTCCAAAACTCTGACTTTCCTCAATCAGTTTTAGGTTTTGCAGCAGACTTTGCTCAGCAAGGGCTCTTGCTCAGGAAAAGGAGCTGCATTTCTGCCTGAGGAAAGAGACTTTTCCCTGAGGGATGGAGGGCTCCAGGGGCAGCCCCAGCTGCTCTGGGCACCTGTGCCAGGGCCTGCCCACCCTCCAGGCAGGAATTCCCAAAGTCCCAGCCAGCCCTGCCCTCATCCCCTGTCCCCAGCCCCTGTGCAGCCCTCCTGGAGCCCTGGCACAGCTCCCTGCTGCCCCTGGCTGATGGAGGGGCCAGCAGAGGATTCCCCATCCTCAGCAGGCCCAGGAGAGGGATCCCCTTCTGTTCCCCCCAAACACAGGCAACTGGGCAGTGTTCTACAGGACAGCATGGAACTTGCACAGAGAAATTAATTTAAAGGTGAGCTATCCATAAAAATCACCCAGAGCTGCTGCCAGTGGGATGCACTCACAGAGCTGCTGACAGACCTGCACTTAATTAAACTCCACCTAGATTTATACTTTTGCTTATTAACTAAACCTATTGATTTAAACTCGCCACAAACGCACCTTCTGTAAATAATTCTGTTCCTAATTAAATAATTCCTGTATTATGTCAGCGTATAAAGAATAAATTACTTGTAACTACTTCTGTTTCAGCCCTTAATCAATACCTGAGCCGAGCTGTTTTATATCTCATGTAAATTTTTCACGTAGGCGCTCAGCTCTCAGCGAGGATCTGTCCTGCCCTGCCATTGTCTGGGCTGAGAAATGACACTTTTTGTTCTCTTGTGTGACTAGAGCTTGGCACAGGCCAGGAACGAGAGGCACTGGGTGTCAGAGGGCTCCTGGGCCAGGGCAGTGGCAGGGGGGAATCTCCTCCCCACGGTCTGGCCAAGGAGCCCCACCAGCCCAGCCCACTGAGAGAGCCCAGCCAGGGCTGTGGGTGGGAAATAAGCTCAGGATTAACTCCAAGGTCTGGCCAAGGAGCCCCACCAGCCCAGCCCACTGAGAGAGCCCAGCCAGGGCTCTGGGGTGGGAAATAAGCTCAGGATTAACTCCAAGCCGGGCAGGCTGGAGCTCCTGCTGTCCTGCTCAGGACATTTCTGGAGCTTCTGCTTCTCACAGCACCCCTGGGGCTGCTCTGACCCCTCCTCAGCCCCTCAGGGCTTCCCCCCCTGGCCACATCAGGGGGGTTCCAGACATGGAGCCACCAGGAACCACAGAATTATCTGGGAACTGGGAAACCCCTCTGAGCCCAGCGAGCCCAGCCCTTCCCCAGCCCTGCCACGGCCACCCTGACCATGTCCCCAAGAGCCACATCCCCAGAGCTTTAAACTGCCAGGCATGGGCAGCCCATTCCAATGCTCTACAACCCCTTCCATGAGGAATTTTCCCAATATCTAACATGAACATTTCCCCTTGTCCTGTCCCTGTTCCCTGAGCTCCTTTCCAGCTCCCTCAGGAATTCTCCATTCCCTTCCCTGCTCCATTCCCTGTCCTGGACACGCTCCAGCCCCGCCAGGTCCTGCCCCAGCCCTGTCCCAGCCCTGTCCCAGCTCAGGGGACACACACTGCCCCAGCCCTGCTGCCACCCCAGTGCTGGGACGGGCCCTGGTCCCCGTGGAAGTTTAAAATTTAATATACTTCAAATAAATCCGAATGGGGGATACATCTGAACAATGAAGTTATCCAAAGAAGAAGGGATGAGAGCAGGGATGTTTCGCTAGGAGAAGAAAAAACAAGCAGACACAATGAACCAGGGAATAAAGGAGGATTTGCTTTAATGATTTGCTCAGAGCTGGGGGCGGCTGAGTGTGAAACCCCCGGGATTCACTGTGGTGGAGATGCAATCCCAGCATCCAGTGAATCACCTCCCCCTCCAGAGCCTGGGGCTGTCCCTCCCTGGGCTCGGGGGAAGCTGGACTCACTTCTGGGTGCTGCTCCCCGGGACCAGCCCCTGGTGATGCCTGGCTCTGCAGCCAGCCCTGGGGCTGCAGGAGGAGCCCGGGCAGCCAAGGGTTCCACCTGGGCACCCTGGGGCTGTTCAATGGACTTGGGGACTGTGGCCACTGCAGCTGCCGTGGGAATGATCTCATTTTAATTCCCTGGTTTTAAACCTTCAGAGCAGGGTGGGAAATAAGCTCAGGATTAACTCCAAGGTCTGGCCAAGGAGCCCCACCAGCCCAGCCCACTGAGAGAGCCCAGCCAGGGCTCTGGGGTGGGAAATAAGCTCAGGATTAACTCCAAGCCGGGCAGGCTGGAGCTCCTGCTGTCCTGCTCAGGACATTTCTGGAGCTTCTGCTTCTCACAGCACCCCTGGGGCTGCTCTGACCCCTCCTCAGCCCCTCAGGGCTTCCCCCCCTGGCCACATCAGGGGGGTTCCAGACATGGAGCCACCAGGAACCACAGAATTATCTGGGAACTGGGAAACCCCTCTGAGCCCAGCGAGCCCAGCCCTTCCCCAGCCCTGCCACGGCCACCCTGACCATGTCCCCAAGAGCCACATCCCCAGAGCTTTAAACTGCCAGGCATGGGCAGCCCATTCCAATGCTTTACAACCCCTTCCATGAGGAATTTTCCCAATATCCAACATGAACATTTCCCCTTGTCCTGTCCCTGTTCCCTGAGCTCCTTTCCAGCTCCCTCAGGAATTCTCCATTCCCTTCCCTGCTCCATTCCCTGTCCTGGACACGCTCCAGCCCCGCCAGGTCCTGCCCCAGCCCTGTCCCAGCCCTGTCCCAGCTCAGGGGACACACACTGCCCCAGCCCTGCCCCAGCCCTGCCCCAGCTCTGTCCCAGCCCTGCCCCAGCTCAGGGGACACACACTGCCCCAGCCCTGCTGCCACCCCAGTGCTGGGACGGGCCCTGGTCCCCGTGGAAGTTTAAAATTTAATATACTTCAAATAAATCCGAATGGGGGATACATCTGAACAATGAAGTTATCCAAAGAAGAAGGGATGAGAGCAGGGATGTTTCGCTAGGAGAAGAAAAAACAAGCAGACACAATGAACCAGGGAATAAAGGAGGATTTGCTTTAATGATTTGCTCAGAGCTGGGGGAGGCTGAGTGTGAAACCCCCGGGATTCACTGTGGTGGAGATGCAATCCCAGCATCCAGTGAATCACCTCCCCCTCCAGAGCCTGGGGCTGTCCCTCCCTGGGCTCGGGGGAAGCCGGACTCACTTCTGGGTGCTGCTCCCAGGGACCAGCCCCTGGTGATGCCTGGCTCTGCAGCCAGCCCTGGGGCTGCAGGAGGAGCCCGGGCAGCCAAGGGTTCCACCTGGGCACCCTGGGGCTGTTCAATGGACTTGGGGACTGTGGCCACTGCAGCTGCCGTGGGAATGATCTCATTTTAATTCCCTGGTTTTAAACCTTCAGAGCAGTGCTGCTAAACCAGGCTGTGCCTCATTAGACAAGGCTTCAAACTGGGAGTCATTCTTTTGAAAGTCTGTTTGCTGTTTTACTGTCACAGGAATGCACAATGAAAGGGGGGGGAAAGGTGTCTTTTCCACTGGTATTGTGTGCAAATGAGCTGAAAAGGTTCTGGATCAAAAAATAAGAGCTGCTCATAAAAAACCCAAATGAGCTTATTTTTTAATCTGTTTGTGCCGTCATTGCCTTTGCCATCACCATCTCCTCATGTTAAAAGGAAATGTGAGAATAATACCAGTAATGCAGAGCAGGCAGTAACCACCCAAGGCAGGTGGAAGGGCTTAATTACATCAAAAACTTCAATTCGGTATTGAACACAGCCTTCTGCAAATTAGATTCAATTTGGTGAACAGTTTCAGCCAAAACCCTTCAGATTTTTTGATCTGAATTTCTGTTATGCCTTTACTACATCTCAACATGTCATCTCATTTTAGAAACAGCAATAGACCTCTTCAAAGATAAAAAAACCAACAAAATTACCTTTAAAAAGGCTTTTAGAAGCAAACAACACTTTCCTTTGAGTACAGCTGCAGCCATTTCTGCAAGGCAAAGCTGAAGTATTGAGTATGGGATAAATCACAGAACAAATGTAAGAGCCAAAGCTGAAAAATACATTTATTCAGGCTGTGAGAGGTTTGCTTTCCCACAGCAGGAAGGTCAGAGGTGATCTGTCCCTGGTATTTGGGCAGGACTGAGTGTGGCACTGGGTCTGTGTGGGGCTGCTCTGGGTGGGTCACCCTCCTCTTCCCTCTGGTCCAGGCTGTTCCCAACGCCACCACTGATGCCTTAAGCCTTAGCTTCCACATTTTCCAGTTCTGTACTTCATTAGTTACTGAGAACCCCGGGCACTGAGAATTCCAGACTTTCTGTGCTGCAGGCTCTGACCCCCAGGAGAACTCTGCATTGACCTGAGGTCATGGAGAAACTTCCAGAATGGAATGAGAGAGCTGGGATTGTGGGTGTGCAGTTTGGATAGAAGTGTGTGATATCACAGGGTGAAAACTCAGAGTTGAAGGGTTTAGAATACAGTAATAGGTATAAAGCAAGATGGAGGTTTTAGGGAAGAGGTTGCTCCTTCTTCTCCACCTTCTTCTCCACCTTCTTCTCCATGGGTTTGGGTGGTTTTGTGTCATTGGATAAAAAAGTCCCCATTGCAGGCATGGGTATTTGGGTATTGGGTTAAAAGTGAAAATAATTCAGGTGTCATTTCTTAATTGGACAGTTTATCCTTAAAAGGCTTGTAGAGAGATGGGGCTCCATTTTTAGTTAGTCAGAGTGAAGTGCTGCAGAACTCAGGGTTTGTGGGATTGTAAGAGATAAGAACTGATAAACATCTGAGTCCCAACAAGAAATACCATCTTGAGCATTTAATCCTGATCTTGGAAGAGAAAAGAAGCAGAAGAATCAACATTAGTGGTGCTTCAATGTGTCCAACAGGAATTTGACAAAACTGTCAAGGCAGTGCTCACAGTTCAAACAGGAGGCATTGGGGTGTGACTCTGAGCTCCACACGCAGTGCCAGCAGCTCTCCTCACAGCTCAAAAAAAAAAAAAAAAAAAAAAAAAAAAAGGTTTTTTAATGTATCAGGCAAGGAAATTCTGAGCTCTGCGTGGTGGAATTTCAAACAAGAAACTCTGCACACCAGAAAGCAATCTCACAAGGAATCAGCTTGGTAAAGGAAATGTAATTACATGTACAGACACTCCTGTGCTTGAACTCCCGAAATTAGGAGTAGCTGCTTCTCTAAAAATTATCCTCTCAGGAATTGATGAAAAGGGACAAAATCTGCATCTTGTCTTTCACAGTGACCCTGCTGAGAAACTGAGACTGTTGTGGCAATGGTCTGAACTCTTCATGTCCAAATCAACCCAAATTTTCCCCTGGCACCCTCCAGAACAGAATTATTACCATGGAGATTTCACATAAAAATAGTAATACTGATCCTAATTAATAGGCATTAAGTCTTTCCATCACAAGGCATTCAGAATCTGACACATTCACGGTTAAACCCAGCTGAAATGATTAGCAATTGTTATTTTTGAAGGTGAAGGCTCTGTTGAGAGGCAATGGCTGAGTCCCAGAGCAGAGAGGGGCCTGGGCCAGGGACAGCGGCGAATCCCAGCAGAGCTCCTGGCTTTGGGCACTGCACAGTGAATTTCTGACAGCTTTCCCTGCACACAGCCATGCTCAGCCCATCACCTGAACCCTCCCTCCAGCAGCTCGGCACAGCCCTGGCTGGGAGGGGACAGGGGGACAGAGCCTGGGGGGGTCCTGTCACCTCCTGGCATTTATCAACTTCAGTCTGTCAGAGAATCATGGAATCCTGGAATGGTTCGGGTTGGAATGGATCTTAAACCCCAGCCCTGCCATGGCAGGGACACCTCCCACTGTCCCAGGGTGTCCCAGTGTCCAGCCTGGCCTTGGGCACTGCCAGGGATCCAGGGGCAGCCACAGCTGCTCTGGCAATTCCAGCCCAGCCAGCAATTCCCAGTTCCCAATCTCCCACCCATCCCTGCTCTGTGCCGTGCAGAAGTCAAAAGGAAGACTGACCCCTCCAAGCACAGTTTAATCCTACAAGAAAGCAGGTGCCCAAAACAGAAAGGTTGGATTGTCCTTGGACTTAGCTCACGTTTTTCATTGATTGCAGGTGGAATCTGTTGGATGGACATTTCTGCCCAGCATCTCTGGTTTTGTTGGTGATCAGAGGCCCATCACATGATTTATTGTCCCTGAGCCCAGGTCAGCCCCTTCCAGCAGCTGGGGCTGCACTGGGGGCTGCAGAGCTCCCGTGGCTGGGTGAAAGTCAGACTCCATGGATTTACAAAACTGCCAAAGCAGAAGGACATTCCTCCTGCTCTGTGACATCTCAGAAAAGCTGCTGAGTCACCTGGCATCCAGAATAAACCCCAGGTGCACGAGAGGCAAATCAGGTCACTGATGGTGATCATTTGGATGCAGCAGCCAGTGGAATTTTCTGGATTCATGGCTGTGTTTCTGCAGGGAACACAAATGCCTGGGTGTTTTTACACTGAAGATGGCCAGGAGTTCTCCCACACTCACCTGCAGCTTTGTGCTTTGCCACACTTTTGCTTAGGTAGGGATTTTTTAACATATTCAGGACTCCCGAGCCCGAAGGCTCTGGAAGATGGCATCTCCATGGCATGGGACTGATGAGATGGAGCTCGGGGTACAGAGGTCAATTCCTTTTGCATAAAATGCAGCAGATAAACCCCCGGTGGGATTACTCCTTCGTTTGCATTTTCCAGAGCAGCACAAAGGGCTCTGCCCTCGTGGAGGGCTGCTCTGCCTTTGGTCCCTGCAAGGACATCCCAGAGGTGGAGCCAGCTGGGCTTTGGGGTCCCTCCAGCCCAGGGCATTCTGTGCCCCACGGGCCCATGGGGGAGGTTTGGGGCTTGAGAGAAACCAGGGACAGCTCTGGGGTGAGCAACGGGGTGACTGCACACTGCAGGGGACACTGCAGGGGACACAACAGGGGGACATTGCAGGGGGACATTGCAGGGCCATGCTGCTGAAGGTGACAGCCCTGTCCATGGAGTGTGAGTGTATCCCCTCTCCTGTCCCCTCCCAAAGTCCCTCCTGCCTGGCACTGTGGATGTGAAGGACAGGGCAGTGCCCGTCCCCTGTGCTGGCTCTGCTGAGGCCACAGCTCCAGTCCTGGGGACAGTTTTAGGCACTGAGGGGATGGAGTGCATCCAGGGGAGGGAAAGGAGCCCCAGGGAGGCTGAGGGAGCTGGGAAGGGGCTGAGCCTGGAGCAAAGGAGGCTCAGGGGCCCTTGTGGCTCTGCACAGCTCCTGCCAGGAGGGGACAGCCGGGGGGTCGGGCTGTGCTCCAGGGAACAGGGACAGGAGCAGAGGGAACGGCCTCAGGCTGGGCCAGGGCAGCTCAGGGTGGATTTTGGGGAAGGAAATCCTGACAAGGGCTGTAAATCAGTGGAACAGACTGGCCAGGGCAGGGGGAGTGCCCATCCCTGGAAGTGCCCAGCAGGCTGTGGATGTGGCCCTGCAGGAGCTGCTGCTGGGCTTGGCAGAGCTCTGACAGCTCTGTTCCAGCCCTGGAACGCTCTGATCCATCTCCTCAGGCCTCCCAGTCCTGTGGGCTGTGGGAGGTGTCTGGGCTGCAGGGAGCTCTCCTGCCTGTGGGTTCCCCAGCATGTGCCTCAGGCTGGCAGTGCCTGCGCTGCTCACTTTGGGATCAGGAGTGGGCACGCTGTGGGTGGTGGCCGTGGGAAGCTGGGAGAACACATTTCCTGGGCAGTGGCTGCGCTGGAAGTGAGCAGGCAGCTCCTGGGGCTGCTCAGCTGAACATCCTGGCAGGCTGTGTGCCCTCCAGCAGGATTGCCTGTGTTCCACCCGTGTGCTCCCAGTGCAGACTGTCCCAGGAGTGCGGGGGAGCTGGGGGACAGCTCTGCCCTGCAGGGACAGGGACAGGGACAGGAGCTCTGGGGAAGGGGCTGCAGCCCAGCAGCTCAGCTCGGGCACTCTGGGAAGTGGAAAACCCATCCCCCGGAGCCCTGGTGCTGCCAGGACTGGAGCTGCCCTGCTCCAGGGCGCTGCTTTCCCCTGAAGGGTGCTGGATTCTGCAGTGCAGAGCTCTCAGGAGCACTCTCTGGTCCCTTTTTCGTGGTTTGGAATGGCACACCAGCTGCCAGAGCTGGGGGTGGCAGGAGAGCTGCCATGGGCAGGGGAGGGGCTGCTTCAGCAGGGTTTGGATGGAGCTGATCTCATCCTGGCAGCTTTTCCCAGGCACCCAGCCTGCCTTTCATCAATCCCTGGGTTGGAGAGAGCCTTGGGGTGGCTGTGAACACCTCCCAGCTTGTGCTCAGGATAATGTGGGCTGGGTAAACCAAACCTGGGAGGGGGCACATCAGCTGCTCTCCTGCATAGCCTGAGCCCAGCTCCCCTCTGCTCTGGCTCCCCTGGAAAGCTGGGAAGTTGCAAAATTCCTGCTTAGAATTAATTCTTTGCCAGAATGTCCTTCATTGCCTTTCGTACAGCCTGGAAAAGGCAGAAAGTAGAGAGCTCAGGAGATGAACCCGCTGCTGCAGAGCTTGGAGGCAGCTGCTGCCACACAGGGACCAACAGCTCAGTGGGATATGGCTGGGGTGAATTTAGTGATTAATTATTGCTGGGGTGGATTCAGTGATTAATTATTGCTGGGGTGAATTCAGGGAGTGTGTTACTGCTGGGGTGAATTCAATGATTAATTATTACTGGGGTGAATTCAGTCAGTTCATCATTGCTGGGTGAATTCAGTTCATCATTGCTGGGTGAATTCAATGAGTTCATCATTGCTGGGTGAATTCAGTGAGTTCATCATTGCTGGATGAATTCAGTCAGTTCATCATTGCTGGGTGAATTCAGTTCATCATTGCTGGGTGAATTCAATGAGTTCATCATTGCTGGGGTGAATTCAGGGAGTGAGTTACTGCTGGGGTGAATTCAGTGATTAAATATTGTGCTGGGATGGATCCATCTCCTGCAGCTCCTTCAGGGATCCGCCCCAGCTGGGATGGATCCATCTCCTGCAGCTCCTCCAGGGATCCAGCCCTGTCCCCTCCCCATGAGCCCACCATCAGCTGGGGGAGCTGCACCTCATTAGAACAGACTCAGCTGAGCCCAGAGCTCTGGCTAATTGTGTTTCTGCCTAACACATCAAATTTTTTTCTCATTTTTGTCTATGAAATGCCTCCACAGAGCTCCATGCTTGTGACATTTTACATACCAGACCAAGCACATTCTCTCAGTCAATACTTTTTAGCTGCTCTTTTTTGTGTCCTGTGATTTTTTAGAAGTTTGTACAAAACAAACTTCTGGGAGTGAAATTAAGCTTTTTTGCTGGCTCACACTGAGCCCTCGCCAATATGAAGGAGGTCAATTTCAATTTGGTTGAATTTTCTTAATTCTCCTAATTGTGTTTGTTCAGAGCAGCAGAGGGTCTCAATTAAAACTGCCCCCACCACGTTCAGCAGTATAAAACTGGAGGAGAATTTGGAGTTCAAGGAGGAACAGAACCCTCCTCAAACCCTCTCCTGCCATCTGCAGACACAGAACAACCCAAAAGTTGGGTATAAAAGGGCAGTGAAAGTTTCCAGTGCAAACGGGGAATGAGGCTTTCCTGGCCAGCTCAAAGCCAGACTGAGACAATCAGTTTGCAGCTGGAGAGCAATTCCAACAGGAATGTGGCTGGGGCATCGGGCAATGGCACTGACAGTGGTGGCAGAATTCCCTCTCTTGTTTATTCTTCCCCCAAAGAGAATTGGGGCTGGGCACTCAGCACAGAGGAGCTGGAAGGGTGATGGCCACAAGCTGTGTGTGTGCACCTTCCTGGGAGCAGTCCTTGGGAACACACCACTTCCTCACTGGAAATCCTCAGAGTCCTGCAGAAAAGTGACTTCTATTTATTCCTTCAACTTCTGTGTCAGATTAGAGGCTGAGCTGGGATACTCTTTGTGTAGGAAGGAAGTTTTAAAACCCCAGGCAAAATTTGTCCTTTTTGTGTTTTTGTTTTTGTTGCAAAATGCTGGGATAATGTTTGCCTACATCAGGCTTAAAGTTGTAACAGTCACGAACATCAATAAATCATAAACTAGTAGGATGGTTTCGGTTGGAAGGGACCTTAAATCCCACCCAGTGCCACCCTGCCATGGCAGGGACACCTCCCACTGTCCCAGGGTGTCCCAGTGTCCAGCCTGGCCTTGGGCACTGCCAGGGATCCAGGGGCAGCCACAGCTGCTCTGGCAATTCCAGCCCAGCCAGCAATTCCCAGTTCCCAATCTCCCACCCATCCCTGCCCTCTGGCAGTGGGAGCCATTCCCTGGCTCCTGTCCCTCCATGCCTTGTCCCCAGTCCCTCTGCAGCTCTCCTGGAGCCCCTTCAGGCCCTGCCAGGGGCTCTGAGCTCTCCTGGACCCCTCTGTTCCCCAGAAAGTCCCCAAACCCCATGGGGCATTCAGAGGCTCCTGCAGTGCCTGGGCTGTGCTGGGGAAGTGCAGGCTGGGCTGAAATCCAGCAGGGACATTTCTGTCCGGAGAATCACTTGGGAAGGGAAGGGAAGGGAAGGGAAGGGAAGGGAAGGGAAGGGAAGGGAAGAATCCAGAGGGAGATCCTGGCTGAGGTACGCACTGGCCTTGGGTGGACAGCAGCTCCTTCCTGCCCTTGGCTCTGCTCCAGGACCCCTCCAAAGGATGAAGAACTGAACTCCTTTGTTTTTAATTAAATAATTGATTGAACTGTGAAGTTTCATAGGAATGGAAGATTTGCTAAAGTAGGTTGAAATCAGCAAAGAGATTAGTAAAAAAAAAAAAAAAAAAAAAAAGAGAGAGAGAGAAATAATATAATTCCCAAACATTGGATTTGAGCATTATCAGAATGAAATGTTCCAGACTTTGATTTCTGAAAGTGCTTCATCTCAATATTCAATAAATCCCTTTTTATGTAGAAGTGACACTTTTCATATTAAAATTAACACACATTTACAAACAGAGCTTTAATGGTTAAATAGAACCAATCTGAATGAAAATTAAGAGTGATTGCAATTCCAGGATATTTTTTTTTCCTTGGGTCCCCTTAGAAAACTGTTTTAATTTAATGTACATTTCTGCCCTCTTATTTTTAACTGCTTTGGCTGCATCTGGAAAGCCTATTTTTCCTTTTTACAGAATTTTAGATGTCTCTGGAAATCCCATGGTTCCTTGTTATGGAAATTGAGCCCCAGCAGCTTGGAACTGGTGATTACAGGGAAGGGCTCCCAGGCAGAGCAGCAGACTCCTGCAGAGCACGGGGAGCCCTGGAAACCCTGGTTGTTCCCTGCTGCACCCCGTGTCTGCTCCTAAAGCCACTGGCACGAGGGTCTCAGTTTTCCTCCCTGTGCTTTAAGTTCCACTGCAATTTTCATTTGTCCTGCCCGTCCCACATTTGCCTGCAGGCAGAGCATCAGGTGAGAAAAAATGAGCCAGGTTTAAAAACCACCCAACAGCTGCTGAGGTTTGAGCTCTGTCCCCCCCACGGGAAGGGGTAAGAGGGCAGGAAGAACCCATTCCACAGGATTCTGTGTGTCCTGGAATGACCTTGAAGGAATCAGACAAAAGGCTCCCTGCCCTGGGTGATTCCATCTTTTAAAGGATTCCTGCCCCGTTTCTAACAGAGGTTGGGATTTGAGAGATGTCTGAGATTACATTTTACATTGCCCTCTCTTTTCATTTATTCCTGGCTTCTGGGTGTTAAAAGGTGGGATTTGCTCCTTAAGCCTTGCCCAGTTCCACTGGAGGTTGTGGTGAATCCCTTTGTTCTTGTGTGTTCCCTCTGGGTTCTTTGGCCAGCAGTGGGATTTTCTGTTCTGTTCTGCTCCATTCGTGTGGGGCCCTTTCCTGTGCCAGCCTTTGTCTTGGCACGGGCACCCACCATCCCCGTGCTCCCATCGCCATGGAAACCAGGCACTGCCACAAAGTTCCCTCATTCTGCCTCTTACCCACCAGAGAAACCGGGCACTGCCAGGAAATTTCCCTAATTCTGCCTCTTACCCATTATGGAAACTGGGCACTGCCAGAATTAAAAAAAAGAAGGAAGGAAGGAAGGAAGGAAGGAAGGAAGGAAGGAGGGAAGGAAGGAAGGAAGGAAAAAAAAACTATTTAGTTTATATCGTGTATTTCCTTAGTGAAGAAGCTGGTATGATGTCTCAGAGGTCTGGTAATCTTCCTTCAAAATATTCAGAAGCAATAAATGAAGTTACATATTATTAGTTTAAGTTCTTCTTAGTGCATATAGACTCTGCCTCCACCTATTGACATAAGAAAAAAGATTGTGTCAACAACATTCCTTAGAGGTGCCTATCTATCCATGTTCTTCTTTGTTCCTTGCTTTCTGGATTGGCAGTTCAGTTGTTCTGGTTTGTGACAAGAATCAGACTCCTGAGCTCTAATTTCCATTAGTGGTTACTTCCAAAGCATGTAAACTCCCTTTAGTCTTAGGAAAAGAGGAAAATAAACTGCAAATAACAAGAATGATGCACATCCGTGACTGAATGCTTGGATGGAAGGATGAAATATGCAGAAGCAGAGCTTTTGTGCTACCATAATATTATTCAGAACATACACCCTAGTAAATAATATTGGTTGAAGTGAAAGTGTATAAATTTCACAAATGTTGTATAGTTGTCCTCATATTTAGGAGGAGCTACCAATGAATAGGGCATGAACATATTACATGAGCAACAATTTCAATAAGGTGATTTGTGTGATTCTGTAGTTGTGGAATTCATTTCAAAACTGATTCCTTGCCTAAGAATAGGTTTCCAAAAGATCATATATAATTTTAAATGAGTGAGATCTCCGTTGTTTGTTTACATGACAACTCTCAGAAATGTAAATGAAGTGTAATCTAACACAGTTTCATTAAATACCAGTAACAGTGTCAAATAGGATAGTAGAAGACATCAAATCTTATTTTATTTGAACATCATATCTGGAAGA